>NC_137791.1:83977187-84552187 GCF_963383645.1 Muscardinus avellanarius
AGGTTCTTGACAGTTTCCTTTGCTGAACAGAAGCTCTTCAGTTTCATGCAATCCCATGTATTGATTCGCCTTTTAATTTGTTGTGCCTTTGGGATCTTGTTGAGAAAGTGTTTATCTGTGCCTGTGTGTTGCAGTGTTGGACCTATGCCCTCTTCAAGGAGCTTCAAGGTCTCTGGTTTGATTTCCAAGTCTTTGATCCATCTTGAGTTGACTTTTGTGCAGGGTGAGAAAGTGGGATTAATTTCCAATTTTCTGCATATGGTTAACCAGTTTTGCCAACACCATTTATTGAAGAGACTATCTTTTTTCCAGTGTATGTTTTTGGCTCCTTTGTCAAATACTTGATGTATTTTAACTGCCTACAAACTGAACTAGTCTATTGAGGATACAGAGGCCCAGGGTACCAATAATTAGGAAAGACACAAGGGGGCCCAATGGAGGAAAAAAATCAGGCAAAAGCCCATTGAAGCTTGTCCATAATGGGTTGTCTTGTAGATCTTGTCAGCGTTTTTTAAGGTCTTCTTGGAGTTGCTTTATCTTGTGTTGGACTAAGCCCGATTTCATAAAAACAGCATTTTCCCTGTAAAAACAAGCATATGCCTCCCTTTTCAGCCATTAACAAGTCTAATCCTTTCCAGTTTTGTAACACTACATCTGCAAGGGAGTCTAAAGGTGGCTTGTAAAATGGCTGGATAGCCTGTCCATCTACTGGGAGTACTGGGAAGGTACCCCCTTCACAATCACAGGGCCACCCCATCCTTTTATTAAGGATCTCTCTTGCCTTACCTGAGTCTCCAAATCCTTGTATACCATCCCTTATTTGTGCTAATAGAAATAGACTGATGAGGATTTTCTTCTCTCTTTTTGCAATTAAGAAGAGAGGGCTAATCTCAGGGATCTCTTTTTCCCTGGAATCACAATTATTAGTGCATAGTGGAAGATATTTAATGTCCCTTGCTGGTACCCACAGGGGTCTTTTTTCATCTGGAGGGAAGATGCATCGAAATCCCCTTCCAGCCATAATCAATGGGTCTGGCCCTCTCCATATGCCTGTGAGTGGGTCTTTCCATTTCACCAAGACAGATATATATGTGATTGAGGATGGCCAATGTTTCTGGAATGGTAAACGTTTTGGGCTGTATTTCAAAAAATTTAATATTCTAAGCAGATCATGAGGGGGTAATGAGTCCCCCCTTTGTTTTTGTAATTTAACCTTTAAGGTATGATTAAATCTCTTTACAATGGCCTGTCCTCTAGGATTATACGGAATGCCCATAGTATGGGAGATATTCCAGGTTTGGAGGAAAACAGCAAAGGCCTTGCCAATAAAACATGGTCTGTTATCTGTTTTTATCTGGTTGGGCAACCCAAGGGTGGCAAAACACTGTAGCATATGACTAATAGCATGTTTGGTCTTTTTCCCAGCATGGGCTGATGCCCAACATGCCCAGGAGAAGGTATCAACTAAAACAAAAATACATTTTAGTCTGCCAGAGGGGGAATAATGGGTAACATCAATTTGCCAAAGATTGTTGGGGAGCAATCCTCGAGGGTTGCTGCCCGAGATTTGTAGGGGGGTTATTTGAAGGAAGCGTTGACAGGAGGAAGCGTTGACAGGATCGATAGGCACGCACAATCTTTTTTAAATCAGTTGCCGATGTCTGTGGGTATTTATGTTTTAAGCCCCTCCAATTGACGTGAGTAAGTTGATAGAATTTGGTGGCCTCTGTTACGGACGAAATAGAGGAGGCTAATTTGTCTGCAGTTTGATTGCCTTTAGAGAGGAGGCCCGGTAGATTTTGGTGGCCTAACAAATGTTGTAAAAATATAGAATGTATTTGTTGTTTAAAATTTGTTTGTGTTTGAATCATTAGAGGGGTAATAGGATTGGAATCTAGTTTAATATGGGCCACCATCAATAAAGGTAACAGATTAGCCACATATTGGCTATCTGAAAATAAATTGATGGGTTTATGAATAGCATTTAACACTAATACTACTGCAAATAATTCTTTGAACTGGGGGGAGCCTTTTATTGGCTGGGATATTGTTTGAATTGGCTGTGGGTCTTGTCTGTTGACAAATGAAGGATATATAACCACGGCTGCCCCCATATGCCCCCCATTGGTAAACACCATCAGGAAATTTGAATTAGGCTCTCAGATAAAGATTTTTGGGGGCCTCCACTCTAATCTAGTAAAAGAGCTCATCCATTTATAGGGACAATAATGACAATCAACGTTACCCAAAAATCCCTCTAACGCTATTACCACTCTTTTATTATTTTTTTGGAACCAGGTGAAATCAGATAATCGGTAGGGGATAATTATATCTTGAGGGTCCATTCTAAAAAGCTGATTTGCTATGTCTCTTCCTTTAAAAATGCAATCTGATACTTGATCAATTATGGAATATAACCGGGGTGCTCCTCCTATGGAGAGGTAAATCCAATGAGTGGGCTCTCCCATCTTGGCCAAAAGAGCCATGCATAGGGTGCTTCCCATGAAAACACATAAAATTAAAGACAGCGTGGGATTAAATCACCTTAAGGATGTCTCATTAATTGACATTTGTATTTTTGCTTTTTGAGTTATCCCAGCAATAGGGGCTTCAGTAGGTTCTTCATCTAATTTTCCCCATGCTGTCAAAGCAGCTGTCCATACCTGGTCTTGTGGTTCCCAGGGGTACCAGGCTGTAGGGCAGTTTCCTCTGGAATTTACGTTGACAGTTCCTCTGGCTCCTGCTTCGCCTGCAAATGGTGGCAGAGCGGAGGGTATAGAGAAGGAATTGGCTGGGAAAAGGGGTTGTGGATCAGAGGGATCGGGAGGTTTCTTAGGGGCTTCGGGACCGGAGGAGGGTGTATGCTTGGCGGCCCCTTTTTCTGCTGGCTTGGGGCCACGGTCAGCAAGGTTTTTCGGGGGTCACGAGGGAAAACAACTTTTAAGCGTGGAGATGTTGGGGAAAAACCCCAAGGGGGGAATCTCCCCTTGCTCTGTCTGGGCTAGCCTAACTAGCCCCTGAACTTGATCCCAGGTATCCCAAACATAAACATTACTTTCGGGGAGGCATGGGACAGTTTTTAAAAGGTACCCCCAGGCCTGGGTGGCTTGGTTATCAGTGAGATTAAGTCCTTGGCTGTTGAGAAAGAGTCAAAGGGATTCTAGGGTAGGGTCAGGTTTAGAACTGGACTTTCCCATAATTTATGAGGGGACACTCACCCATGGACAGATTAGCCTGTCAGCGTTTCCTTCAGAGCAAGAAGCGGCGGAGCCTCACATGGGGAACCAGACTGACGGTTCCAGTCCATCAGCGGTGGGGCTGAGAAGGAAGGTTGAATGCCGATGGCCCCACACAAAACCACATGGAGCCGGGAGACGTGTCAAGCAGGATCTCGTTTATTTCTCTCAGGCAACCCAATTTAAAGCAAAAACCCACAAGGGGGATTTCCAACAGGAAACTATTCTAACCTATCAAACTAAATGTCACTCTTACATGTGTAAAGTACATAACTTGCAGCCAATCATTATCTAGTGCACGAGGGATTCACGAGCACAGAAGCATTATTTGGGCCAATAAGGCTCAACATTACCAAATTGGGCTAGCGGGGGCAAGAAGAGTAGTTACGCCCTCCATATCCTCTGGGCGCTACATGTTGCAGGTTCATTCATCGGAAGTTCAGGCGGTTGTGCAGACCTGCGCTAGACGCTACATGTAGCTGATTCATCAGAAGTCTGTCAGGTGGTTGTGCAGACATCAACGCTCTTGGCGCTACATGTAGCTACTTCATCGGAGGTTCTGTCAGGCAGTTTGAGCAGACCCCAACAACTATAGATGAGCAAATAAGACAACCGGAAGGGATGGAAGGGGAAAGAGGTAAATTCTCTTCTGTTCATGATGTACATTAACAAACATATTAAAGTCAATCACTAAGCCAAACATGATGGGGGAGGAGGAAGGATTGGGGGTGGGAATTGGGTAAGGACTAATTGAGTGATGTGTGCATGTATGTCTCCACTATTTTGTACTCCATTAAGATGTATGACTACAATGCACAAATAAAAAGTTTTTAAAAAGTTATACTACAAAGCTATACTGGCAAAAGTAGCATGGTATTGGAATAAAAACAGACTCATGCACCAGTGATACAGAATAGAAGATACAGAGCCAAATCTTTACACTTAAACACAGATGATTTTGAAAAAGATTTCAAAAATACACATTGGAGAAAGGACAGCTTTTCCCAACAAATTATGTTGGAAAAAAATGGCTATAGATATGTAGAAAAATGAAACTAGATCCCTATCTCTCACCTTGTACAAAGGTCAAGTCAAAGTTGATCAAAGACCTAGAAATTAGACCACAAAATTTACAAATACTAGAAAAAATATGACCAACTCTCCAATACACAGGCATAGGCCAAAATTTCCTTAATAAGACCCCTAAGTCTCAGAAAATAAAATGGAGCATCAGTAATAGGATGGCATCAAATTATAAAGCTTCTTCACAGCAAAAGAAACAAGAGGGTAGAGAGACCCTACAAAATGAAAGAAAATCTTTGACAGCTACCTACTTATAAAGGAATAATATCTAAAATATATAAAGAACTCAAAAGGCTTAATAACAAAAAACAACCCAATCAATAAATGGGCAACTGAACTGAACAAACATGTCTTAAAAGAAGAAATACAAATGGCCAACAAATATATGCAAAAATCCTCAACATCATTAGCAATTAGATAAATGCAAGTCAAAGACACACTGGGATTCCATCTAGCTTCAATTAAATGACAATCATAAAGAACATGAAGAAGAATAAATACTGGCAAGGATATGGGGTAAAAGTAATAATTACACACTGTTTGTCGAATTGTAAATTTGTAGAACCACTATTGAATTAAGCATGGAAGTTCCTCAAGAGACTAGGAATAGAACAATATGACCCAGCTATATGACTTCTCAGTAACTTTCCAAAAGAATTAAAGTTAGAATACTGTAGTGATAGCTGGGCATGGTGGCTCACACTTGTCATCCCAGCATTTGGGAGGCTGAGACAGGAGGATCTGGGTTCACAGCCAGCCTCAGCTAGTTAGTGAGGCCCTCTGCAACTTAGTGAGAGAGACCCTTTTCAAAATAAAGAATAAAAATAGGGCTGGGAGTATAGCTCAGAGGTAGAATGCCCCCTGGGTTCCATCCCCAGTACCATAGCAAAAAAAAAAAAAAAAGAAGAATACTATAGTGATATATGCATACCCATGTTTATATTAGCACAATTGACAATAGCCAAATTATGGAACCAACCTAGGTGCTTATAAACATATGAATGGAAAACAAATGGGGTATACACACCCAATGGAATTTTACTCAGCCATAAAGAAGAATAAAATTATGTCATATGCAGGGAAATTGATGGAAATATAAAACATTATGCTAAGGGAGATCAATGAGTCTCAGAAAGCCAAAAATCATATTTTTCTCATATGTAGAAGATATAGAGAAAATAGAAAAGAAAGGGGACTTTATAAAAATGAGGAAAGAGACCAGTAGAACAGTGAAAGAGAATTTGGGAGTGAAAAGGAAAAAAGGAGGTTTGAAGAAAGAAGCATACTGAACAGTGTTATGTTTATATAGGAAGGTATCAGTACCAATCTCACCAGCATATACAGAGAAGAAAGAGGGAAAAAGCAGAATGTGGAAGGAAACTCATATATAGATGTTGTTTGCCTATACAGATATATCACTTTGAATTCTTTACAAAGTATAATTACATTACATGAACAAAATTAAAAAATGAGAATAATACCAAGCAACTTTGAAATTGTTTAGGTAACAACATGTTAGAAGACTAGCAGAACATAGGAGAAACAATTTCAAATAGTATTTGGAAAAAGGAATCTAACTTCTCATTTTCTTATTTTCTCATACAGTTATATATCTTCGGAATGATCTACCTAGCAGATGGTTCTGAGCAAACAGAAATTTTCTCTCAATGTGTAACACACTGCAGTTTTCCACAATGGTGGCATCAAGCCTTTTATAACTTCTTCACCTTCAGCTGCCTCTTCATTATCCCTCTTCTCATCATGCTGATCTGCAATGCAAAAATCATCTTCACCCTTACACGAGTCCTTCACCAAGATCCCCACAGTATGTATTCCTGAGATTCACTGCTAATTGTAATCTTTTCATACAGCAACAGTAAAGTACAAGGACACTTATGAGGTGCCAGATACTATTCTAAACAGCTGACAGATATTAGCTTGTGGACCCCCACAAGGTCACACTTTTATTGTGCCCCAATTTACAGATGAGATGATTAAATATCTTCTGATGTTCTAAATTTACAGCATTGAATTGAAGAAAAGACAATTACTCCATTAAAAACCAGGTTAATCATTGGAATATTCTTCCTGCAAGGCCAAGATTATAATACACCAGACATCTGCTATCTAGAATATAGCTAACAACCTATTAAATGTTAGCAAGTAGACTTGTTAAACTGTTTGTTTCACATTCAAATCCCCTTACATACACTTATGCATGTGTGCTTGTGCATACACATACATATTCACATGTCAAATATTGTTAAATATGTAACTGATTATTTCATCCAAAACTTCAAGATGTGGTTATGCCTTTTTTGCTTCAGTAGTCTGGTGCATTCTCCAAAATTATTATTCAATAATTTATGAAGTAAGCATTGTTATGTTGGCATGACATCTCAAAGACATGCTACTACTGACATAGATATAAGTCGTATCTGGTACAAACAGACAGGAATTTCATCTTAATTATCATGGCACGATCACTCTCAGTAGATACTGTCAAAAAGAAACAATCATAGTGATGCTATGTAATTTTCCACATGCCTCAGGAAATATTTATCTGCTTCAAAATCTCATCCAAGACATATCCAATTATATAAGAAATACCTAAGAAGGGCATGGGGAAATAAAATGAATCCAAAATAGAGGTTAGTCAAATGAAGTATCAACAGTACAGGTGCAGAAAAAAGACAAATGCAGAAAACAATAAACATTACCAAACATTTATTCACTTAACTTTTTCACTTATTCATCTATTATGTATTGTCCATTAAATATTGCTGGAAAACATAATAAGTGAATACTATATTGTATAAAACAAGCCTAGTAACTATCCTGCTTCCCTGGAGTTTACAGTTTAGCAGAAAAGTCAGAGAGTAAACATAAACCAATAATCAAGTGTGATGATATTTCAAAAAAGGCTAAGCACAGTGTTGCTTATTTTATCATATTCAACCATTGTGCTAAACCAATATACTTTTTAAAAAAATGTATTCACTCCTGATTACTTTATTATGTATAAGTCACTAATGATTACAGACACTGAGAATTAAATGAAATAATTTGTGACAAATTCAAGGCATGGACTAAATGGCAGTTTTGTCTGACTAAAACCTATAACCAGTCTATATTCAATAAATAACTTATTTTAACAATTCTACTAAAAATCAATTTCATAATTAAAATTATAAACATAAATGCTTTTCTTCATATTTTCATTCAAGAAGTTGCAAAATAACTTTCTGGATAGCATTTTCTGTTTCCCTCAAAAAAAATACAGCATGTAAACCAGCCGTGGTGGTGCACGCTTGTAATCCCAGCATTTGGGAGGCTGAGACTGGAGGATTGCTATTTGCGGACAGCCTCAGCTACTTAGTGAGGCTCTTCGCAACTCAGTGAGACCCTGTTTCAAAATAAAAAATAAAAAAATTGGGCAGGGGTTGTAGCTCGGAGGTCAAATGACTCTGGGTTTCATCCCCAGACCCGGAAAAAAAAAATACAGCATGTGAAGAGTATTTCTTATTTTAACTTAGCAGGCTTGGATTACAAATTTTAAGAACAGATTTTGAGCATTTAAAACCAGTTCTTTTTTTTTTTTTTTGCTTTAAAAAGTCAATCTTTATCTTCAGAGAGGCAGCCTGACTATTAAAGTCAGCAGTTACACTAATTTTAATGTTTATTCACAAGCATAACTTATAAACTTTAAAGGATGCATGTATGTAAAAAGTGAAATCATTTCAAATATCATAAAAAAGCATACTGTTGACGTGGATAATTGGGAGCAGCACTTTCACCTATACATGATTCTTAATATCCTTAGTCACAATGGTACTCAATGAATATAATTCCATATTGAGTCAGAATTCAACTCAGCTCAACATCCATCCTTAAATTTACATTTTAGTTGTTTGAGTATCCCATACTTCCAACACCAAAGAAAACTAAATTTTGAGGGCATTCTCATCTTCAATCTTTTCTTATTTTCTTATGTGACAGGATGGAAACAATATGACACAATAGAAAGTGATATAAAATATGTTTAAACAAATTATCATTATTAAAAATATTGAAAATTTTCACCCATTATTATTAGGTTGAATTAGTGATTTTCTTCTCCTTTTTGGAAGTTTTGGTTTTGTAAGAAAACTTATTTTCTTATGTGACAGGATGGAAACAATGTGACACAATAGAAAGTAATATAAAATATGTTTAAACAAATTATCATTATTAAAAATATTGAAAATTTTCACCCATTATTATTAGGTTGAATTAGTGATTTTCTCCTCCTTTTTTGGAAGTTTTGGTTTTGTAAGAAAACTATCTTTAAACGCCTACTCTTTTCCTTATCTCTTAGAACTACAACTGAATCAGTCCAAGAATAATATACCAAGAGCACGGCTGAGGACCCTAAAGATGACAGTTGCATTTGCCACTTCATTTGTTGTCTGCTGGACTCCCTACTATGTCCTAGGAATTTGGTATTGGTTTGATCCTGAAATGTTAAACAGGGTGTCAGAGCCAGTAAATCACTTCTTCTTTCTTTTTGCTTTTTTAAATCCATGCTTTGACCCACTTATATATGGATATTTCTCTCTGTAGTTGATAGACCACAGAGTAAATAATATAAAAAAGGAAAGGTAGTGAATTTCTCCATTTGGAAATTACAAATACAAAGCTTGCAATATAGAGACATATATATTATACAAACAATATATGTATATGCATACAAACAAAGCAAAATTTAAACTTAAGTTATCATCATTATTTTAGAAATCACATTGTATATGTCTTAATTACAAGGCAGGAGGTGGAACTTCAGGAAATATACTGACATTTTTCTTCTAATCACAAACTTATCTCTAACCTTTCTAAACTCCGGTTACATTTTATGTAAATTTCTTTCCACTTTCTCCTTGTATAATAATGTATAAATATTTTTAAATAACCATATTCTAAGACAAAATAGTACAAAAAGACAGAGAAACCACAACATAGTCCTAATATCAGCATGCCTTAAAGAGATTCTCCACAAAAGGAGCTGAGAAGCAATAATAATCTGATGCTGTAACAATATTTAGAGCACAGAGACAGGAAGACCCTTGCCCAAATGACCAATGTTATTTCACATATTGAAAAAAATTATCTAATATTTTCTTTTGTTTCAAAAGCATTCTGATGTTTACATTAATGAACAACCAACCCCAGCATCTACTCCGCCATTTTAACAAGACCATTTCCATGGTACAGGCCTTTCATTCCATTTACTCAAGAGACACCTAAATAGAGGAGGCTTTAAAAGGGTTAGGATTTGCACACGTGTTTAGAATAGTCCTCTAGACTACACAGTATATGGGGCTGTGGTAACTAACTGCCATACATGTTTTTAAATACAACTTTAAAAGACATATATGATTGTGTTACATGTATACAGCTTTAATAATTTTAGGTATTTTTTCTATCTCCTGATCTTACTAAATGCATAATGCACGAATCACTGAGGTAGTCAATACAAAATTAAATTAATGCACAAGCAGAAGATGTTTCATATATTAAAGGACCTCAGAGTGAAAACTCGGCAGACTCAGTCTATATACACCAAAGAAGACTGTAGAATATGGGGTTGGGAAACAAAAGCAAAATCTCTCTGTAAATGTGAAGTTAACATCTACTAATAGTCACATTAAATGATATCGTTTCCAAAATATGCCTGAACACCATCACTTGTTTTAATTCAAGCTGATGCCTACTCCTTCCATGAAAAATTGGAGACATATAAATAATGTAAGCATAATATCCATTTAGTTAAAAAATATAGGGACTTAACATTCTTAATTGACAAGATGTATAATATTCATATGAACTATGTAACAGCACACAAAAGATAAAAGTAGAAAGTAATTTCCAAGTAGTACATAAACTTCTAGAAAGCAAGCTAGGTGTGGTAAAGCACACTTGTAATCCCCACACTTGGGAGGCAGAGACAGGAGAATCACATGTTCACAGACAGCCTCACCCACTTTGTGAGACTTTGTTTCAAAATAAAAAAATAGGGCTGGGGTGTAGCTCTGAGGCAGAAGCTTCTGGGTTCAATCTCTTGTACTACAAAAAAAAAAATGTGGAAAGCAAATTGCTGGCTAATGTAGGTCCTTTCCTTATTTTTTTTCTTATCATCCTTATAGTTTTGTTGAAGGATTTTTTTTTCGTGGTACTAGGGGTGGAACCCAGGAGCTTTCTACCTCCGGGCTATACTCCCAGACCCATTTTATATTTTATTTGGAAACAGGGTCTCACTAAGTTGCTGAGAGCCTCACTCAGTAGCTGAGGCTGGCTTCGAACCTGCGCAATCCTCCTGTCTCAGCCTCCCAAGCACGGAGATTACAAGCATGTGCCACCATGCCCGGCTTGAAGGATTTTTTATATCCACCTTCTTTTTAAAAAATTCTGTCTCTACTTTCTTCCAGACCTTGTTACCCAGTTTATGCCTTTAATTAACTAATCCACAGCCCAACTGTACAGTTGAATTTGGCAAGGCTCAAAATTCATAGTGTGCTGAAATGCTCTGTTTACATGTACACTCATACCAAGATTTTATAGCTCTGCTAGATGACACAAAATGTAGATAAGTCACAACAAAACAAATCTTCTCCAAGTCTCTTTACATTTATTTCTAAACTTTCTCCTAAATTGTTAATAAATCTTTCTTCTGGGTTTAAAGGCAAAAATAACACATATGTAAAAGTACAATTTAAGGGCTTTATTGCATATGTGTTTAATGAATGTACCTCAGCTTGCTTCTTATGTGTTCCAAAATCTTCTATGTAGGGATTTCCTCGGGTATTTTAAAAATACAGCCAAGTATGGAGGCACATATTTGTAATCCTAGCATTCGGGAGACTGAGACCAGAGGACCGCAAATCTCAGACAGCCTTATCTATTTAGCGAGGCCTTTCGCAAATCAGTGAGACTGTTTCAAAACAAACAAACAAACAAAAAGACTAAAAAGTAGGGCTGGGAGTGTAGCTTGGAGATACAATGCCCCTAGGTTCCATCCTCAGTACTGCAAATAATAATAATAAAATAATAATAATAATAATAATAATAATAATAATAATACATTTACTGAAGCCAGGCACGGTGGCCCACAGTTATAATCCCAGTACTTGGGAGGCTGTGACAGGAGGATCTTAGGTTAGCAGCCAGCCTCAGCTATTTAGTGAGGACTTCTGCCAAGTTAGTGAGACCCTGTTTCAAAATAAAGAATAAAAAATAGGGCTAGGGATATAGCTTGAAAATAGAATGCCCCTGGGTTCCTTGCCCAGTTACATAAAAGAAAATAAAAAATACATTTACTAGAGGGCTATTCAAAATCTAGATCTGGATGCAGGGGTTCTTAACCTATGACTCATGCACAAAACTGTATTTCAACAGAATTCTTTTTGATTCAGTCCTATTTGTATTATTTTATGTATTAAACATTATCTCACAACCACCTTCAGTTGAAGCTTTCAGCCAGCATTCCCAGCTAGAAAGGAATGACAACAAGAAACACCTGAGGGTCATAGGAATTGATTTATAACCATAAGCAGAAGTCCTCATTATTCTGAGAAGTTTATATACTACACTGGACTGCCAAAAAGGCATATAAATGATTAAGAATTCCTGCTTGATTATTATATTTATAAAGAAATATATTATAATATAAATGTATTATAATGTATTTGGACACATGTATAATAATGTTAATATTGAAACTACTTCTTTAATATGTTCAATCATTTTTAAACTGAGAAATTCTTTAAGGTTCATTATGTTATGAGAAACTGCACAGAAATAAGTATTCTTTATCAGTATTGTTCATAAATCAAAGTACAGATACATATCTGAACTAAAATTCACAGCCCCCAAATTAAATGTGGCTTTTAAATGAAAAACACATCATTCAAATATGACTTCCATTTATTTATTGTTTCGAATTAGAGTGAAAGATGAAGATTCTTTGTAAAACAAGAAGTTTCTATCTTGATTGTTCTTTTTTAACCTATTAAACTAGTGAAAATTGAATTTCTTTTGGGAATTTAGTCTAGTAAAGTGACATAAACTTAAGATAATTAATTGAACAATGATTAATTATTAATTAATTTAATTAATTCAATTTCAGCCTATTAAATGTAGATATAGCCAGGTGTGGTGGCTCACGCTTGTAATCCCTGTGCTTGGGAGGCGGAGACAGGAGGATGGCGCTGGTTCAGAGTCAACCTCACTGGCTTAAGAGACCCTGTTTCCAAATAAAACAATATAAAATAGGTCTGGGAGTGTAGCCCGGAGGTAGAAGGGCTTCCAGGAACCCCAATACCACCAAAAACCAAATGTAGATATAGTAGCTAAAAGTTATTCTGGGCATATGAGGAGGAAGTAACACAAGAGTGTAAATTGGCATAAATACATTAGGAATTTCCTTAGAGTGACTTCATATCAGGACATACATAGTAGACATTTAAATAATAACATTTTTAGGCAATTAAAATATTTTTAGAATTTCATGTATTTTACCTGTGTATTAGTTTCAAATGCACAAACAATGCCTAGGGCTTTGCTAATTACTATAAAGTGTTTCCATATGAATAAAAAATAGAATGTAGCTCAATTTAATTTTTCTTATCATTTTTATGAAGTTAAAAATTAAGTTTAAAACAATTACTCTAATTTTATAAATTGCATAACATATAAAACACGTGTTGAAATGAAAAGCATATTCAAAATGTGTTAGTTATCTGAATTTTTTTAACTTTTTTCTTTAAATTATTATTCTAAATTCTAATAAATATATATTGATTTTATGAGAAGAAAATCACAATAAATGTTATATGTGTGTCTTTGTATGACTTTTATTTTACACATCACTGTTTCTTTATGAATGCTTTTGGCAGTACAAGATAGAAATATCAAACTCAGAGGGACATTTTTTTCATCTCATGTTACAGTATGTCCATAGGTAGGCATGGATAACTGATTAACTCAGAGCTTTGTTCAGCTTTTCTGCCTCTACTAGACTTTTCTTTCCTGGTTAGAAGTTGGTTGTCTCCACTATAGTTCTCAAAGGAAGGTAGAAAGGTTTTTTACTGTGGAAATCCCTTTCCCAGACCCCTCAGCATTTTCTCTTAATTTGGCCCAAACTGGGACACTCCTAAAGCAATGACCAGGGTGTTCTCCTGGAATCCCCTTCTTCCTTTAATGGCATAATTTATCTTGTGGGACAAGGTTCAATCTGTGAATACACAGCAATCTAATAGCTGCGGGTGGGGATGATGCATAGGCTTGTGTGTGTGTGTGTGTGTGTGTGTGTGTGTGTGTGTGTGTGTGTGTTTTAGAAAAAGAGATGCCTCTGGGATCAGAAAACAACACTACTTGCTCCTATCACCAATTAAGTTCTCAAAATAAAACTGACTATATATACCACAAATTTAAATAGCACACAATTTAAAGTATATAGGATAAATGCAGTTTTCATAATAATAATTGTACAACAAACATTGCCCAAAGAAAAAGAACAGTTTTTGGGTTTTTTTAAATTTTTTTCAGGGTGGTGGGATGTTTCCTGGGGTTATATAGAACATAAGGACTTTCTAGTTCCAGGCTATACACCTAGCCCTTTTTTTAAATTTTAAAACAGGGTCTCTCTAATTTGCTGAGGATGGCCTGGAACCTGAGATCTTCCTATAATTGGGACTACAAGTGTACAACATCATGCCTGGGTTGGTTTTACCTAATTACTGACTTTCTTGGGAACTCTTGGCTCCTATTTTTTATTTTTTGAATGTCTACTAGTCTATTAAATAAATTCTCATAAGTTTTTTTTTTTACCTTTAGATACTTTATTTTGAATAAATTATCTTATATATCAGAAGCCTACGGTATCACGCACCAATTGGCTTTTTTTTTTTTTTTTTTTTTTTTTTGCCATACTGGGGATTGATCCCAGGGGCATTCCATATCCAAGCTACACCCCCAGCCCTATTTTTTTTTTTTTTTTTGGTGGTACTGGGTTTCCTGGAAACCCTTCTACTACAGGCTACACTTCCAGACCTATTTTATATATTTTTTTAATTTGGAAACAGGGTCTCTTATGGCAGCAAGGCTGTCTTTGAACCTGTGCAATCCTCCTGTCTCTGCCTCCCAAGAGCGGGGATTACAAGTGTGTGCCACCACACCCAGCCCCCCCCAGCCCTATTTTTATCCTTTGTTTTGAAACAGGGTCTCACTAAATTGCAGAGGCCTCACTAAGTAGCTGAGGCTGGCTTCAAACCTACAATCCTCCAGTCTCAGCCTCCTAAGTACTGGGATTATAAACTGCACCACCAGGCTGTTTACTTATCTTTCTATCTGAGAGTAAAAGATTATGATAAACCACATACACAATTTGCCTTGGGAGCAAGAGTCAAATTTGTAAAACGGATATCTGAGGAAAGAAGCAATCTGTTGCCATGAAATTCTTTTGTCTATATGTGAAGTTAGTGAACTTAGAGGATCAAACTCCTATCCTTAGCCTCCTTAACACCATATTGCAACAGTTAAATAAGACAGTGATAACTAAAGGAATAAGAACAAAGAAAGGCTGTATTTATGGTCTTAACGTTTCACAGGAATGATGAAGACTTACGATTCAAATCCCACATCCTAAAAAATGACTTATTAAATAACTCACCTCTCAAATTACAAAAGTGCAGCAATCTGGAATTATTTGAATTAAAGACTTAATAACCAATTACTATAGCTGATGTTCACTGTGAAGAACACTAGCTATGCAAAATATAGCTATACAAAAAGAAAAGTGAATGAAAGGTAACACTTTTAACAGTTTTACAGTAGAAAGATGCTATAGTATATCAGTAGTCACTAACTAGGTAAATGCTAGAGATTTGCATCCTTAAGCATATTAGAGAGAATTTCAATTTTATCTCTTCTTGGATGCGTCAGACTTAACAAAGATAAGATGGATATATTAACTACCAGGAGTGGTATTAATCCTCAGTTACTTTCAAGACAGAGTAGATTTAGAACTGTTAAGACATTCCAGAATTGGGTTTATTAACACTAACAATGGTGTTAAAAACCAAAGAGACCATACAGTCTGCTGGTGTTTCATACTAACCCTTAGAGGTAGTAATACAAAGTGTTAGAAGTTAAAATACAAACAAGGTCAGCATTAACTGTAAACAATTCTAAAGTACTGTATGTAACCCTTTAAAACATATGTAGTGAAAAGGTATTAAAATTCATATAAAATCAGCCGGGCATGGTGGCGCACGCTTGTAATCCCCGTGCTTGGGAGGCAGAGACAAGAGGATCACATTGGTTCGAAGCCAGACTCGCTGGCTTAAGAGACCCTGTTTCCAAATAAAAAAACATAAAATAGGTCTTAGAGTGTAGCCCAGAGGTAGAAGGGCTTCCAGGAACCCCAGTACCACCAAAAAAAAAAAAAAAAATTCACATAAAATCAAAATGTAAAAAGCAAATAATAGAGATATTTAGTCAATTTACTCAAATGAAGGAAATTTAAATAATACAGAAATGAAAAATATTAGAAATCTATATACAATAAAAGTGAATATAAATTAGCCAAGTCCATGGGCATTTCCAGTTAAACACTCATACAAATACATATTCCCCTTTTTCTTTATATAGAGATAACACATACATAGATAACATGAACATTCTGGCAAAAAAATATCAGAGCTACTAAAAACATTCTCAAGTTTTAAAAATAGTATGGAATAAGTTTCAACAACATTCTCTATGAATGTAAACCCCTGATTTAATTCCATGATTTTATCATGCCAGAACCATAGTCGGTTTTAATTTTTTAAAATAGATATTGGTATTACAACACATTGGCTTATTATTAATTAAGGCATTTTTCATACACAATATCTCAGTGTGAACAGAAAATTTCAATATTGATTATTTACTATGATGTTTTAAACTTTCAAAGTCTTTTCAACATAAGAAAATAGCTGTACACATTTAAGTGTTTTTTATAAAACACAATAAAAAACTTAATTATGATTGGTCTTTGTGGTTTCTAGTAATAAGTCCTCTTATTTTTTTCACATAGTATAAATTATATTCTCAGGCAGGACTGCATTAAGGCCCAGTAGTTCTTAAACAATGTGGCCGGATAGGCATGTAATCCAGAACGCAGCAAAGGCGAGCAATCTCCGTAGTGCACTTTCACCTCATGAAGCTGAAGCTGCTCCTTCAGGATAGTTTTCCACTTCAATGTGAAGTAGATTGTTAGGTTTTCATTAGTGGTTTCATTATGTGCCTTTTTAGAAGAAAAACCAGTTTTGATTTCTTCTATAGTTCATAGTTCTTAGAAAAGACCTATTTTTGGAGATCGTATAGTCCAAGGATGTTCTGAATAACCAAATGCTCTTTAGTAGACAAAATCTCTCAATGCAACTGAAATAAATACACATCTACATCCTTAGCTATATTACCGGTATATCCTGGAACCAAGGTAAGATGGTATTCCTGTTCCCACAATCCACTTAATTGTTGTTTTAAAATCTTAATATTTCCATCATTTATAATTTCTGTTTTGGATGACAGTTCTGACCACCACCTTTTAATTACTGCTTGGAGCCAGTTTAACCAACTATGACATATTCTTCAAATTTGCTTTTAAGTAATGACTTTATTAGAGGCAACAAATCTACACAGCAGCCAAGTGAGATATATTGCTTTTCTTCCTGTAAACTATTGGTTAGCACAGGAAGGCAATCTACCACAGCTCCAAATAAGCTACAAGTTCACTTAAACTTCTCTTTTTCCAGAAAGTTAAAGCTACATTCAATCTCAAATTCCTGCTGAACAAAACTTGAGCCATTGTTTCATGGTCCTGAGAAACCTCAGAAAAAAACCCACTATATTTTGATGACGGATTTTCTGTTTGTGAAGAACCAGAATCACTGGAATTAACCAAATATGTTCAACTATCAGGGCATAATTTTTCAGGCAGCTTTTTCTCTTTGATTAGAAATATATACGATCTAATTTATCAAAATTCCTATGTTTGAGCCGGGCGTGGTGGTGCACACATGTAATCCCAGAGCTTGGAAGGCTGAGACAGGAGGATCGTACAGGTTCGAAGCCAGCCTCAGCTACTGAGTGAGGCTCTCAGCAACTTAGTGAGACCCTGTTTTCAAATATAGTATAAAATAGGTCTGGGAGTGTGACCTGGAGGTAGAAAAGCCCCTGGGTTTTACCCCCAGTACCACAAAAAAGAAATCCTATGTCTGTATGGCACAAAACCACAAAAATACTATAAGCAGCAAGCACATGTTATGTGCATCCCAATGAATCAAATTTCATGTTTCCATACTAATAAAGAATTGTGAAATTAAAAGGAACATTTTAAAACCATAAATATATAAAAAGATATATAATTTTTATGCTAAGAAATTATTAAACAATAATATAGTTTTATTTTGTTTTGTTTTGTTTTGGTACTGGGGTTGGAACCAAGGGGCTTTTCTACCTCCAGGCTATACTCCAAGACCTTTTTTATATTTTATTTGGAAACAGAGTCTCACTAAGTTACTGAGAGCCTCACTAAGTAGCTGAGGCTGGCTTCCAACCTGTGTGATCCTCCTGTCTCAGTCTCCCAAGCGCTGGGATTACCAGGATGACAACCACACCCAGCCAATACTATAGTTTGAATACAGTTACATTATATTTTGCGTTTAGATTTTTGTATAGATTTATATATACAAAAGTCAAAATATTTATGTATATATTCCAAAGTAAAAATGTCAATAAATGAAAAAATGTTAGTCTTAGATAAGAGTATATTTTTCATTTATATATAATAAATTACCATGAACTTAGTGTCTTAAAACACCACCAACTTATTAGTTCACAGATCTACTGGTTAGAATTAAAAGCAAAGTCTAGCTAGGATCTCTGCTCATAATCTAATAAGGCTAAAATCAAGGCATCATTTGACATTCAAATCCAGAGCTTCAGAATATTCTTCTAGTACATGTGGGTTGTTAACAAATTTAATTTCTTGTAGCTGCAGGCCAAAATTTCCATTTCTTTTTTGGCTATTAGCTTGAGGCCACTCTCAGCTCCTAAAAACCATTTTTGTTCCATATTACAGTGCCTCTTCCATTTCCAAAGTGAAAAATGAAGAATATCTCTCACATTGACCCCCCTCACTCTCTGAAACTTTTTCCAGAAAAAGAATGTTCTTCTTGAAAGAGAAAGAGGCAATACACAATATCAGAAGATAATTAACATTAAAAAAATAAAAGGTTACTTTTGCTTCTCACTCTGCCTAAAATCTCTTCTGCTAAATCTTTGCATGGCTCACTTTATGAAATGCCATTCTCTTAAAGAGGTTGCCCATGAATACTCTGTCTAAAATTGTCTTCCTCCTCTCCTCCCCCAAGACTCTTTAAGTCTCCTTATTCTTTTTCATTTTCATCACACTAATCACTTTCTGAAATTATTTTTGCATTTTTTCTATTTTTGACTCCCCATAATAAGATCGGTGAGATCAGGGAGTACTATCCCTATTGCCTGATCATCCATCTAGTCATTAGGCCCTAATGTTGAGTAGGCATTCAATAAATATTTAGGAAGAAAGGAGACGTGGAAGAAAAATTAGAGGGAGGAAAATGGAAACTGACAGTATCTGTGGGGTTGGTCTAGTTTAAAACATTTATTGCCGGAGCCACCCGGCAAAAGTACGGGTTCTGAAGTGAGGCGTGAGGATGGAGAATTTTAAATTCTAACGTGGGGGAGCCGCCAGTCTACTATCTCTACTGGTCCACCCCTGTTCATGGGTCAATACTGCCTACGGGTTGACGACTATGCCTGGGTCAGTATTCTCTATTGTGCCGACACTCCTGGCCAACGCAACTTGGGTCAATCTCATCTTTATTGTGCTGATTCTGGGTTTTTCAGAGGTATTTATACACAGCTACAGTCAATCAATATTCTCGTTCTACCACCACCAGAATACAATAAAGACTAATACAAAACACACACATTACAGATAGGCCTATCAGTACCCTCGTGTCATCACCACCTGATCTTCTCTCAGACCTTTTTGAACTTTCCATAACCCCAAACCTTGTTGACTCTGGGTGAAGGACAATCAGCTGAGTCAGAGACACCAATCTAGGGGAAGGCCTTAATGGCTCCCAACAATTTATATTTGTGAACTTTAGAATAAAGAGGAAAAGGGGGTGGGATAAGCCTACTGCTCGAACAGAACCTTAAAAATAGGACAAGCTAAATTTGTTTTAATAGTATGTAGAAAAGTTGGACAACTCAATTGAAAAACCTGTCCCATAGGTGAGTCCATGATGCTATAGATGTGCATTAGGAAGCTTCCAAGTATTTGGAGATGTGTAATTTTGAAAACAGAATCCACATAATTCTAATTAAATAAAAATATACATTACAAAAACTTACATAGTATCCAAAGTCAAAGTATATGCTTTAAAAATCTGCAAACGTTTCTTCAAATATACAGTTACTTGGAATGAAAGTTTTATTTCATTTTAATGTCACTGTGTCCAGTTAATTGTTTTCTAAAAACAACAACAACAACAAATGGTGAACCAGGAGTCAACGGAAAGAAAATTAGATGAAAGGTCCTTAAACATATGGTAATACTGATCAGCTGTATGACCTTGTCCAAGTCACACCAACTGGAGGTTCCTTTTCCTCAACTATAAAATAAAGGAGGCAAACTTTATAGCTCTTAAAAAAAAATGATTCTACTACATAATCTGCAGCTCCTCACATGTAGTAAATGCCCCAAATTATTTGCTAAATTAAATTTTTTGCGATATTGAGTATTAAACTCAATAGCATCCTACCTATGAGCTACACCCCCGGCCTCCTTTTTTCTATTATTCTTTATTTTGAAACAGGGCCTAAGTTGCTGAGGCTGGCCTCGAATCTGCGATCTTCCTGTGTCAACCTCCCAAGTACTGGGATTACAAGCGTGCGCCAGCCACCACGCCCGGTTTACATGGAAATCTGTAGCTTTTTACCGACGATGTTCATTTGTGGGTGTGTATATTTTACTAAGGAATGAACCCAGGTGAATTTACCTCTGAGCTACATCCCTAGCCTCCTTTTACTTTTTACTTTGAAAGGGTATCACTAAGGGACTGAGGCTGGCCTCGAACCTGAGATCCTCTCTCAGGCTTGCGCCGCCATCACACTCGGTCAGCCTTCAGATTTTTATTTATAAAAGTTTCCTCTTGGGAGTCCTGTATGCTTGGCTCGTGGAACCATAAGTGACGTGTAACTTCGGTGTTTTGGTTCCATTTCCACGGGCCAGACCCCTCACCTGCTGCAGAGCCCGCCCCGCGGCCACACCCAAACCGGAAGCTAGGACGCCCCTGGGGTTGACGGGAAAGCGCCGCCGGGATCCGCGCTTCCCGGGCCGGCGCCGATGACGTCACCCGCCCTTTGACCCCCGCGGTCCCGCCCCTTTCCCTGCCTCCCGCAGCAGGCGGCGGCGTCTCGGGCGGCGATGGAGGGATCCCAGCCAGCGGCCGCTGAGCCTGGAGAAGAGGCGTGCTGCTCCTCCTGGGGGACTGGCTGGTGAGAGGCGACGTGGGCTGGGTCGCGGCCGCAGCGGTCACGCCGCCTCCCCGCGGGCTGGAGGCCGAGCGAGCGAGCCGGCCGCGCGCGGCGGAGCGTGCGGGGTGGGTGTGGCGGCGCGGGCTCGGGCCTCTGCGGCTCCAGACTTTCCCGCGGAGAGGGCCGGCTTCCCGCCCAGCCCGGGGCGCTCTCAGTTCCGGTCGGGGTCTTCCTGGCCACCAGATGTGAGCGGCCTCTATCCAGAGAGAGTTCTGGCCCCCGAGGCTCGGAGAGCGCCTTGCCTGGCGCCAGGCACCTTCCCTTCTCCTTTGCGTGAAATGAAAGCTAGGCTCGCCTCTGTGCACGGTGCGCCACTGGGATCCTCCTCTGAAAACTGTTGCCAGAAAGAACTAGTTAGGATGAATCAGTGGCAGTCTGGGCACCGTGGGACCTCTTGTGATTACAGTGACGGAAAGAGTCAGCCAGGAGAAAACACAAGGAGCCTGATACGCTCCTTCACCTCTTCCCCGCGCCCGCAAAATTAGGGTTCCTGCTAGGCCTTTGGCAGTGTCCCGGTTAATGGTTCTTGCAGTCATTCCATAATTAATAAGGCAGGCACTTGTACCCTGACCGTTATCACACTCGACATACCAAATATAGAAGTGATGAGTGTATTATTTTCTCTAATACGAGTCTGTACATAAACCTGTAGCGTTTTCACCAGTTTCAAACTGAAGAAATGCTTTACGTGCCATAGTATTGTCTGCATTTGCCACATTTACTTGGGAAATTTTATGTAATAAAAGCAGATTTTATTGTCTTACGCGTCTTATTTAAAAAAAATATATAATTGAAATGTTCAGTGAGTCAGAACTTTCTGAAAAGATCATACCATTAAATGGCAAAGCTGGTTAGAATGTAGCTCTTTTCATTTTTACCCAAGATCTTTAAGCACAAAGTTTTTTTTTTAATTTTTTTTTATTGGAGCACTGTATTCATACATCATAGTGGGATACAAACTTTTGTAGACATACATGCACACATCGCCCAGTCAGCCCCCACCCGATCCCCACCCCATTCTCTCCCCATCCCTCCCTCCCATGCTTGGCTTAGTGGTTGACATCTAGAATTATAGCAATTTATCCAAAATTAAAAATGATAATCTCACATAACAGTTTCATTTGTCTGATACCAAGCTTTTGATGACTTAAAGATAACATTTCAATATTTCTTTTTACTTTCTTTCTTACCAGAGAATATTTTTTTCTATTTTTTTAGGTGAAACTATCATATATTTATATATTTATTTTTCAGAAAAAAAATCTATCCTAATATGGAATATGGACTCTAGATACCCAAAACGATCTTGAAAAAGAACAAAGCTAGAAGATATATATTTTCTGATTTCAAACCATATAAAGCTACAATAATTGAAACAGTGTAGTACTATTCTAAAGGCAGATATATAAACCATTGGAGTTAAATAAAAGCCTAGAGCTAAATTCTTCCCTATATTGTCAAAGTTATTTTTGACAAGGATTCCACGAACATTTGGTGGTAGAAATAATAATCTTTTAACTAAATATTGTTGAAACATAATAATTACATGGAAAAGAATAAAGATGGACCCTTACCTAATCCCATATACAGATATTAACTCAAAATAGATAAAAGACCTAAATATAAATCTTAAGACTATAAACTTTTAGGAGAAAATCTGGGTCATAAAACCTCACAACATTGAAATTGGCAGTGATTTCTTGGATATGATTTCAATGGCACAGGCAACAGAAGAGTATACAAACTCCCTAAAAAATAAAAAAAAATATTGTATATCCAAAGACAATGTAAACAGAGTTAACAGTTACTAATAGCATGGGATAAAATATTTCTAAATGCTATATCTGAAGGTATATTAATATTCCAACTAGAAATCCTAAAAATTAACAACAATAAAGGCAAACAATACAATTTAGAGATAGGTAAAAGACAAACATAAGTAATGAATCTCCACAGATAACCAATCTTAGTTGACTGTTGGATGGAAACTCTTGTTTCTCTGGTTCTTGTGTGTGTTACCTATTTCTTCTTTGTAGTTAATCTCTGAGTATTTTCTCTAGCGCTGGTTTTGAAGACATAAATTCCTTCAGTTTCTGTTTGTCATGGAAGCTTCTTATTTCTCCATCTAATTTGATAGAAAGTTTTGCTGGGTAGGAAATTTTTGGCTGGAAGTTGTTTTCTTTCAGAGTTTGCAATATGTTACTCCAAGCCCTTCTGGCTCTCATGACTTGGTTTGGGAAGTCTGGAGTGATTCTAATTGGTTTGCCTCTGAATGTCACTTGGCCCTTTGTTTTTGTTGCCTTTAAGATTCTCTGCTTGGCTTCCACATTGGTCATTTTGACAATTATGTGGTGTGGGGACCCTCTACTCCGATCCTGTCTAAAGGGAGTTCTATAAGTTTCCTGGACCTGTGTATCAACCTCTTGCTCTATGTTTGGAAAATTTTCTGCTATTACTTCCTTGAAGAGATTGTTGATCCCTTTGGTTTCACTTTCTTTTCCCTCCTCTATTCCAATTATTCTTAGGTTAGCTCTCTTAAAATGGGCCCATATTTCTTCAATATCAGATTCCTGCTGTCGGATATTTTTTTCTAGATTAGAAACTATGCGTTCATTTTTGGAATGATCATCTTCTAAGAGCGAGATTCTGCTCTCCATGTGGTCTAATCGGTTGTTTGTGCTTTGAATTGAGGCCTTTACCTCATTAATTGCATCCTTTATCTCTTTTTGGCTCTCTCTGAGTTCTTTTCGAAGCACCTCTATTATTTCTACAGTTATTTTCCTGATTTGATCTTCTAGAAATCTCTGATTTTCTGTTTTATCGGGTTCTGATGTTGTGGGGTTGTGGGCATTGATTGCCCCAGTGTTATTCCTCTTTCCCATGATTTAGGAAGTTTGTGCCTTCTCTGGGTTCTTCCCTTGGGTCACTATGACTTCACTTAAGGTGTTCTGGATCTCGAGTCAGTAGTATCTCAGACCCCACTACTCCTTTACTGGGTTGTATCACAGAGTCTCCGACCCAGAGAGTCGATAGAGGCTGCTTTAGACTGTGGGGGGTGCCAGGTTGCACGTTGTCCTATGGTGTGATATCTCTGTCACCACCACTCCCCCACTGGGTCAAGTCCCAGGGAGTACAGTACTGGGATTTCTCCTCTGTGGCCCGCAATTTGACTCACTGTTCTTGAGTACGCATATGTGGCCATACTGGACTCGGTGAATTTGCTGCTGCTGCCGCTGCTACGCCCTTGGCCGTGAGGCTGGCGTATTTCTTCTTGGTTTTGATTTCGACTCTGAATCCCTGCAGCGTGTGCTGAGCTCAGCCACTGGGAGCTTTAGATTTTACCTGCGGCGAGAAATCCCGCCTGGCTGGTCCGCAGCGGCTCACCTCGGCTTGCTGTAGCCGTCCGGTGAACTCGCCGCTGCCGTCGGCAGTATGGCGCTGCTGCCGCGTCCTCGGGCTTGAGGCCGGTGTATCTTCTCTGTGGCTCTGAGCTCTGTTCTCAGTCATCTTTCTCTCTGGAGCCTGGTGATTTTTTTGTTTTTCTGGTGATGGTGTTTTCTGGCTATGAAAGGCGCTGATTTTGTGGTAATGGAGATTGGTTGTTAGCGGGGCTCTTAAGCCCTGCTTTTCTCGGTCGCCATCTTCCCAGAAGTCAAGCACAAAGTTAATATGCACCCCAAGTAAGAAAGACAGCAAATGATAGTATGGATAAGGTAATAAACTATAATAAATTGGCTTTCATATTTTGTTACAGTGCCAAAACGATGTGTTGTGTGTGTTGCTATTATCAAATAAACGGCATCTCAGAATGCAACTATCTTGTTTGCTTTCATAATTGAAATCAAGAATTTTTGTAATCGTTATCCAGTTAGCAGCTGATATCATTTGGTGATACTAGTCACAGTAACCTCATATTTACAAACCTTTTGCCTTATCAATGTTAGGCTTAGAAAATTAGATTCTAGACCTGAATTTCCTGCTGTCACATTATTTTTAGAATTTTGTAATTGATAATAGTGCTTCCCAGATCCTTGTTTGGATTGCACTTTTGCCAAGATGGTTCTGAACTAAGCTGTTACCATGGTTCAGGCTCAAAGGCTACAAGCTGGGTCAATCTGTCTATAAGCCATCCTTGCCTTCCATCTTTTCTACAAATATTCATCTTTCTTTGTGTACTGTCATGTAGAAAAATTGGGACACACGGCACTACAGTAAGTATACTTTACCACACTAATATGCTTTTTAGGTCTTTTTTTTAATTATTATTCCCAAAGTGCATCATTCAGCACCTGTTTCTTGAGTGCTTTCTTCATTCCTATTATGAGAGGAAAGGGAAATTGAATTCTTTGGGGGGGATTTCTTGTTTGTGAAACTAGTTAGTCATTAGGATAGGGTTATTTTTCTCATGTGTATCAAATCTGGAGGCCAGAGAGATCACACATAGAGTATATGGTAAATCCCATAAACTGAATGAGTTTAGGGAGAGTGTATATATAGAAAAGATTCATGGGACAAAATTTTATTAGCAATGGACCCAGAATAAATAGAACAATGATAAAACAACTCCTGAGAATATAAGTGATAGATAATAAAATACATATTTGGCATGCAAAAACCCTTAGTAACTCTCTTAATCTTAACCAGTATATAACTGAATGTTACATTGTAGAAAGTGAATTCTTTTTTTTTTTTTTTTTTAGTACTGAGGATGCAACCTGGGGGTATTCTGCCTCTGAGCTACACCCCCAGCCCTTCCTTCCTTTCTTTCTTTTTTTCTTTCTTTCTTTCTTTCTGATTGGCCCAGCCCTATATTTTATTTTCTTTTTTTGATACATAGTCTCACTAAGTTGCTGAGGACCTCACTAAGAGGCTGAGGCTGTCAGCAAACCATGATCCTCCTGTCTCAGTCTCCCAAGTACTGGGATTACAAGCATGTGCTACCATGCCCAGCTTTAGAATGTGAGTATTTAATAATCATGCTAAACTACTAAAAGGTTGTTTTTATTTTTCTTCCAGTTCAAATAAGAAATTTCCCATCATGTCAACAGAATCTGTGGAGATTGATGATGCGTTATACAGGTAAGAACTTCATGGAAGCTAAAACTTGTTTCCCCTAGTCATTGTTCTCAAGTAATGAAGTAGGAAGTTTGAAGAAACATATGTAAAAATAGGTTTATAGAGAATTTTGTGTGTGTGTGTGTGTATCAGAATTTCTTTCAGAATTACAATTTCAGTGATTGTGTGTGTGTGTGTGTGTGTGTGTGTGTGTGTGTGTGTTCCTACTATATGTTGCTAGAAGCATTAATAATATTTAAATCTCAGTTTCTTTAGAGTTAGGAAAGTTACTGCCTGTGCCAATATGTTGTAGTGTTGAACCTATGCTCTCCTCTACTAACTTCACAGTCTCAGGTCTAATTTCTACATCTTTCATCCATCTTGAGTTGATTCCTGTGCATGGTGAGATATAGGGGTTTAGATTCATCTTTTTACAAATGGTTAGCCAGTTCTCCCAGCACCATTTGTTGAAAAGGCTGTCTTTTCTCCAGTGTATGAGTTTGGCCCCTTTGTCAAAGATTAATTGACTAAAGATGTGTGGGTTTGTTTATGTATCTTCTATTCTAATCCACTGGTCAGTATATCTGTTATTGTGCCAGTACCATGCTGTTTTTACTACTGTTGCTCTATAGTATAATTTGAAGTCTGGGATTGTGATGCCTCCTGCATGTTTCTTATTGCTGAGAATTGCTTTGGCTATTCTGGGTCTTTTCTTTTTCCATATAAAGTTCATGATTGATTTTTCTAGGTCTCTGAAGAATGTCGCTGGTATTTTAATGGGAATTGCATTGAATCTATAGATCAGTTTTGGCAGAATGGCCATTTTGATGATATTTATTCTGCCTATCCATGAGCATGGGAGATCTTTCCATCTTCCAAGGTCGTCTTCAATTTCTTTCTTTAATGTTTTATAGTTTTTGTTGTAGAGGTCTTTTACATCTTGGGTTAGGTTTATTCCTAGGTATTTTATTGGTTTTGAGGTTATAGTGGATGGAATTGTTCTCTGTTTCTTTCATTGTGGATTCGTTGTTGGCATAAAGAAAAATCACTGATTTCTTTAGGTTGATTTTGTATCCTGCAACTTTGCTGAATTTGTCAATCAGCTCCAGAAGTCTTTTGGTTGAGTTCTTTGGGTCTTCCAGATAAAGGATCATGTCATCTGAGAATAAGGATAATTTTAATTCCTCTCTTCCTATGTGAATTCCTTTGATTTCCTTCTCTTGTCTTACTGCTGCGGCAAGAGTCTCAAGGACTATATTGAAAAGGGCACCAAGTAAAGAACCTAATGACACAACTCAAGGACCTAGAAAGTCTTTAGAGTTAAATGATAGGACTAAGAAGGCTTTTACTACCCACTATAAAATATAGCTCTTGGCTTGAGGCAAGAAAATTTATTTATATTCTTAATTGCTCATTTTTCAAGTCAAATAATCCATTTTACTTTAGTTTTATTATAGTATCTAGAGGATACGCTCCTTTCAGTCTCTGAACATTTCCTTTTGTGGAGGCAGAAGTGACTTTGTCCTCTTCAATTTCTTTCATTGATGCTTTCTAGTTTTCATTGTGGAATTCTCTTTTTAATTTCTTTGATTAAATTTATTCCTGGGTATATTATTTTATTTGTAGCTATTATAAGTGGGATTATTTTCTTTTTCTATTTCAGAACATTCACTATTGGTGTGTAGCAACACTGCAGATTTTTGTATTTTGATTTTGTATCTTGCAACTTTGCTAAATTATTTATTAGTTCTAGTAGTTTTTTGGTAGAGTCTTTGGGGTTTTCTATACATATATATGATCATGTCATCTACCAACAGAGACAATTTGGATGCCGTTCTTTCTCTGGCCTGATTTTTCTAATTGGGACTTCCAGTACCATGTTGTTGAATAAAAGTGGGCATCCTTGGCATGTGGACTTTTCTTTTTATTGGATTTGATAGTCTGTCTTATAATTGCAGTGTTTGCACTTATAGACATTACTAGGTATCCAGAGGGGATTGATTCTAGGACAACCCTCTCCATCTCTGTGTATATCAAATCTGCATATGCTCTTATAAAATGGCTTGGTATTTGCATATAACCCATGCATATCTTAGCATGTACTTTATTTTATTTATTTATTTATTTATTTTGTGTATGTGTGGTACTGGGGATGGAACTTTTCTACCTCCGGGCTATACTCACAGACCTCTTTTATATTTGAAAACAGGTTCTCTTAAGCTAGCACGGCTGGCTTCGAACCTGCGTGATCCTCCTGTCTCCACTTCCCAAGCGCGGGGATTACAAGTGTGCGCCACCACACCTGGCTTGGCATGTACTTTAAATCATCTCTAATTTACAAAACAATTTAAATTTGTATAAATAATTACACTATATTGTTTAGGGAATAATGGTAAGGAAAAATGTCTGTACATGTTCAGACTAGACACAATTTTCTTAATGAATATTTTCAATTCAGAGTTGGTTGAAACTGTAGGTGTAGATTTATGGATATGCTGCCTAAAATATGAAAGATTGTTACTGTTTTGCTGTTTTTATTTTTCTATTTGCCTGATTCATTTCATTTTTTTTTTTTTCTTTCCTGCATGTCTGGGGATGGAACCCAGGGGCATTCTATTTCCGAGCTACACTCCCAGCCTTTCAGACCTATTTTATACTTTATGTGGAAACAGTCTCTCACTAAGTAGCTGACGCTGGCTTTGAACCTGTGTGATCCTCCTATCTCAGCCTCCCAAACTTGCACCACCATGCCAGACTCCGTTTTCTATTTTTACATTTTTTCTTTTTTATAATCAAGCATTTTCATTGTTTATCTTTTTTTTAGTATAAGTATGCTTCTTTTACTTTTTAGAGTGATTACTTTATGGTTCATAGTATGTATAACTTATAGTATGTTGAAGTAATAGTATGCCTCTTTCTGTATGGTATTAAAAACCTTACAAAAGTGTGTTTCTATTTCTTCTAGCCAGGATTTTAGTTATTATTTTCTTGCATTTCTTCATATGTTATAAATTCACAATGCTTTATTAGTGACTTAAGCAGTCAATTATGATTAAAAGACATTTCTAAAATCAGTTTATAGTTTTCCATGTATTATTTTTATTATTCAAGCTTTTGTATAAACCGAGATTCCCATTTGATAGCATTTTTTTTTTTCCTGCCTGAATGGCTTCCTTTAACCTTTCTTATATTGATCTGTCTGTGATGAGTTCTTTGAGCTTTTGTATATCCAAAGAATTCTTACTTTCTTTTTGAAAAGTGTTTTTCCTGGGTTCAATTCTAGATCAGCAATTTTTTATGTACTTAAAAAATGTTGTACCACAGTCTTCTGATTTTCACTGTTTCCTGGGAAATAACAGCTGGCAGGTTTTTTTTTTTTTCCTTCTACATAGTATGCTCCATTTTTTCTGACCACTTATAATATTTTCTCTTCCTCTCCAGTTTATGGTGTGCCTTGGTACAGATTTCTTTTTATTTCTTGATCTGGGGTTTGTTCAAATTGTGATCTATGAATTTATAGTATTCCTGGAAAAACTTTAAGCCATTATTTATTCACATACTGTCTCTCCCCCCCCAGCTCCCCCCCCCCCGCCACATTCTCTTTCAGAAACTAAGAATTTCACATATGTTAGGTTACATGAAGTACAGTAGATCACTTATGGGTTTTTTTTTTTCCCATCTTTTTTAAAATTGCTGTGTTAAATTTTGGGACATACTTATTTCTATACCTTTAATTTCTCTTCGTACTGTCAAATTTATATCCAATGTACTTTTCACCTTAGATTTTTTAGTTGTAATCTCTACTTGTTTATTGCTTATACTTTACCTTCTTGAGCAAATGAATCACATAATTGTTTTAATGTTTTTGTCCTCTTGTTTTATCATCTGTCATTTCTTTTTGTGCTCCTATTGATTTACATTTCTGCTCAATGTAGGTTATATTTTTCTGCTTTTTTGCATACCTGATAATTGCTTAATATATGCCAAACATTGTAAATTTTACCTTTTTTGGTTGCTGGATAATTTTGGATTCCTTTGAGTAGTCTTGCCTCTTTTAGGAACATAGTTAAGTTGCTTGGAAATACTTCAGTTCTTTCAGGACTTACTTTTAAGCTTAAGACCAGAGGAGACTTAAGTTTGGGGCTAATTTTTCTTCACTGCTGATGTAATAACCTTCCAAATATTCTGTTCAGTGCTCTAGGCTAGAGAGGAACACAGGATTCTTTGGGGGGGCTCTATTTAAACATCAATGATTGTTTCACCTGATCTTTTAGATAGTTCTTTCCCCAGCTCAGGTCGTTTTCTCCCACGCATGGTAAATCTGTACTCAACTGAAGATTCAAAGAGAATTACTGACCACCCATCCTTTTGCTACTTGTTGCTTATTAGGACACATAACTTAAAACTGTCCTAAATATATTTCAGTGCTTTTACTATAAAATAGTATTCAAAAGAGGCTTAATAAGCCGGGCATGGTGGCGCACGCTTGTAAACCCCACGCTTGGTAGGCGGAGACAGGAGGATTGCGCAGGTTTGAAGTCAGCCTCGCTGCCTTAAGAGACCCTGTTTCCAAGTAAAAATAATATAAAATAGGCCTGTGAGTGTAGCCCGGAGGTAGAAGGGTTTCCAGGAACCCCAGTGCCACCAAAAAAATAACAAAAAAAAAGAGGCTTCATTTTCAATCAGTTCAACTCTTAAGAAAACCAATTTTTTACCTCAGAAATTATAGTTGAAGGTTTTTTGTTGTTGTTTCTTTTGTTGATTGGGGTTTGAACAAGAGACTTCTACCTTCGAACTACACGCCAGCCCTATTTTGTATTTGAAACAGGGTCCCACTAAGTTGCAGAGGGCCTCACTAAGTAGCTGAGGCTGGCCATTAACCTGTGATCCTCCTGTCTCAACTTCTCAAGTACCAAGATTGTGCCTGGCTGTAGTGAAAGTTTTAAAGTGGAAAAAACTCAAATATGTGTGTAGTCACCTTTGAGATAATAAATGAGAGGAACTGGAAGGAATGGAACTGGGGCAAGTCTAACATATTTAATCCTCCCTATCTAAAATGGGCAATTTATACTCAGCTCCATCTGTCTGTTCCCTGGAGGTAGTGTGGATTGTGGTATCTAATTATACAATTCTTAATATGGTATATATTTGGCAATTCAGAAATTTATAAATATTGTACAAATTATCTAAAACAAAATAATTCTGTGGGCACAGTCCAGTGCCTAGACTGTTGGTTTGCAAACAACTTTAAGAGATACCTTTGTGTGTGTGTGTGTGTGTGTGTGTGTGTGTGTGTGTGTGTGTGTGTGACTGCAGATTAAACCCAAAGCCCAAAGGCATTCTACCTCTGAGCTAAACCCCTAGCCTGATTTTATTTCTTATTTGGAAACTGGGTCTCAAGTTATAGAGGGCCTCACTAAGTTGTCAAAGTTGGCTTTGAATCTTTTTGGTTCTCCTGTCTCGGTCTCCCAAGTACTGGGATTACAAGCATGCGCCACCACGCTCGGCTAAAAGATACGTAATTTTGACAAAATAATTTTTTGTTTTTTATTGTGTTTTACATACAGTCGACAGAGGTACGTTCTTGGAGATACAGCAATGCAGAAGATGGCCAAGTCCCACGTTTTCTTAAGTGGTATGGGCGGTCTTGGTGTGGAAATTGGTAAATACTGTTTTTATTTGTAAGTTTATGCAACATAAAATATTTTAAAGAATTTTACTTCTTGTATTTCCTGTAAAGGAAATTAGGTTCATAACTTATATCCCATTCAATTTTAAATCTTTTTGAAGTACTATTTCATGGCACTACTGTGTTATTCAAGGAACCAGTAATGACACTGATTGCTTTTTTTTTTGTGATGTTAATCACTATTAATGATCATGTACTATATTCATTCATATACACATTCACACAAAAAATGTGTTTGTAAGAATATGTTAAAATTTTAGAAGTAATTATCTCTGGGAGGTATGAGTATACAATTTTTATCTGTCTTTCATTATGTATTTTTTAACGAGGAACTTACATTTATTGAGTAGTTTAAAAAAGTTGCAGTTAGTTATCCAAATATTTGACCAGGTTCTCTGAAGACATATCTAATAGGAATTAATAATAATATTAATCTGTTCCATTTTCTTTTCCCTTTATAGCAAAAAATCTTGTTCTTGCAGGGATTAAAGTAAGTAACTGATGTCCTTAATAAGAAAAATGTTATGAGTTTTTTTCTTCATGTATGGGGATAGTATTGTTTTACATTTTGGCTTATTGTTTTCTCTGTCTTAATGTTCTCCTATCCTTTTTAAAAATTTTATGGAAGCTGGGCGTGGTGGTGCATGCTTGTAATCCTCGCGCTTGGGAGGCCGAGACAGGAGGATCGTGCAGGTTCGAAGCCAGCCTTGCTGGCTTAAGAGACCCTGTTTCCAAATAAAAATATAAAAATAGGTCTGGGAGTGTAACCCGGAGGTAGAAGGGTTTCTAGGAACCCCAGTACCACCAAAAAAATTTAAAAATAAAAAAATTAAAATTAAAAAAAATTTATGGAAATTTCAAAAATATATAAAAATGAAATCGTTTAATAAAACCCCACATACCTACATCCCTATCACACAGTTTCAGTTACCAGCTCAATGCTCCTCCCATTTCTCACTGCCTGCAACTGCCTAATTATTTTGGTATAAATTGTAGACTTTGTACTATATCATTCTTTTAAATATTTTAGTGTTTATCTTAAAAAGATAAGCATACCTTTTATAAATATCACAATACCATTTTATTTTATTTATTTTTGTGTGTGTGGTACTGGAGGTAGAACCCAGCGGCTTTTTCTACCTCTGGGCTATACTCCCAGACTATTTTACAGTTTATTTGGAAACAGGGTCTCACTAAGTTGCTGAGAGCCTCACTAAGTAGCTGAGGCTGGCTTCAAACCTGTACGATCCTCCTGTCTCAGCCTCCCGAGCGCGGGGATTACAAGCATGTGCCACCGTGCCCGACCACAATACCATTTTCACACCTAAAAATGTAACGCGTTCCTAATTTTTACATTAGTTACTTATTATTATGAAACCATTTTCCCCAAAATTAGCAACAAACAACATTTCTTATCTCCACTTTCCATGGGTAAGGAGTCAGGCATAACTTACATGGTTCTTCTGAGTGAGGTGTTCTCATAGGCTTCAATCAAATTATTGGTAGGAGCTGCACTTACCTTGAGACTAGGTTGGTAAAGGATCTGATTCTCAGTTTTGCTCTTGGTTATTGACAGGATTCAGTTCTTCATGGATTGATGAACTGAGAACCTCAGTTCCTTGCTGGCTGTTGATATAAGGTCTCCTTCAGTTCCTTGCTTTGTGGCCCTTTCCATGGGGCAGCTCATAGTATGGCAGTTTGCTTCATCAGATTAAACAAGCAAGAAGACCTGAGAAGGAATATGCTAAGAAAACAAGTTACAATCTTTTGTAATCTAGTATCAGAAGTAGGTCCAACCCATATTGGAAAGATATCACCTAAAGGCCTAAATAAAAGGATGTGGGAAACATTGAGGCTATCCTAAAAGCCTATATAACACTATCATAAATTATCTAATTAGAGTTTAGATTTTCTAGTTTTCTTAAATATTTTTAAAGCTTATTTTGTTGTAACCAGGATCCAGTTAAAAATTCATACACTAAACCTTGTTTTCTTTGATTCATATACAAAACTTGTTTTCTTTTAACCTATAGGTTTCCCTTACCTGATTGTTGTCTTACAATTTATTTGTTGAAGAAATTGTCACTTGTAACATAAACCTCTGTCCCTATATCTCCTGATGGTTATATCTCTGTATCTCCTGATGGTTATATTCAGAGAATAAGATTCATATTTGATTCTTCTGGCAAGACTATTTTATAAGTGACATTTGTTCTACTAGGTTGCAAAAATTTTCCATTGCCTTTTTATGACTATTATTACTCATTAATGATTATTGTTTAGATTTATTTCATTAAGGACACAAGTTATATTCTATCATTTATTAAGTGGAATTATGTTTTAGAGAATTTTCTGTTCATCACTTATTTGGCATCACAGAATTATAGACTGCATGTATGAAAGACAGGATAAAGATTTAATTTTTCCCTGTGTATTTACCAGTTATCATAAGTCAGTGGTTTTCTATCATCCCCCAACAATTATCTATGTGTTTACATATATGTTTATGTCATGATAAGCTTGTGGATTTAAACATATTTGATATGTCCTGATTTGTTGTTACTTTCATTGACTCTAAATTTGTTCCAACTTTGATTATAGTAATCTTTTTCAGGTTTTTTACTATTTTTGACACAACTCCAGTAGACTTTGTCACTGTAGTCTTTTTGATGGAGAGAGAACATTTGTCATAAGCACTGAAATTTCTGATTTTCAAATTTAGGATTATAGGTTATTGCTAAAATTTCTAATTCATATTTAGGATTATTAAATATTTGCTTCTTTGATTTTATCTTTTTTCTCTTATGTATGGGTCTTAGTTCCCAACTACTTATTTGTCCTATATTACATTTAATCTGTGTGACATAGTTCCAGAGTACCAATTTCTTTGTTACTGATAACTACATATTACTGAAAACAATTCAAGTTTTTTAATACTTTTTTATTCTGCATGACTTTAACAGACAAATTTACTGTTTTCCTAAGTCCTTTAATAATTTCTCTGGTTGACTATACAAAAAATTCTATAAACAGTTCAGTCTGTTTATCCATTTTGCTTGGGGATTTTAGGACATTTTTTATTTCACTGTAGTATGTGATTTATTTCATTAAACAGCAGAGTCATAAAACAACATATTCTCAGGTAAATCTAGCTTTATTTGTACTCTGTTCCTCCTTCACTTATTAGGTCACCCTCTTTTCACTCCCTTTGTTAGCGCTACTCTTCATTTGTTTTCTGTTTTGCTTTGGGTTTTTTGTGTATGTTTCTTAGTACTAGGGATGTTCAGTAGGGTCATTTACTTTGTGTGTGTGTGTGTGTGTCTACACCATCAATAAAACATGTCAAACTTTTAGACTTAATGCCAATTTAATAAGTGAGAAAGGGTGTTTCTTTTCTTTTCAAGGTTGAACTTTACTTATTTTCAAGAGCCATATGCTTTTATTTTTTAATATATTCTATGTAAATTAATCTTATTTTCCGTAAGATTAAAAAGGTCTAATATAAGTTACAATTTTTTTTGTGTCAGTTATCTTTATAGCTTGGAACATGAAGTATTTTTAAGTGTTTATTGATAAGAGTTTTTCAAATTTTTGTATATTGAATTTTATAAATTTAAATTTTATTGTTATATAAGGTAGTTTTTTGACAGGAGCATTGGTGCATGCCCATAAAAGTCCCAGTACTTGAGAGGCTGGGGCAGGAGGATTACAGGCTGAAGGCCAGACTCAGCAACTTAGCATGACTCTTAGTAACCTAATGAGACCCTGTTTCAAAATGAAAAATAAAAGGGGCCCAGAGTTCAGCTCAGAGGTAAAATGCTCTGATTTTAATCCCTAATTCCAAAAAATTAAAGGTATTTTATCCATCAATTTATTGGGAAGAGGTGGGCTCTGGATGCAAAGAATCATCTACATATAGAATCAGCTTTATGTCCTTTCTAGTTTTTATGCCCCTTAATTTCTTTCTGGTATTTGTTTACACATGATCATACTTCCAGTATAGTATAAGTAATATTAGAAATAGTGAACATTCTTGTCCTTTTCTAGACTTCAACAAATACTTTCCTCTTTTCTGAAGGCACTTACAATTCATGATACAGAAAAATGCCAAGCATGGGATCTAGGAACCAACTTCTTTCTCAATGAAGATGATGTTGTTAATCTGAGAAACAGGTGAAGATATTTTGATGTATTCTTGTGGAATTTTTTTAAAAATTTTCAGTTATTTAGAATATTTTCTGTATCCAGAGTACCAGTTCAATCATAGCTGTTTAACTCATCACCACAAGTTCACACTAACATAGATAAATAAGCACTGATATTTAAATACTTGTTTTTGTCAGGTTTTTTGTACACATTACTACCTAGAAATGAATTTTATTAAAATTACTAAAGGAGTCTTTAGCGTTAGTGAATTATTGAAAGACTTCTGGAGCTTGGAAATATAAGGTTACACTTTGAAATTGTTTGGCTTACTGTGGAATATGACAGTACATTTTAAGACTATAGTTTTATGAAACAAGTTTTGTTATAGACTTTATTATATTTCTATTGAAACTTTATAATGTCAGGTTCTTATGTCTTTAAAGTGTCCATCTTAAAGAATGAGTATATTAAATAAATTTTTTTATTTTTTCTTTTAGGGCTGAAGCTGTACTTCATCGTGTTGCAGAACTAAATCCATATGTTCATGTAACATCATCTTCTGTTCCTTTTGATGAAAATACAGATCTTTCCTTCTTAGATAAATACCAGGTTTGTATACCATTTTGTATTAAATGTTATTAATCATCAAGTACTAATATCGCATAACTAATTTAACCTAGTATATTGAGAAGCAGAACAAAAAGTTTCACATTAACATACTTCTGTTGGAATGACACATAGAGGTCTGCCATTTTAGGGAAAAGGTCCAAAAATTACTCATGTAACAATTCACTTGACTATTTTAAGATTAATATTCATTTAGAAGGAAAAAAAACTACCTAAAACTCAGTTTACAGAAACATGCATTTCTTTCTTTCTTGTGCATCTGCATGTCATTTGGGGATCAGCTTTTCCAGATGGAAGTTACCTTGAACTCCAGAGTCTGGGTTCTAAAGCAAGTCACAGTGTCAAGCCCAAAGTCAAGGAGCAGGAAAGTACACTCTTACATTCTGAAGGAACTATAGGCACAAGTGCAGTTACAGGGAAGTAAAATGCATGGATCAGTTATTTAACCCACCTTGGTTATCGGTTCCTTAGATAACAGGAACAACAAAAATTTCTAGTTCCTATGTTCTCCTTGGTTTTTCCAATGATTAAATTATGTCATTGCCCACATTAATACCAGCATAAACTTCCACTTTGGATTAGGTAATTTGAAATTCATCCTACTAACCTCTAGAATTCTACCTAAAATTATAGACATCCTTTTAAATGACTACCTAAACTGAAAATTAAGTGAGCAGATGCCAAAAAAAAAAAAAACAGATAAGTAAAAGACCAGTGAACCATTGTTTGTGGTTACTCTCAGAGATAGGCTTGCCTGTTGCATTAACTAGAATTTGGGGGAATTGCTGGTTATACAGAAATGTAAGATGCAAGTCTAGGTCTACATGAGATAGAGGAATGGCTTTGATACTTCCCCCCTCTTTATAAAACTGAAATCACAGAGACCTACAACCTCAGTGAAAGGATAGATAAAAACAAGTTTTGCCTTTTGAAAGAAGAAGCTTATTCTTTTACTTAAGCTCTGGCCAAAAAAATAGAGGTTTTCCCTGGGGATTTGTAACCGTACACACTGTTTAGAAATGAACTTTTTGATCCTTTGTGGTCCAGAAATTCCCAAGCTGACACCTTAATGAAATAATACAACCAGAGTGGCTATACTCTAGAATGTCAGACGGAAGTTTAATGCATTCAGAGGAACATGCACAATGCCAGATCACTTTGTATTCTAACATATAGAGTCCCTTTGAGCGAATGAAATTCATAATCCAAAATAGCAAAATAGGGAAAAGCAGTTCAACATTATCCAGAGTAAGTAGATTCAACAGACTGGAATTAAACCTCCAAGTATTTCAGAGAATAAAATTACTAGATTAAAAACTATTTGATATAATCTTCAAACTGACTAAATGTAAAAGAAAAGTGTAAATAAATAATATAAAAATAAGACAGTATTGAAAAAGACCAGGCAGATATGATAAAGAACAAGTAGAACTTCTAGAAATAAAATATAGTATTAAAAATCAGCTGATAGTCTGAGACAGGATGATTGCAGATTTGAGGCAGACTCAGTAAATTAGTAAGATCCTGTTTCAAAATTTAAAAAAAGGCTATAGGTACAGCTCAGACATAGAAGGCCCCTGGGTTCAATCCATAGTCCTCCCCCCTCAAAAATACAACAATAATAATCAGTTGATAGATCAAACAGTACAAAGATAAGCCTTAGGGAATAACTCTGAGGAAATTACTGAAACTATAACATACGAAAATATGGATAATAAAAATGAGCTAGAAGGTCTAATTTATGAGGTTGGATTTCTTGAAAAAGCATTAGGAAAAGGTAATATTGAAAGAAATTATGGCTGGGCATTTGTTAGTACTAATACAAATCTTTATATTCACTATTGATTCTAGTGTTATATTTTCTATTCATTACAAACTAATAAGTTTGTGTGTTACTGTTAAATGAATACTTGACAAAATAAGATATTACTGATTCAGAGACTAAGGATTTAGTCTGCTACAAAGACTACTCTATAAAAGTAATACTGATTCACTAGATAAGCAAATTTCAACATATGAGCACAAGAAGTAAAAAAGCATGGGTAACATAACACCTACTCTAGAAGACAGTTACTCTAGCAACAGATTCCAAAGGAAACAAGATTGATGAAATGCATAGTAACATATTTAAAAGAATGATTATAAAAAGCTCATTAAAGCTAGGCGTGGTGGCGCACGCTTGTAATCCCCGGGCTTGGGAGGTGGAGACAGGAGGATCAGATTCGAAGCCAGCTGTGCTGGCTTAAGAGACCCTCTTTCCAAATAAAAAAAAGTGTAAAATAGGTCTGGAGTGTAGCCTGAAGGTAGAAGGGTTTCCAGGAACACCAATACCACCAAAAATAAATAAATAAATGAATGAATGAATAAATAAATAAATAAATAGAAGCTCATTAAGAGCCAAGAGAATATAAACAATTGAATAAAATTAGGAAAACACCTCATAATATGATAGATAAATTAAAAAAAAAAAAAGTCAGGCGTGGTGGCGCATGCTTGTAATCCCAGCATTTGGGAGGCTGAGACCTGAGGATCACAGTTCGCGGACAGCCTCAGCTACTTAGGCCCTTTGCAACTCAGTGAGACCCAGTTTCAAAATAAAGAATAAAATATAGGGCAGGTGGGTGTAGCTCGGAGGTCGAATGCCCCTGGGTTCCATCCCCAGACCCACACACACACACAAAATAATTTTTTTAAAAAGATCTTGAAAAAGAACCAAACAAATTTTAGAAATGGAGAGCAAAGTGAGGTTTAAAAAACTACAGATGAAAGCTTCAGCAATATCAAGTAAAAGAAACAGTACCTGAATTTATTTTTATTTTATTTTTATTTTTTGACAGTAATGGGGTTGGAACCCATGGGCATTCTACCCAGCCCTATTTTTTATTCTTTATTTTGAAGCAGGGTCTCACTGAGTTGCAAAGGGCCTCACTAAGTAGCTGAGGCTGTCCATGAGCCCGGATCCTCCCTGTCTCAGGCTCCCCAGTACTGGGATTACAAGCATGTGCCACCACGCCCGGCAAACAGTCTGAATTTAAAGACAGATCTTTTAAAGTATCCTAATCAGACCTACCAAAAAAGAATAAAGATTGAAAAAAGCATGCATGTTCTGTAGGACATTACTAAATTTTAAAAATTGCATTTGGGGAGTACTCAGAATAGGAGGAAGACCTAAAACCCCTCTTCAGTGAAACAATAGCTAAAAATTTCCCTAATTTTGAGAAAGATATGGATATCTTGATACGGAGGGCCCATATGAACCCAAATACACGTTTAAATACAATCCCTAATATATTATAATAAAACATGAAAATATATAATAAAACATACTATAATAAAACTGTCAAAAATACAAGATAGGAACTGGGCATAGTATCTTATAATCCCAATACTTAGAGGCTAAGACAGGAGGGATAACCTGGGCATGTAGTGAGACTCATCCTAGTGAGACCCTTTTTAACTGAACTTATTATTTCAAAATACAATTGGGCTAGGGGTATACCTCAAAGGTAGAATGCCTCTGAATTCAGTCCCCAGTAACTAACAGACATACACACCAGAAAAAAAGAAGAAAAATGCAAGATATAACTGAGAATGTAAGTGTAATGTAAGGTGCTTGCTTCTCTCTGGGTTTGATCTCTATCCTGGGGAGGGGGGAGACAAAATTCTAAAAACTGCAAGGAAAAGTGCTAAGTGTCATTTTAAAGGAACCCTCATGAGACTAACAACAAATGGCTCAACAGAAACCCTACAGGCAAACAAGAAACTGAATGATGTATTCCATGTTCTGAAAGAAAATAACCAAGGATACTGTACTCAGAAAGACCATTCTTCAATACAGTAAACCACAAATATGTACAAGTCACATTTAAGGGAATCCACATTAGATTAACAGCAGATTGTTCAATAGAAACCTTATAGGCCAGTAGGGAATGCAATGATGTATTCTGTATTCCCCAAAAGAGGAAACATAGGGCAAATGTTAATACAAATAAAGTTTAACAAATGACAGCATTAAGTCCTTACATATCTATAATAACCTTGAATGTCAACAGACTAAGTTTCCCAAGTAAGAGGCACAAACTGGCTGAATAGATACAAAAACAAAATCCAGGGATATGCTGCCCATAAGAAGGTTACTTCACCAGTGGAGACTCGCAGACTGAAAATTAAAGGATGTTCCATGAAAACTTAAACCAAAAGCAAGAAAGAATTGCAATACTTATATCAAAAAATGCACGTAAAGACAAAAATTATAAACAGACAAGGTCATTATATAATAAGCAAAGGATATATTAGTTGAGATATAACAATTGCAGATGTATAGGTACCTACCACTAGAGCAGCTAGCTATATGAAATAAATCTTAGATCTAAAGGGAGCAATAGGATCTAGTATAGTAATAGAAGAGAATTTCAACAATGCACTGTGATCAGTGAGCATCCTCTAGACGTGAAATCAACAAACAGACACAGAACATTTTTTCTGTGAAATGTTCATTGTTTAGAATATACATTGTGTAGCCAGGGTTGGTAGCGCACTTTTTAATCCCAGTACTTGGGAGGCTGAGACAGGAGGATCCTGCCATCCTCAGCTACTTAGTGAGACCCTGTTTCAAATTAAGAAGAAAATCTGGCTGGGGATGTAGCTAGGAAGTAGAATGCCCCTGAGTTCAATCCCCAGTACCACAAAACAAAACAAAAAAAAAAAAACACTGTTTTTCTCACTACATAAAATTTTCTCTAGAATAGATCATCTATTAGTCTGTAAGTCTCAAGAAATTAAAATAAAAAAAGAAATTATATATATCCTCTGTGACCACAGTAAAACAAACATATAAATAAGCAAAGAAACTTAAAAAACTAAACATTTATGGGGACTTTTGAACAAACATTGGGTCCTTAAAGAAATTAAAAGGAGCCGAGTGTGGTGGCGCACCCTTGTTATCCCCGCGCTTGGGAGGCAGAGACAGGAGGATTGTGCAGGTTCGAAGCCAGCTGCACTGGCTTAAGAGACCCTGTTTCCAAATAAAAATATAAAAAATAGGTCTGGGAGTGGAGCCCAGAGATAGAAGGGCTCCCAGGAGCCCCAGTACCACAACAACAACAAAAGGGAAATGAAAAAAATTCTCAAAATGAATGAAAATGGAGGCACAGAATACCAAAATTAGCAGGATAAAGCAAAGCAGTACCAGGAAGGACGTTTATAGCAATAAATACCTATGTCAAAAGTAAAAAAATTTTAGGTAAATAACTTAATGAATCTCAAAGACCAAGAAAAGTAGGAACAAAATTGGAAAAAACAATAGTAGAAGAATAACAAAGATTAGAGTAGCAATCAACAAAATAAAGACTAGAAAACAATACAAAGCATCAGTGAAAGAGTTGAGGTTATTTTTTTGTTTTGCGGTGCTGGAAATGGAACCAAAGGGAATTCTATCTCCGAGCAACACCCCTAGCCCTATTTTTTTAGTCTTTTTATTTATGAAACAGGGTCTCACTGAGTTGGGAAGGGCCTCCTTAAGTAGCTGAGGCTGTTGGTGAACTGGGATCCTATGGTCTTTGCCTCCTGAATGCTGGAATTACAAGCGTGTGCCACCGTGCCCAGCCTTGAGATTTTTAAATGTAGGTAGATTGAGAAAAAAAGGAAGACTCAAATATATAAAATTAGAGCTGAAAAAGGAAGCATTATTACTAACGCCAAAAAATTCATAATGCTACAAAACTATAAAGGATTATGAGAGAATGTCACTAACAGCTGTATGCCAACAAATTGGAAAGCCTGGAAAAAAAAATGGGCAAATTTCTGCATACATTTTACTTACTGAAATTGAACCATGGAGACATAGAATACCCAGACCAATGAGAAGTGAGACTGAATATCTCTTCCCACAGAAAAGTCTAGGACCAGATGGTTTCATTGTTGAATTCTCTCAAACTTTTAAAGAATAACTAATGCCAGTTCTTTTCAAACATTCCAGAAAATTAAAAGGGAGCAAACCCCTTTGTACTTATTCTACAAGGCCAGCATTACTCCAATACCAGCATTACCCAAAAACAGATAAAACAAAAACACAAAAAACTATAGACCAATGTCTGTGGTAACCATAGATGGAAGAATTTTTTTGTTTTGTTTTTCAGTGTGGTACTGGGAATTGAACCTGGGGGCATTCTTCCTCCAAGCTACACTCCTGGCTCTTTTTATTTTTTTATTTATTGTTGTTGGGAAACAAGAGTCTCACAAGGTAGTTGAAAGTATTACTACATTGCTGCGGCTTTCCTTGAATATGATCTTCTTGTTTAAGCCTCCCAAGTTACTAAGATTACAGGTGTTTGTGACCATACCTGGCTCAAAAATTTGTCCTTTTTCTGGTGGTAGTGGTGATACTGAGAATTTAACCCAGGGGGCATTCTATCTCTGAGCTACATCCCCAGCCATTTTACTTTTTGCTTGAAAACAGGGTCCCACTAGGTTGCTTAGAGTCTTGCTATGTGGCTTAGGTTCTCTAGAACCTGTGATCCTGATGTTTTGGGTTACAGGTATGCGCAGATGCAGAAATTCTTAAAAAAATACTAACAAGTCATATCTAATAACACCTCAGAAATACCATTCATCCCAATCAAATTGAATTTACCCCACAGTTGCAAAAATGCTTTAGCAAACACAAATTAAATACATTACATCAACAAAATGAACTAAAAATTGTACCATCTACTCAGTAGATAGAGAAAAAGCAATTGAGCCCTGTGCACACACCTCTAATCCCAGACATTCCTGAGGCTGAAGCAGGAAGATTGCAGATTCAAGGCCAGCCTAGACAACTTAGCAAGACCCTATGTCAAAAAAGAGGGAAGACTAGGGATGTGAATCAGTGGTAGAGTGCTTGCCTAGTACACATGAGGTCTGGTTCAGTCCCTGGTAATACCAAAACAAAATAAAAAGGCATTTTATAAAATTAAATTTAGTATCCCTTCATTATGAAAATTGAACCCATTAGGTATAGAAGAATCATACTGCATACAGTATAAGTAAATATGACACATCTACAACTAACATCATTCTGAATGGGAAAAAACTGAAAGACAAGTGTCTCCTCTAAGATCTGAAGCAAGATAAGGATGTCCACTCTTACTGCTTTTATTCCGTACAGTATTGAATGTGAAAGAAATAAAAGGCATTCAAGTAGAAAAAGAATACGTAATATCTTTGCAGATAAATCTATACAGAGAAAAACCTAGACTTGAATAGACTTACTGATACATTAAGTAATATCTCAGGATACAATATCTAAAAAATTAGCAAGATTTTTATACAACAATAATTGTTGCTGAGAAAAATAGGAAAGCAGTCCCATTCATAAGTTATAAATAAAATTAATCAAGGAAGTCAGAAACCTCTACAATGAAAATTACAAATAATGGTAAAAGAAATTGAAGAACTCACAAAAAACTAGGACAACCTCTTCTGTTTATGAGTTGGAAGAATTAATATTGCCAATATGTCTCACTACCCAAAAGTCATTATAGGTTGCTTTATATTGCAGACCCTACCAAAACAACATTAGCTAGGAAAAACAACTCTAAAATTCATACAGAAGCATGAAAGATCCTGAGTTGCCGAGGCAATATTGAACAAAAAGAATAAAACTGGAGACATCACAGTACATCAAGACATACCAGAGAGCCACAGAAACAACAGAACAGTTGTGGTATAAAAAAAAGACAAAGTGGAACAGAATAGAGATCTCAGAAATCAACCAATGATGCATCTATAGCCAATTGATTTTCAAAAAAAAAATTAAAACATACATTAGGGAAAAGACAAAGACTGAGAGACTCATGGAGGACTCTCACTACAGGAAGCATACTATATTCTGAGGTAGATAAATGAAACTAAACTGATATGATAACATGTTCTAATAAAACTAACTGTTCCAATTCACAAAGACCAGCAGTGAGGAAAGCAAAAGACAGTCTAATTCTGCTTTTCTACATCATAGACAAATGCCCTTAAGAAAGTATATGACCTCTGTCAGTCTAAGGTAATTATAATGAAGTTTGATTTTTTTTTTTTTTTTTTGGTGGTACTGGGAGTAGAACCCAGAGGCTTTCTACCTCCAGGCTATACTCCCAGACCCATTTTATATTTTATTTGGAAACAGGGTCTCACTAAGTTGCTGAGAGCCTCACTCAGTAGCTTAGGCTGGCTTCGAACCTGCATGATCCTCCTGTCTCAGCCTCCCAAACGCAGGGATTGCAAGCGTGTGCCACCACGCCCGGCTCATAAAGTTTGATTTTAAAACCATCTACTTAGCCAGGTGTGGTGGCGCACGCTTGTAATCTCCCCACTTGGGACACTGAGTCAGGAGGATCGCACAGGTTCAAAGCCAATCTCTGCTGGCTTAAGAGACCATGTTTTTAAATAAAAAATATAAAAAAATAGGTCTGGGAATGTACCCCGGGGGTAGAAGGCCCCTGGGTTCCATCTCCAGTACCACCAAAAAAATAAAAAAATAAAACTACCTACTTACATACATCACAGGGTTATCATAAAATTTAAGCACTGAAAAATACTATTTTCTATCTTTAATAGAATTTGAGTATTTCAGTAATGATATTGTCATAAAGCAAAAATTTAGCCAGGCATGGTGACACATGCTTGTAATTCCGGTACCTGGAGGCTAAGACAGGAGAATCGAGAGTTAGCGTCAGCTACTTAGTGAGGTTCTCTGAAACTTAGTGAGACCCTGTTTCGAAAATTAAGAATAAAAAGTAGCCGGTCATGGTGGCGCACACTTGTATTCCCAGCACTTGAGAACCTGAGACTGGAGGATCACACAGGTTCCAAGCCAGCCTCAGCTACTTAGTGAGGCTCTCAGCAACTTAGTGAAACCCTGTTTCCAAATAAAGTGTAAAATAGGTCTGGGAGTACAGCCTGGAGGTAGAAAGGCCTCTGAGTTCCACCCCCAGTACCACACACACACAAAAAAAAAATAAAAAGCAGAACTAGGGGTAACACTTGGCTGTAGAATGCGCCTGGGTTCAATCACCAGTACCACATAAAAATTTTAAAAAGCAAAGTTTATTTTTTGAGTCTCAGAAATAAAAGATAACAATACCAGCTAATATATCTATTAAAATTATAATTGTCACCCTTTTAAATTAACATGAAAATAATACTGTGGTGGCTAGATTAGTATTTTCATGATAGCAGCAGAAAAATCTTCAACCACTTAGAGAATATGTAGATACTAAATAGGAGATTAAGGTATTTTTCTAATTGTGAAACCTCTGGTGGTAAGTGAATTTATTATGGGGAGCTTTCATCTGTTGTTTATTTTTTATATTTTATACTTCTGTAAGTATTAACCTTAGAACAGAATACAGTAGGATAATTTTTATGAGGGATAACAATTGAAGCTGAACATGCTTCTTATTCAGAGGTTGTATTTTACCAACATCATTTTGCATTTTCTAGTCTTTAATTTTTTTAATTCTCAACAGTGTATAGTATTGACTGAGATGAAACTTCCATTGCAGAAGAAGATCAATGACTTTTGCCACTCCCATTGCCCTCCAATTAAGGTATTACTCATTTAATTATGATATTCACTTAATCAAAATAAGGATACTTTTAACTGTTAAAATTTGTAGCTTTTAGCCAGGTATGGTGGCACCTGCTTATAACCCCAGGATTTGGGAGGCTGAGACAGGAAGATCACATGTTTGAAGACAGCCTCAGCAATTTTGCAAGACCCTGGTTCAAAATAAAAAATAAAATGGGACTGGAGGAAAGGGCTTAGAGATAGAATACGCCTGGTTCAAACCCCAGTACCACAAAAATAAAAAGATAAAATACTACAAAAATCGAGATGGTATTCTGATGGCCATCTCATACTTCGTATAATAGGAATTATGAATTATTTTCATGAGAAAGGAATTATAAATCATTTTGAGTAGATAGGTTTTTATATGCATATATCATTCAACTATACTTTTTTATGGGGAGAGAGGTACTTTGGATTGAATGCATTCTCCTTCTCACCTCTACCCTCAGCCCTGTTTAATTTTTTATTTTGAAACTGGATCTTGCCAAGTTGCTGAAAATCTGGATAAATTACTGAGGCTAGCCTTGAACCTGTGATCTTTCTGTTTCCACCTCCCAGGTTCTGGGATTATAGGTGTATGCCACCATATCTGGCACTATACTTTTGTTAGAAAAATACCACTTTACATTATGGTATGAGACTATAGTGCATATAAAAAAGAAAAAGTATATACCAATAAAATTATATAAAAGAAAAATATCACTTTATGTTGAATTAAATAAGAATAATAAGAATTAAAAGAATTCACTCCTAGACCATTAAACCAAGTTAACTATTTCTTATATATTTGAATTTTATGACAAGACTAAAATTTTATTAAAAATCATAGAATGTATGATGATGATGCACTAATATTGCTTCTAATTTTGTTATACTAGCTATCCATTTACCAAATAACAAATTTTTTTTATTCCTAAACTGATCTACAGATGACTTATTCTATTCATTATTCATTTTGTATTTGAAAAGACATAATTATAAATGAAATTACCATTAAAGGACCTAAGATAATTGAGGGTATGATTTGTTTTATGTTTTTCATATAAATAAATGAATGTAATTTTACCATTTCACAGTTCATCAGTGCAGATGTACATGGAATTTGGTCACGGTTATTTTGTGATTTTGGTGATGAATTTGAAGTTTCAGATACAACAGGAGAAGAACCAAAAGAAATTTTTATTTCAAACATAACGCAAGTATGATTGTATTAATGAGCTTTTTATATACAAATACTAAAGTTGGTGTGAATGTTATTTTCAAATAGTAATATTAGGAAACTACCTAATCTGTATTTTTCATTCATGATGTTCTAAGATAGGGAATATTGTATTAATTTTTTAATTGTGTTATATTAAAACTAATTTGGAATTGGAATATTAATTTTTATGTGGATTCCCTTCTAACATTATTTAATACTTGATAAAACAACATTTGCTCTCATAAACTTTTTTTTTTTTTTTTTTTTTTTTTTGGTGGTGGTTCTGGGGATGGAACCCAGGGGCTACACTCCCAGACCTATTTTATATTTTTTATTTGGAAACAAGGACCCTTAATCCAGCTGAGGCTAGCTTTGAACCTGCGCAATCATCCCAAGTGTGGGGATTACAATGTCAGTTTTGTTCTATGTCATGTTCCTGTAGGATATTAATTGTGATGCAACATTTACTGTGTCAATTTATGGAAGGACTGAATATGTCCTAAGTCACCTGGCTCCTCGATGACTATATGTGTGGAAAAAGACATATTTAAATGATCTTACATTAAACTTTTTTTTTAAAACAATATGTAAAGCCATTCATGGTGGCGTGCACTTGTAATCTTAGTAGTTGGGAGGCTGAGACAGAAGGATTGTGGTTTTCGGACAATCTCAGCTACTTGGTGAGGCCTTCTGCAACTTAGTGAGACCCTGTTTTAAAATAAAGAATATAAAATTGTGAGCCAGGTGTGGTGGCGCATGCTTGTAATCCCAGCATTCGGGAGGCTGAGACCAGAGGATCGCGGTTTGCGGACAGCCTCAGCTACTTAGTGAGGCCCTCTGCAACTTTTGAGACCCTGTTTCAAAATAAAGAATAAAAAATAGAGCAGGGGTTGTAGCTCGAAGGTCAAATGCCCCTGGGTTCCAACCCCATACTCACAAAAAAATTAAATTAAAAATAAATAAATAAAATTGGGCTGGGTAGCTTGGAGATAGAGTACCTAGGGTTCCATCCCCATTACTGCACACACACACACAAACACACACACAAACACACACACACACACACACACTAAGTAGAATGGAAAAGTTTAAGAATTGAATAATCTTTAAGTCAGAAAGTAAATTTTTTCACCATATTCTCTTGATACTCTGTTAATGTAATTTTTCTATAACAACTAGAGATAAAATTTTGATTTTCTTTAAATATACTTTCTTTACCGGGCGTGTTGGCGCACGCTTGTAATCCCCGTGCTTGAGAGGCTGAGACAGGAGGATCATGCAGGTTCAAAGCCAGCCTCAGCTACTTAGTGAGGCTCTCAGCAACTTAGTGAGACCCTGTTTCCAGTTAAATATAAAATGAGTCTGGGAGTATAGCCCGGAGGTAGAAAGCCCCTGGGTTCCACTCCCGGTACCACCCCCCCAAAAAAAAAAAGTGTGTGTGTGTGTGTGTGTGTGTGTGTGTGTGTGTGTGTGTGTATACATACATACATACATACACTTTCTCTTTAACCTAAGTAATTTATTTGTGCTCCCTATAAAATGCCAAGAAGTCAAATACAAAGGAATGATAATATGCTTTGACAAAATAGTGTTTGTTCTTACTTTCTGTTAATTTTAAATCCAACATAATGTTTTCTTTCTCATGCCTTTTTAAGAAAAATTTATTTAAAAAACTGTTGTGGAGCCAGGCATGGTGGCACATGCCTGTAATCCCAGCATTTAGGAGGCTAAGACAGGAGATTGCAGTTTGCAGCCAGCCTCAGCTACTTGTGAGTCCCTGTTTCAAAATAAAGAATAAAAAGTAGGGCTTGGTGTGTAGCTCGGAGGTAGAATGCACCTGGGTTCCATCCCCAGTACCACACACAAAAACTAGTATTATGTATCCTTCTGTTTCTAGAGTAGTATATTTTTCCACCTTATTCTTTCAGATATATTAATTCTTAGCCAACCTTTTACCTTCTGTGCTTGGTTTTAGTTTGTCCCTGAGTATAACACACTTTTAGAATACGTTCGAAAAGTTTGTATGGATTCTTTTATTCCACTAGTAGTTTCTTCTATGAAATAGTGTAGGAAATTTGGTATGTTCTATAATATTTCTTTACTTTAAAATATCAGGCATGCTGTAAACTACTAGATGCGCATTTTTAAATTCTCCATTCTCTTTCCATACATTTCTTTGATGGCCAAAGTTATGTTTTAAATCTTTAGCACCCAGTTTTTTTCTATTGTAATTTTGAATATATGAGTCACAAAAAACTGAAATATTTGAGTTCTTGTAATCTCTGAAGATCTCCATACAAACATAAATATTATATTGCAACATTCACTTTAAGATTGTTTTTTGTGAGGTGTTTTGTTTTGTTTTGGGTGGTACTGGGGATAGAGACCTTCTACCTCTGGGCTGCACTCCCAGACCATTTATATATATATATATATATATATATATATATATATATATATATATATATATATATATATATATATATATATATATTTTTTTAAACTGGAAACAGTTCTCTTAAGCCATCAAGGCTGGCTTCGAACCTGCACAATCCTCCTTTCTCAGCCTCCCAAGCCACGGGGATTACAAGCGTGCACCACCACACCTGGCCGTTTGAGACAGTTTTTAAAGGCTTACTTTCACTAATGGAGAAGAATGGCTTGTAATTTGAGTTTGAGAATTTTATACTAACATTGGCGATTTGTATAGAATTTTGCACTTACACTAAAAGAAAACATGATCGTTAACAAATTATTCTTATTTTTAGGCTAATCCTGGCATTGTCACCTGTCTTGAAAATCATCCTCACAAACTTGAGACAGGTCAGTTCTTAACATTTAGAGAAGTTCATGGAATGACAGGTTTAAACGGATCTACACAACAAATAACTGGTAAGTTGATGTGTTTTATTAATCAACATTTATTTATTCATTATTCAGCACATTTATAGTTTAGACATTATACTTAGCATTGGGAACACGGTATGAGCTCCTAGTCCGAAGCGCTTCTCCTCAAAATATTCAGTTCAAGTGAGGACATGTTAAGCAGTGAAGATATTAATAAAGTACATACCTATCCAGTTTAGAGGACAGCAACAAGGAAGACAGGATGTCTTAATTAAAATCAGAAGGTTGAGCCGGGCGTGGTGGCGCACGCTTGTAATCCACGCGCTTGGGAGGCTGAGACAGGAGGATCGCACAGGTTTGAAGCCAGCCTCAGCTACTTAGTGAGGCTTTCAGCAACTTATTGAGACCCTGTTTCCAAATAAAATATAAAAAAGGTCTGGGAGTATAGCCCAGAGGTAGAAAGCCTCTGGGTTCCACCCCTATTACCACCAAAAAAAAAAAAAATCAGAAGGTTCCATTGACTTAGGAAGATGTTGAAAAAGGAGTATTCTATGCAGAAATCAACAGTAAAAGGTCAGATCTAAGATGGTCTCACTAGGCTGCTGAGACTGGCCAAGAACCTGTTAGCCTCCTGTCTCAGCCACCCAAGTATTGATATTACAAGTATGCACCATGATGCCTGGCTTCAGATCCAAACTTAAACACCTTTGTTAACAAAAATATTTTATTTTGTTTCTCAAATACATCTAAATATCTTTCATAAATTAGCATTTAATGATCATCGGTATTAAAGAATTTGTATTGATTTTTGTGAAAATCATTTGGGAGATTATTGTTATTTAGGTGTTCATGCAGTGATGGGTTGTAGTAAAAGATCAGATTCCTGAAACTACCTGTATAAGAAGACAACATTGGATGTCAAAGAATGAAGATAAAAATTTATTTTGGTGTAGGGGATGTTATTATTTATTTATTTATTTTTTGCGGGTCTAGGGATGGAACTCAGGGGCATTCGAACTCCGAGCTACACCCACTGCCTTATTTTTTATTCTTTACTTTGAAACCGAGTCTCACTGAGCTGTAGGGGCCTCACATAAGTAGCTGAGGCTATCCGTGAACCATGATCCTCAGGTCTCAGCCTCCCGAATGCTGGGATTACAAGCGTGTGCCACCACGCCCGGCCAGGGGATGTTTAAATAGCGCTCTTGTTTACAAAGCTTTTTAAAAAAATTTATTGGTTGGCACTTAATTGCTATAATTTGTAATGTGAAAAACATTGTTAAATAGGTAAGATAACATATTTACATGTATATTATTAAGTAAGGTGTTTATTGTGTATCATTTCAGGGTTTTCTTATTTTTACACATTAAGTACTTTATAAATGTAGTGCTGCCCTTTGACTTTTTATTTTACAAAATATCTTGGTGATCTTTTCATATTTCTAATTGCAGAGCATCGTTTTAATTTTTATTTTGTGGCTCTAAAAGTTCACATAATGGATGAAAATGTTTTCAACATAATTTAATTTGTATATATTTGTATTATGAATTAGATTGAGTATTTTAAAACTTGGAGTTATTTATTTTCCCTTTAATATGAACCTTTGTCATGATCATTTTCTTAACCATTCCTAGGAATGCCTAATAGGAATAGAGCATATTTGTCAGTTCTTGTTCTGTTTCTGTTTTTTTTAAGTGGGAAATATATTTTCTAATTTGGCATTTATCTTTTTTACTTCATTTGCTATGGGTTTTTTTTTATCATGCAATTTTCTTTTTTATTCATTCATTTACTTATTTTAATACTTGGGATTGACCCAAAGACATTCTACCTACAAACAAAACCCCCAGGCACACACACATACTTTGTTTTTTTATTATTATTTTTTTTTTTTTTTTTTTTTTTTTTTTTTTTTGGTGGTACTGGGGTTCCTGGAAGCCCTTCTTCCTCCGGGCTACACTCCCAGACCTAATTTATATATTTTTTGAAACAGGGTCTCCTACGCCAGCGCGGCTGGCTTCGAACCTACGCGATCCTCCTGTCTCCGCCTCCCAAGCGCGGGGATTACAAGCGTGCGCCACCACGCCTGGCTTTTTTTTTTTTAATTTTGAAAGTTTGAGTGACTTCTAATTTTCAATATTCTTAAAAGAACCTTCTAAATTCCAAAAAGTTTAAAGGAATTTTTCTCCGATGCTTTAGTTGTTTGGGTTATTCTTATTGTTGTTTTTTTGTTTCTAGAGATTGAAGCCAAGAATATTTTACCTCTAAGCTACACTCCAGCTCTATATAATATATTTTGTATTTCAAAACAGGGTCTCCCTAAGTTACTGAAGCATCTCACTAGATTGTTGAGGCTGGCCTTGGGCCTTGAACTTAGAATCCTGTCTCAGTCTCTCTCTTCTTTTTTTTTTTTTTGCTGGTACTGTGTTCCTGGAAGCCCTTTTACCTCTGGGCTACACTCCCAGACTCCCAGACCTATTTTATGTTTTTGTTTTTGTTTGTTTTTTTTTTAGAAACAGGGACTCTCAAGCCATCTTCCTGTCTCCACCTCCCAAGGGCGGGTATTGCGCGCGCGCGCGCGCGTGTGTGTGTGTGTGTGTGTGTGTGTGTGTGTGTGTTTGTGTGTGTGTGTGTGTGTACACACACCACGCCCAGTCCTCAGTCTGTTTTTTATCTTAAAAATAGGGTTATCTTTTTTGACCTTTGAAAATGTTATACATTTGTAATATTTCCCAGAGGCCTTTGTTTCCCTGAGCTTTATTAAATGACTTAACTTTTTTTGGTTGAAGTGCAGCATTTATTTGCCACCTTTATTTTATCTTTTGGTGTATCTGAGTTTGTTTCTGAATTCTCTAGTCTATTTATTTATACATCAGTACCATACTATGTTAATTATCATAATTAGTATCAATGTGTTATTGTTTCTATAATATATATAAAATCTCATAAATACTTCTAATTTTTTTTTCTGACTCCCTTTTTCTGTTTCTTGCCTAAATTTAAGTCTTAATGTTCATTGGAGAAAAAATGCTCTATATAGCTTCCACATCCCCCCATAAAGAAAAAAAAATTTTACTAGACTCTCCGGGATAATTCACATCTTTGTCAAAATTAATTTTCATATTTAAATATCTATATCTAATAGTTTTCTTAATTTTTTTCTTCTAGTGGTATCACCATTTTCTTTTAGTATTGGTGATACTACAGAACTGGAACCGTATTTACATGGAGGAATAGCTGTACACGTTAAGACTCCTAAAACATTTTGCTTTGTAAGTAGTTTTTTTTCTGCTTAAAAAATATTTCTTTACAGAAATAGAATGACCTAAAAGAAAAAGTACTAAGATGCCATTAATCCAACAGTTAATTTAATAGCTGAACAGATTTTATCTTTTTTAACTTGTATCACTTTGTGGAGAAATGAATCAGTCTAAGAAAGTGATATTAAAAAAAACTTACGCATTCTGTATATGGATAGCATATACTTATGATTGAGATATATGAGCATACCTCAAAGGAGCTATACCCTTCTGAATAATTTAAAAATTGATTATACTCATTATTTACTTCCTAAGAAAAGAGATAATTTTATTTTCAAAAGATTTATCAAGCCAGGCATGGTGGTACACACTTGTAATTCCAGCATTTGGGAGGCAGAGACTGGAAGATTGCGGTTGGCGGACAGCCTCAGCTACTTAGTGAGGCTCTTCACAACTCAGTGAGACCCTGTTTCAACAAAAAGGAAAGACTAAAAAATAGGACTGGTGTGTAGCTCAGAGGTAAAATTCCCCTGGGTTTCATCCCCAGTACCACACACACAAAAAAAGATTGATCAAGTCATTTTGCTTTATTACTTATTTAATTCTTAATTATTTTATTATGCTTGTTAATCCAGGTTTTAAATTTGTAGTTTAATAATTACCATGAACTCCTGGCAGTAAACGGAAACTATAAGTTTCGGAATAAAGAGAATATAAAGAGCCTATGCCATGGAACTATGAGTTCTCCTGCTATTTAAGTCCTTATGCCACCTCTCAGTATAATCTAAGGTTGTTAGTTTTCTTGATATTGGGGTTTCAGGAGGAGTTTTTGTTTTGTTTTACAAAGTCTCGAGGGTTTTTAAAAAAATTTAATCTTTAAAAATTCTTTTAAAGGACTGTTAACATCAATAATATTCTTCAAAGCTTTTTTCAAGCCAAAGCTAAAACAATAAAATAGTACAGCTAGTCAGATATGCCCCTGGATACCATCTTTGCCCTGTCCTCAATTTTCTATAGTTTATACCTCAAATAATTTCAGATTGGATGAGTGATCAGGGTTGTTGTTTTTCAGGTTTTTTGTTTTTGCCTTTGCATTAATTCACACAAATATTAACTTTGGAGTATCCATGTCTTGTTAGGTATAACAAGCTTTGATAATGTGATACGAAAAAAATATAACTTTTAGATTAAAACTTTTAAAGTTTTTGGAGTGTACAGGTATCCTCACTAATTTTTCAGTTTATTCTAGGGAACCGTTGTTTGATTGCATTTAACTGTGTGTGTGTGTGTGTGTGTGTGTGTGTGTGTGTACTGGGGTTTCCCAGGGGCACTCTACCCTCATGTTACATCCCCAGCGCCTTTTTTTAGTTTTAAAAAGGATCTGGCTAAGTTACTGAGTATCTCTCTAAATTGCTGGGACTAGACTCCAACCTGTAATCCTCCTTTCTCAGACTATGAGGTATTGGGATTATAAGGGGTATGCTGTATTTAACCCTTTTTTTTTTTAAGTGTGCTAATAGGGAGAATAAAAGCTATTTAATATTTCAGTTACAAATCAATGAGCTCAGCCTGATTTATTTCAGATCTTTAGGAAAGATCCATTGCTTTTACTACACTGATATACAATTTTATATTTTGTATACTCACTGTGAAGTAATAATTTTTTTCCTATTAGGAACCATTGAAGAGACAGATAAAACGTCCAAAGTACCTTATTGCGGATTTTAGCAAACCTGAGGTAAATAAACACTTTGCAGGTTTGAAAGAGGCAGCAGAGTGGGGGATGGGAATTGGTAAGTGATTATAAAGTTAAGATGGAGTAACCATGTATATAAACCTTGCTCTGGAATTTTCTTAATAAAGGTTATACTTATATATATACACTTGATTCTGAAGGATTAAAAATGGGAATTGTATCATGGAAAAATATTAGAATAATAAAATACTTTTTATTATTTTAGTGATTTGCTGGTTTTGATTAAAAATAATTTCTATAACTTTTACAAATAAGATTTTATTAAAAGATTTACCGCCGGGCATGGTGGTGCACACTTGTAATCCCCACACTTGGGAGACTGAGACAGGAGGATTGCGCAGGTTCAGATCCAGCCGCGCTGGCTTAAGAGACCCTGTTTTCAAAAATAAAAAAGCATAAAATAGGTCTGGGAATGTAGCCCAGAGGTAGAAGGTCTTCCAGGACCCCAGTAACACACACACACACAAAAAAGATTTATCTTAACCATATTTTATATAATACAAAAAGAAACATTAAACATAAATTGTATTTTTTTTTTTTTTTTTTTGGTGGTACTGGGGATGGAACCCTTCTTTGGGAGGCTGGCTTCAAACCTGCGAGATCCTCCTGTCTCCCAAGCGCGGGGATTACAAGCGTGCCCCACCACACCCAGTGTTTTGGTTTGGTTTGGGGTTTTTTTGTTTGTTTGTTTTTGTTTTGTTTTGTTTTGTTTTTGGTGGTTCTGCGGGTGGAACCCCAGGGGCTTTTCTACCTCCAGGCTATAATCCTAGACCTATTTTCTACTTTATTTGGAAACAAAGTCTCACAAAGTTACTGAGAGCCTCACTAAATAGCTGAGGCTGGCTTTGAACTTGTGCTATCCTCCTGGCTCAGCCTCCCAAGTGCTGGGATTTCAAGCGTGCACCAACATGGCCAGCTCTCTATTCTACTTTTTAAATTATCAGATACAGTTTTTTTATTAGTAATTGTTTTTGTGATAAGGAATGAATGAACAGTTTCCAAATTTGTACATATTAAAGAAAAAAATATTTGGGATCATGTACAATTTCTTATACTATCATTTAATTGGTACTACTCTTAAGTTTCATAGGAATAACTTGATAAACATTAGACATGCCATCTCCTTAAAAATAATTTTATGGCATTTTACTATTCTAGTGATAGTCATAGTATTAAAATCATGTTTATTGTTAGGATAAAATAATGTTTTAGAAGCATTTAGCACAATACTTATATTAAGCACTCAATAAATGTTGGCAAATTTTTAATGTTCTTCATAGGCACCTTTACAGATTCACACAGCTATGCTTGCCTTGGACCAATTTCAGGAGAACTATAGTCGCAAACCAAATATTAGGTAATATTTTTTATTTAACAGTAACTATTTTCTTTTTATATAAAAGCAATATATTTTAAGTTAATAGGTTTTTTAAGAAAGTAATAAAGCTTGTTATAATTGAAATGGCAGCAAATAGGCTAAACTGTATAAACATCTGTTATAACTTTTAGTCTTTTTTTGGTAATAGTAAAGAGATGAGTTTATAAAAATGGAATCATACTAAATAAATTTTTCCATTTGAAGCCTTTAAATCAATAACTTTTTTTTTTTTTTTTTTTGGAGTACTGGGGATATGACCCAGGGGCATTATACCTCTTGAGCTACACCCCCAGCCATGTTTTTTATTGTTCAGTTTTTGAAACAGGGTCTCATTGAATTGTAAAGGGCCTTACTAAGTAGTATCTGAGGTTGTTTTCGAACCACGATCCTGTCTGAACTTACCAAATGTTGTGATTACAAACCTGTGCCACTATGCCCAGCTTCTAAATCTATAACTTTAAAAAAATATACTTTTTTTCTTTCTGGGCTAAGTCAAAAGTACTTCTATAAAAGGTTTTTGTGTCATGTGCATAAAACTCAGTCTTTCATATTATTTTTAGGTGATCCCGATTTTTAAATAATTTTAGGCCAGTTATCTTTAAATTAGTGAAACATTGTACTACATGTTGACCAAATTTCACATTCATACATATATCTTAAATTTTAGTTGTGAATATAAGCAACTATTCATGGCAACTGAAAAAACTGAAGTTAAATGGCTTTGTTTTGAATTGTAGATGCCAACAAGATTCAGAAGAGCTGTTGAAACTAGTAACATCTATAAGTGAAACCTTGGAAGAGAAGGTAAATATTCAAAGTTAGGATTATTCAAGGATTTGCTTCTAACATAAATGTTTTATATATTAATATTCTTCTATTATACGAATTCCAGCTTTGCTGCTTTTGGATTCTGTGACAGTGGGCAAATTTGTTCATTTTGTTCTGCTTGTATAAGTCTATAAAATGGAAATTAAACTACTTCGTAAGGTTGTTAACATTAAAGATTTTAATTTTATAAACTACCTGGAATATTATGGCATTTAATAATTACTAAGCTTTATCCTTATCCTCATTCTGTTCTGATTTACTTGATGTGTTGACCCAGTAAAACTCACTATATAGTTATCAGCTTCATACATACCTAATCATATTCTCAACCTTATCTAAATCCTGTATCCGTCACCCCAGCTCCTTCCCCAATACCCAACCATCAACATTGGAAAAAGCACTGCTTATCTGCTGTCACTTCTAAATTCCTACTACTAAGATTGGATTAAACATAATACCCACAAACAATAGAAAGACATCAGAAAACAGACCTGAGAATCTTGAAAGTGCGAGAACTAGAAATAGTGAATAGAAAACAGAAATCACAAATACTGACCAAAAATGCAATAAGGGAAGTTTGAATCTTGATCTACAATGTGATGAAAGGCTTCAAAACAAGTCTACAGGAGATGAAAGACGAAATAGAAACCCTAAGAAAGAATCAGAAAGAGGTCTGGAATGAAATGAAAGAGTCAATAAATGAAATGAAGACAGCAATAGAAAGAAATTCTGGAAGATGAGATGAAATGGAAAATAGAATATCACTGTTAGAATACGGTTCATCCAAAACCAAAAACACAGTGAACAGTATAGAGAAGTCATTACAGCAACAAAAGCTAAACATCCAACAGCCATGGGACAACATGGAAAGGGATTTGGATCTTCACATCCAGGAGACATACAGAACACCATTAAGACAATATCAAAGAAGAACCTCCCCGTGCCATATAATAATCAAAATGACCAACATAGAGGCCAAGGAAAGAATCTTAAAATTAGTGAGAACAAAAGGTCAGATGACATAGAGGCAAAACAATAAGAATTGCCCCACACTATACAACCCAAGTTGTATATGCTAGGAGAGACTGGTATGATATAATCCAGGCCCTGGACAAAAACAACTTTCAATCCAAATTGCTATATCCAGCAATACTATTATTCAAAATTGATAGAGAAATGAGTGTTTCAAGATAAGCAGAACCTCAAAATATTCATGAGTTCAAAGCCAACACTAGAGGAGATACTTAAAGAAATAAGCCATAAAGAAGATAAAAGAATCAGACTTCAGAACCAGAGAAGAGATGAAGGTAAACAGCAGGGCATCTAAATAAAGAAGAATTGACAGGATACCTAACAGAAGACACAACACAAAATGACAGGAAACAAAAATCATATTTCAGTAATAACTGAACGTCAAAGGACTTAACTCACCAACCAAAAGACAGACTGGCAATGTGGATTAAAAAACACAATCCAAATACATGCTGTTTACAAGAAACTCACAGCCAAAGACATTCACAGACAAAGTGAAAGAATATAAAAAGATATACCATGCTAATGGAGACCAAAATCGGGCAGGGGTAGCAACACTGATATCCAGCAAAACAGACTTTAAGCTAAAACACATCAGAAGAGAAATAGCAGGACACAACCTGTTGTTAAAAGGAACAGTCCACCATGAAGATAAAATGATAGTAAATGTCTAATGTTCCAAATGTGGGGACAGCCACATTTGTAAAACAAACCCTTCTGGACATCAGATCTAAAATAGACCCAAATACAATAATATTGGGAGACTTCAACACACCTCTCACACCACAAGATCAATCTTCGAGGCAAAAGAAGAGTAAAGACTTCAGAATTAAAGAAAACTGTAAGCCAAATGGACCTAATAGACATATACAGAATATTTCAACCAGGAACAACAGAATACACATTTTTTTCAGCAGCCCATGGAACCTTCTCCAAAATAGATCACATCCTGGGCCAAAAAGCAAGCACTAGCAAATTTAAAAGATGTAATATAATTCCCTGCATCTTTTCAGATCATAATGGAGTGAAAGTAGAAATCAACAACAGGAAACCCAAAAGAAATTATTTAAATGCATGGAGATTGAATGGGTTTGGGGATGGAACCCAGGGACATTCGACCTCCGGGCTACAGCCCCTGCCCTATTTTTTATTCTTTATTTTGAAACCGGATCTCACTGAGTTGCAGAGGGCCTCACTAAGTAGCTGAGACTGTCCGCAAACCGTGATCATCAGGACTCAGCCTTCTGAATGCTAGTATTACAAGCGTGCACCACCACGCTTGGCTTTGAATGATACACTTTTGAACAATGAGCTGGAAAGATCAGAAATTAGGGGAGAAATAAATAAACTTCTGGAATTAAATGAAAATAGAAAAACAACTCACCAAAATTTATGGGACACTTTGAAGGTGGTGTTAAGAGGAAAGTATATAGCATTGAGCACCCACATAAGCAGAACAGAGTTGCCAAGTAAACAACCTAATGATGCATCTCAAGGACCTAGAAAGACTGCAACAGTATAATCCCAAAGCCAGCAGAAGGCAGGAAATTATTAAAATCAGAGCAGAAATAAATGAAATACAGAACAAAAATCAATTCAAATAATCAATAAAACAAAAAGCTGGTTCTTTGAAAAGATTAATAAGATTGAAAAACCTCTGGCCAACCTAACCAAAAGAAAGAGAGAGTCAACTCAAATTATTAAAATCAGGAATGAAAGGTGACATTACCATATATAGTGAAGAAATTCAAAGATTATCAGAAATTATTTTGAAAACTTACACTCTGATAGACTGGAAAACATGAAAGAAATCAACAGATTTCTAAGCTCATATAACCTACGTAAACTGAACCAAGAGGACATAGTAAGCCTTAACCAACCAATAATAAGCAAAGAAATAGAAACAGCAATAAAAATTCTGCCATCAAAGAAACCCCAAGCCCAGATCGGTTTCCAGCCAAATTCTACAAGACCTTCAGTGAAGAACTAATCCCAATACTTCACAGATTGTTCCGGGAAATTAAGAAATAGAATTCTCCCAAATTCCTTCTACGAGGCAGTACCACATTAATCCCTAAACTGAATAAAGATACCTTAAAAAAGGAAAATTGCAGACCAATATCCTTGATGAACATAGATGCAAAAATTCTAAACAAAATACTAGCTACATGCATTCAAAACCGTATTAAGAGAATTATACACCATGTCCAAGTTGGTTTCATCCCAGAAAAGCAAGGCTGGTTCAACATACTCAAATCAATACACATTATTCACCACATAAATAGAACTGAGAATAAAAACCACATGATCATATCAATAGATGCTGAAAAAGCATTTGACAAAATCCAACACCCATTCATGTTAAAAACACTATAGAAAATTGGAATACAAGGAATGTATTTCAGCATCATTTAAGGCAATATATAATAAACCCAAAGCCAACATCATATTGAATGGGGAAAACTGCAAGAATTTCCTCTAAAATCAGGAACAAAACAAAGACGCCCACTATCACCACTCCTTTACAATATAGTCCTCGAGACTTGCCACAGCAATAAGACAAGAGAAGGAAATCAAAGGAATTAAAATAGCAAGAGAATTAAAGCTATCCTTATTTGCAGATGACATGATTCTTTATCTGAAAGACCCAAAAAACTCAACCAAAAGACTACTGGAGCTGATTAACCAATTCAGAAACGTAGAAGGATACGAAATCAATCTAAAGAATTCAGTTGTTTTCTTTAATCCACAATGAAAGAAATAAAATAATTCCATTCACTATAACCCCCAAACCAATAAAATACCTAGGAATAAACCTAACCAAAGATGTAAGAGACCGCTACAACAAAAACTATAAAACATTAAACAAATTGAAGAAGAGCTTGGAAGATAGAAAGATCTCCCTTCTCATGGATAGGCAGAATAAATATCATCAAAATGGCCATTCTGCCAAAACTGATGTATAGACTTAATATACTTCCTATTAAAATACCAATGATATTCTTCATAGACCTAGAAAAATCAATCATGAACTTTGTATGGAGAAAGAAAAGACCTAGAATAGCCAAAGTAATCCTCGACAATAAAAATCAGGCAGGAGGCATCACAATCCTGGGCTTCAAATTATACTCTAGAGCAATAGTAGTAGTAAAAAGAGCATGGTATTGGCACAACAGGCAGCCTGACCAGTGGAATAGAAGATACAGAAACAAATCCACATACCTATAGTCAATTGATCTTTGATAAAGAGGCCAAATTTGTACACTGGAGAAAAGACAGCCTTTTCAACAAATGATGCTGGGAGAACTGGCTATCCATTTGTAGGAAGATGGAACTAAATCCTTCTCACCGTGCACAGGAATCAACTTAAGATGGATCAAAGACTTAGAAATTAGATCAGAGACTGTGAGGTTATTAGAGGAGGGCATAGGCTCAACACTATAACATATAGGCACAGGCAGTAAACTTTCTCAACAAGACCTCCAAAGCACAGGAAATTAAAGCAAGAATTAACGAGTGGGATGGCATCAAACTAAAAAGTTTCTTCTTATCAAAGGAAACCATCAAGAACCTAAAGAGAAAGCCTACAGAATGGGAAAAGCTCTTTACCAGCCACCACTCACAGGGCTAATATCCATAATATACAAAAAGCTCAAAAGACTCTACACTTGTAAAACAAATAACCCAATAAAGAAATGTGCCACTGAACTGAATAGACACTTCACAAGAGACACAAATGGCCAATAGATACATGAAAAGATGTTCAACATCATTAGCCATCAGGGAGATGCAAAATCAAAACTACGCTGAGATTACATCTAACCCCAATCAGAAGAGCAAGCATAAAGAACTCAACAACAAATGCTGGTGAGCATGTGGGGAAAGAGGAACTCTTTTACACTGTTGTTGGGAGTGCAAATGAGTTCAGCCACTATGTAGATCAGTTTGGAGATTCCTTAGAAAACTGGGAATGAATCTACCATATGATCCAGCATTACCACTCCTGGGTATCTTTCTAAAGGGGTTGAAACCAGGGAACTACAGGAACATATGCATACCCAAGTTCATAGCAGCATAATTTGTAATAGCCACAATATGGAACCAACCTAGGTCTCCATCAACAGATAAATGGATTGCAAAATTATGGGAAATAAACACAATGGAATTCTACTCAGCTATAAGAAAGAACAAAATCATGTCATTTGCAAAAAGATGAAAAGACCTGGAGAGCATTATGTTACATGAGATCAGCCAAGCACAGAAGGGGAAAGGACTTACATTTTCTCTAATATACTCAAACTAGGGAGTATTAGGGATACCAGAAGGGCTCCAGACAATTGAGGAGAAACCTCATCATAGATAGAATGGAAGGATAGGAGAGGAAGAAGGCTGGGGTTGATTAATGAAAAGTTACATCAATTTGTATAAAAATATAAATATTGCATGGTTAACCTGGTCACTCATTGTTGGGAGGGGGAAGGGGAAGGTGGGGAGGGTAACAATCACAGTTTGAATGTATGCCATTTTCAATATGTTCCACATTAAAAATTTTTTTCTTAAATAATAATAGTAAAAAAATAAAGTTATCAGCTTTTTTTACAAGTCATCTCTACATATCATCTATATACATTCACATCCTACAATTGTGTTTTAAATCAGATTTGGATTTGCACATATCACCTAGAATATGGTCTTTTCATGTTATAGTTCCAGAGCCTGTTAGTCAACAATTTCACTTTAGCAGCTATCAACACAACATTGTTTATGCAATTATTTGATAATTGTTTTGGGTTTTTTTTCTTTTTTATAAAAATAAGTACGTGGTTTATAACCACTATTATTTTGCCCTTTTTAGAATGTCTTATAAATAGTATAATACTGCACATAATTTGTGTGTGTGTGTGGTACTGAAAATTAACCTCAGGAGCATTCTACCTCTGAACTATACCCCCAGTCCTGTTTTGTTTTTTTTTTTTTTTTTCATTTGGAAACAGAATCTCAGTAATTTACTGAGGACCTTACTAAATTTCTGAGGCTGGCCTTGAACCTGCAATCCTGTCACAGCTTCCCAAGTACTAGAATTACGGACTTGTACCTATACAGGCCTGTATGGACTTTTACCTGTACATAGTCTTTTGGATCTGACGTTTTTCACTAAGTACAATGACTTTGGTACATTAATATTTCATGTTCTTATCATTTTGTTTCTGAATAGTATTCCATTGTGTAGCATCTTATTGGAATATCTTGGCATCTTTGTGAACAAATTTCTTCTTTTTGGGAGAGGGTAGATTGGATTATTCCTATTCTTAGTTGTTAAGTGCCTAAATGTTGTATTGCAGGGGTTTTTTTTTGCCCCTTCCACATCTCCAAGTGCTTGTTAATAATATGTAATTCACCCAAGCATATTTCTTCTAACTTGTGATTAATTTGGGAGACAAATTTTCAGTAGTTGAAATGTGTTTAATTTTCTCTTTTCTTCTTGCACTAGCTTTGTATGGTAGACTGATTATCACCTTAATTTTTTTGGATGGGGAAGGATTTAGAGTGCTTTTCAGATTCCTAGTTCTGTAACACTGTTCTCGCAGGATACTAAAAAAGGAGTTTCTTTAATGGATAAGTCTTTGTTTTTCATTCTTCCTTTCCTTTTTTAATGGAGAGATATCAGTATATTTTAGGAATGTGTTTGGTTTCTGCCAAATCTTTTAACTTTTCTCACTAACCTTTCACTATCATCGGATGTCTTTTCTTTTTCCTTTTGTGTGCGCCTCCACGCTAGGCTTGAAATAGTAATTATTTTAAGAAATATAATTTCAGTTTTTAGTTACAGTCATTGGGAGCATTGTACTCATACATCTTAGTGGAGTACAAGGTGTTAAGAGGTATGCATGCACATATCATTCATTTAGCCTTTCCCCAATTCCCGCCCCATTCCCTCTCCTCATGTTTGGCCTAGTGATTGGCTTTGATATGTTTGTGAATGTACATCATGTACATTAGGGAATTTTCCTCTTTCCCCCCTCCATCCGACTCAGCCTTATTTGCTCATCTATAGTTCTTCATATAGAGTTCCACCATGCCCAGCTGTATATGTATAACCCTTTTTCTACCTAGCTTCCTCATATTAGGGAAAGCATCTGATTTTTTACTTTTTGTGACTAATCTCACTTAGCATAATACTCTCCAGTTTTATCCATTTCCTTACAAATGTAATTTTGTTCTTTATCACTGAGTGAAATTCCATTGCGTACATATTTCATAGTTTTGTAATCTGTTGATGGACATCTTAGCTGGTTCCATAGTTTGGCAGTTGTGAATTGTACAGCTATTATTCATCACAATTTAACTTCTTATTTAGTGCTTTGAACAAAACTAATAGCTTATAATTTTTATGGTTCATTTTATGTTTATTTTTACTTAGATAGGGTCCAGATGTGTGTGTGTGTGTGTGTGTGTGTGTGTGTGTGTGTGTGTGTGTGTGTTACTGGGGACGGAAGAACCCACAGGCATTCTACCTTCGAGCTACACCCCCTAGCCCTATTTTTTATTATTTATTTTGAAACCAGGTCTCACGTGTACACCACCACACCTGGCTTTTACTTATTATTTTGAAACAGAGTTGTACTAGGTTGCTGCAAGTCTTGATGTTGCTGTAGCTATCCTGGAACCTGCAACCCCTTGTCTGAGCCTTTCATGTACTATATTATAGCCATGTGCCACCATATGTGGCTCTCTTGTTTTGGTTTCTTTGTAAATATGACTGACTGGCATCACAAAACTATTTTTTAACAGACACTATAAGTAATAGATAGTCTTGTGAATTTTAAATATTGTAATATAAAGAGTAAGAAAGCAAAACTGTACAGGTACTGATAAAGTAAAATGCAGCTTAAAATTACATGCAAATGGATGTTTTTAATCATAAGATTGAGACAGTTTTAGAATTTTAAAGCTATTTAGGGAAATTGTGAAAAATTTTAGATGTTAACTTTAATTTCATATTCATTGAAATTTTAACATTACCCTGTGGATACTGTTAATAATACTGTCTTTCTTGGTTTGTGTTTCAGCCTGAAGTAAATGCTGACATTGTGCAGTGGCTCTCTTGGACTGCTCGAGGCTTTTTACCCCCACTTGCTGCAGCAGTAGGAGGTGTTGCCAGCCAAGAAGTACTAAAAGCTGTGACGGGAAAGTTTTCTCCTTTGTGCCAGTGGGTTAGTTAGTTCTGAGTTTTATTATTTCTTTACATTTAAGTTTGAATTGCATGCCCATAAAATGAAAGTTATATATTATAATAAGGTAGAATTAGCATATTAAAATATGTTAAAGTATTTAACAAAAAAATTAATAGAGTATTATTATGAGAAAGGCAAGTAACATTCCTCTAAAAACTCTCAAATTGAAACTAACAAGATTATATGTTAGGACTATTGGAAAATAACCGGATATTGTCTTCTTAGTTGTATATACCTTCATTGCAAGAGTAAAGGAATGAATTTTCTATTGTTACAGTTAATTTTCTCCAGTAATTACTAGCTTAGAATTCTTGGGCTCTCTGGACTCTTAAACTTTTCCATGGGATCTTTTACCATTATGAATCCTGGGGTTCCTTTCTAGGTGTAAACTTCTAAAGGTAGAAAACATAAGAATGATGCAGGTTTGGGAACTGTATCAGGTTAGAAACATCAAAAGATAGAATAAAAGCCCTCGTGTCTGATATCAGAAGGAATAATTGGTGGCAAAAAGTACCAAAAGACATGATTCATAACTTAAGGCAATTTAAATATTTTTAATATAAGTCATACATCTTAATGAGATAAAAGATGGTGGATAGAAGTCATTTTTATATTATCAAAAGTACCCACAGAATGCTGTGCTGCTGAATTTTTTCTTTTAACCCTGAATGTGACTTAACTAATTAATAGAAATATTAAATCTGGTGTAGTTAAAATTGTTAATATTATAGAAATTATAAAATTAAATATACAGTGTTTTAATGTTTTAACAATTTATAATTATGTGGTCGTATTCTGATTTACCCACATAAGTTACTTAAAATTAGCTGGATGTGGTTGGCACATACTTGCAATCCTAGTATTTGGGAGGATAAGACAAGAGGCCTATGGATTTGAGGCCATCCTCAGCAACTTAGACCCTAATTTAAAATAAAAAATTAAAGGGCTGAAGGATTTCTATTCCATTTTCTTTATAGTGTATGTAATTATAGATGAAACATAATATATCCAAGCTGGAAAATAAGTGCAGACTAGGGACTTCTTTCTCAAAAATTAATCTGATTATTTACTCAAATATAGCTACAATTGAATAAAACTTCCAAAGTTATTACATAGTTATGAAAAATAGATTTGGAAGTAAAATTTCATTGTTTAAGATTTTAAAAGTATCATCTTTACATTGTCTAAATGATACGAATTACATTATATATCTTTTAACAATTCTTTTAGGTTTTGCCATTTTTTTAATGAAAGAATATAGGATTATATATTTCATTAAAAAATGCATTTTTAATATTACTTTACTCTGAATTGACATTTTTTTGTCATCTTTTCTCATGATTGATGTTAAGTAACTATAGAAAAGAAGAGCTTGGTTTTTTTTAAGTAATTTAAATTGTATACATAGTAAATTATGTTTTTAATCTTCTACTTTAAGTTATATCTTGAAGCAGCAGATATTGTCCAATATCTAGGCAAAACTGAATGTGAAGAATTTCTACCAAGGTAATACTGAAATTTCTGTTACTTTTTTCTACTTATATGTTTTATAAGCAACAAAGAGATTCAAAGTTTTGGTCTGAATATGTGTTGGTTTTAGGTATCTTTTTCTTCTAACTCAATTCACTTCAGTTATTGTTTTATCTACTTACGAATTGGATATGTTAAAATATATTTTTACCACTTTATAAATAATAAATGTAAAATTTTAAATTGTAAGCCATGAAAATGAAAAGCATTTAAAATATAAGGATATTAGGTGAAGAAAAATACTCTCTGCAATCTCCCTTCCTTTTTGGGTCAAAAATATTTCAGAATCTGATAAGCATTTATAGATTTCATTCTCCCTAAAATATGCTAATGTAAGATTCTGCGTTCAATTTAAGTGGGTTAACAACTACAAATGCCTATACATAGATTTCTCTAAGAATTTTTCTTAAAAATTACTTTCTTAGATTTTTAGTTTTATATCTACAGTGGTCCTGTCTAATCCCTATTCTCACTTTCCAAGGCTTCAGTTATCCTTGGTCTGAAAATACTAAATTAAAAATTCCAGATATATGCAATTCATAAATTTTAAATTACACACAATTCTGAGTTGCATGACATCTCACACTGTTCTAAGACCTGAATCATCACTTTGTCCAGTTGTCCACACTATATACCCCCAAATCACTTAGCAGCTTTCTCCATTATTAATTATATCAACGGCCAGTATCACGGTAGCTTGTTTTCAAGTAAAGCTTTGTTACTTAATAATCCCCCAAAATGCAAGTATAGTGATACTGGCAATTTTAAAATACCAAGGAGAAGAAAGTAAAGTGCTGTCTTTAGGTGAAAATTCTCAACAGAATGAAAGAAAAAAGTTGTATACTGAGGCTGCTAAGATATATGGTAAAAATGAATCTTTTATCTGTGAAATTGTGAAGAAACAAAAAGGAATTTGTTTTTCTCTTGCATCTCACACTGCAAAAGTTATAGCCACAGTGGTAATAAGTACATAGCCAAGATGAAAAAGGTATTAAATTTATCTATGCATGTTTGTATAGAATACAATTTAGTATACAGAGGATCTATTGCAATCTAAGGAAATCAGTCATCCACTCAGGGTATTGAAACATCTCCCCTGTGTATAGTGGGGACTGCTATGAACTAGTTTATCTTCACTTAAGACATTTGAACTTAAAATATTAAGTCAAATAGAAAAAGGAAAAAAGCCAGTTTTCTCATGGGATTTGTTCTTTTTTAAATAAGATAATTCCTCTGATAAATTGAGGGAAACTCTTAAAGTGCATTGTATTTTAAAGCAGAACATTAAATTGGTATTAATGATCCCAAAACTAACCTTGATTTTTCCTTTTTTGTTGTTTTTTTGTTTTTCTATTTTCCTGGTTTATGTCATTTTCTTTAGAGGAGATAGGTATGATGCCTTAAGAGCCTGCATTGGAGATACTTTGTGTCAGAAGCTACAAAATTTGAATATCTTTTTAGTAAGTGGGAAAAAGTAGTACACTTGAATTGTTGTTGTATATCACTAATTTAATTTATTATAGCAAATTTGAGTTTAGATGAATAGTTTAAACAGAAATAATACAGTCTACAAAGCTAAAAATGTTTTTATTGTCTTACCCTTTACCTAAAATGTTTGCCAACTCTTCGTTTAAAGAGTTAATACACCAAGCGTGGTGGCGCATGCTTGTAATCCCCACCCTTGGGAGGCTGAGACAGTAAGATTGCACAGGTTCGAAGCCAGCCTCAGCTACTTAGTGAGGTTCTCAGCAACTTAGTGAGACCCTGTTTCCAAGTAAAGTTTAAATAGGTCTGGGAATATAGCCCAGAGGTAGAAAAGCTCCTGGGTTTTACTCCCAGTACCACAAAAAAAAAGGGAGGGAGGAAAGGAAAAGAAAGGAAGAAGAAAGGAAGAAAGGGAAGACTTAGAAAAAATAAAGAGTAAATATATTTTAAAGTGAATATGAGTATGATATTTTGAACATTAAATGACTTTTAAAGTACATAAATTTTAAAAATATTTTTTCATAGTAAACGAAATATATAGGAATATTCTGTCTTTCCTAAAGGTCATACTGCATTGGCAGAAAAGTTTTCATCCATTCCATAAAATTCCTGAAAATATTTTAATAATAATTTTTAAAATAATGTTTTGAAGATCAGCTTTTGCTGAGCTTTTACTTGCATGTGGAATTTACTATTAACAGTTTTTTATTAACTGTTTTCATTTAAAACTATTAGTAGACAAGTATTAAAATAATTCTGTCCATCAGATAACGTTTGAGAAATGTCTGGAAATAAATCTTTTTCATTAAATTTGGCTTGCCAAAGTGGTGGCATGCCTGGAATTCCATTATTTAGGATTGAGACAGAATTGAAGGTTTGAGGCCAGGCTTAGCAACTTAGAATGACTGTGTTTTAAAATTAAAATATAGAGCTGGGTGTAGTGGCACATGCTTGTAATCCCCGTGCTTGGGAGGCTGAGATAGGAGGATCGCACAGGTTCGAAGCCAGCCTCAGCTACTTAATGAGGCTCTCAGCAACTTAGTGAGACCCTCTTTCCAAATAAAATATAAAATAGGTCTGGGAGTATAGCCTGGAGGTAAAAAGCCTCTGGGTTCTACCCCCAGTAACACCAAAAAAAAAAAATAAATAAATAATAATAATAATAATAATAATAATAATAATAAAATTAAAATATAGAAAAGAACTGTGAATGTAGCTTGGAGATAGAATGCCCCTGAGTTTAATACCTATTACCACAATAGCAAAATGTTGTACAGTGATCTGTATTGTTTATTTCTATCTAAGCTGAGGGTTTGGCATTTATTTGGAATATTAAATGTCTTCTGTTTAAATGTATAGTATGTATTTTTGCTTTTTTTTATTTGGTTTATACTTTTTTCTCTTTGAGATTCTAAGATATAATAAATCTGCTAACTATTGTATAGTAAAATGAATATATACAGTTATCTTTAAAAGTGTATTTGTTATAACTAAACATTTAAAGTAAATTAGAATACAATTATTTTTTATTAAGTAGACATGCTAGTTTTATTTAATCTGATAAATGTTATTTTTCTCTTTCATAGGTAGGATGTGGAGCCATTGGTTGTGAAATGTTAAAAAATTTAGCTTTACTTGGTGTTGGTACAAGCAAGGAGAAGGGAATGGTAAGATACAAACCTTTGAGAGTTAAAGGCTCATATTTCTGTTGTTGCCCTCTTTTAAACTACATTTGACTATGTATATCAAGTATTTTTTTGAGAATAGAACATTAAACTAGAAATCAGAAGATTCTGACTATTTTCTGACCACTGTTCAAGTTATGTGACTCTCTTGCAAATTACTTTAATTCTTTGCTCCTCGGTTTCTTTCTCTAAAATACTCTAAAACTAAAATCTCTCGATTGGTGAATATCAAAAATAATAGGAGTAATTAAACTTTAGTTAGGTTCTTGCTGTGAGTTTATTGCAAAGCTATCTCATTTATTTAAATAAAATGTATTTAATTGATGTTATTTTACCTTTTAAGATATAAACTAGCTTTTAGTGATATTTTAGATTTGTCATGGTGACTAACATAATGACAACTCAATAACAAGTATTTACATATGTAGCCAAGGTAGAAAGAGAAATTCCCAAGTACTAGGAACCAAGATAAAAATAAAATCCTGAGCTAAAAGCCATAGTGACTCACAAATGTCTGTATCTTGAATATTTATCCAAAACCTTCAGTGGAGGCCCAGCATGGTGGCTCATGCTTGTAATCCCAGCATTCGGGAGGCTAAGACAGAGGATCATGGTTCAAGGACAGCCAAAGCTACTACTTAGGCCCTTTGCAACTCAGTGAGACCCTGTTTAAAAATAAGAATAAGCCAGGTGTGGTGACGCACACTTGTAATTCCAGCATTCGGGAGGCTAAAACCGGAGGATTTTAGGACAGTGGTTTGAGGATAGCTTCAGCTACTTAATGAGGCCCTCCACAACTCAGTGAGACCCTGTTTCAAAATAAAGAATAAAAATAGGGCAGGGGGTGTGGCTTGGAGGTCAAATGCCCCTGGGTTTCATCCCCAGATCCGAATAATAATAATAATAATAATAATAATAATAATAATAATAATAATAATAAAAATAATAAAAATAAAGAATAAAAAATCAGGCTGGAGGTGTAGCTTGAAAGTAAAATGCCCCTGGATTTCATCCCCAGTACCACAAAAAAAAAACCTTCAGTGGGAACATATGTCACTCCAGGCCTCTGACCTTACAAAACAAATGTAAAACTGCATGATGGTTGTACTTAGACACCCATAGCACATGCACTGTGCAGAAAACACAGCACCCATTCAAAATAATTCACATTAAAAAATAACAATCCGCTAAAAAGAAGGAACCACTTCAGAGCAAAATTAGTCTCCTAAGAGCCATATGTAAGAGAAGTGCTACTAATAATAGAAAGATTGGCATATAATAGAACAAACTTTAAAGTTACAAATGACAATAAATTTTTACAAAATGCCAAATAAGAATTTATGCCTAATCAGGACTAAAAGTTCAGATACAGCTGAAGTGAGAGTTGACAAATAGAAGGTGAATATAAGTATTCAAAATGTAGTTGAAAAAATACCCTTTTTTAATTAAAAAAGATGCATTTGTAAAGTTCCAAGATAAATCTACTAGATTTTTAGAGAGAGTACATATCCTGGAGATAAAGCAGTGTATTCCAAAGATAGTGACAAAAGTTCTCAGATTTTAAGAGGGAAGCAAGGATATCTGACAAGTAAAATGATGAACGATTACTAACTTTGGTTCTTACAGAAGAATTATTAGATAATGTGTGCACTACACACCAATGATAGCAGAGACATTTGTCAGCATTCTTATATTTAAATAAGTGGTTTTAAATTTTTTAAATAATGTGGGGAATGGCATGATTAAAAATAAGTGTAACAGCTGGGTGTGATGGTGCAGGCTTGTAATTCCAGCATTTGGGAGGCTGAGACTGGAGGATCACGGATCTTGGACAGCCTCATCTACAGAGTGAGGTCCTTTGTAATTCAGTAAGACCCTCTTTCAAAATAAAGGATAAAAACTAGAGGTGGGGGTGTGACTTGGAGGTAGAATGAAACTGGGTTCCAACCCCAATACCACACACACAAAAAAAATGTAAGTGTAACAAAAATATTGTTGTTATGGAAAATAAAAGGAACAGTTGTAAGTTAAATAGTGCACATATATCCTCAAATTTGGGGGGAGGAGAGTAGTTTTAATTAATTTTAGATCTTAAGTTGCCTATGCATGTAAAATACTTGATAATCACGTAGATGTTTAAATTCCAAACTATTTTGAATCAAGAAAACTTGATCAATCTAGAAGAAGTCAAAATGGAGAAAATATAGCCAGGCGTGGTGGCGGACACTTGTAATCCCCGCACTTGGGAGGCTGAGACAAGAGGATTGCACAGGTTTGAGGCCTGCCTGAGGTGGCTTAAGAGACCCTGTTTCCAAATAAAATATAAAAAATAGGTCTGGGAGTGTAGCCCAGAGGTAGAAGGTCCCTGGATTCCATTCCCCAGTACCACCAAAAAAAAAAAGGAGAAAATATAAAGCAGGGCTAAGGGAAGTAGAAAGATTAAGAGGTACAACAGTAATCACAATAATTAGGAGCTGAGTGAAGTCTTTAAGAAGTACTTTCTATTTATTATAAGATGTTGCTTAAACTAAGAGAGATAGCCTCTAACAAATAATTATACAGAAATGCTAAAATATCAGAGAGATGTCAACTAAAAGAAAATGAATATCTGTGAACATCAGTTAATATCTAACAACTGGGACACAGTGCCGGGTCCAGCCCTAGCAAGAGCCGAGGTTCGTGTGCTGGTGAGAGGAGATTTGAGGTCGTGAGAGAGAAAACACTGACACACAAGACCAGATGGCAGCTTCTCAAACTTTATTCCGATAGAAGCTTCTCCAGCTTCTCTCTTACTCCTTTCTTACTCCCTTTCTTTTCAGGATTTGTTACAATCTTTGTAGTCATGCAAACAGGAACTTCAAGGACAGCAAAAGTTTTTTACAGACTTCAGGGCAGGGTGCCATACATTTAAATAATCATAGAAAGTATGCTTTGTCTCACTTCCCAAGGCCAGCTTGAACTTAATATTATATATTGGCCCAAACTAAGGTCAGTTTGAACTTAATCTTTGGCCCAAACTTTATCCTTGGGAAAAAAATCTTTGCTGCCTGAGTCTCTCACAAGCTGCTGCCCATCAATTTTAGTTATAATACTTATACATAAAATTCCAATTATACATATTAATCCAAGTAATCCTAAACTAATTTTTTGAAGAAGGGAATGCTAGACATACTTCATGGGAGATTTGTGCCTTTGCGGGTTCCCTGACCGAGCTTTCTCAAGGTCTGCATGAGATGCTGGCAACAGTCTGAGGAGTTACTACCTAGTCAAATTTTGTTTAAAAATACACTTAAGTGACAAATACATTTTGAATACTTTTCAGATCATCTTACATTTACTTTATTTTGAAGTACTGAGGATGGAACCCAGGGGCGTTACACCTCCAAGCTATACCCCCAGCCCTATTTTTTAGTCTTTTTATTTTTGAAACAGGATATCACTGTTTTTGCTGAATTGCAAAGGGCCTCGCTAAGTAGCTGAACGGCCCATGAACTGCAATCCTCTGGTCATTGCCTCACAACTGCTTGGATTACAATTGTGTGCCACCATGATCGGCAGATTTACTTTTTCTTGAATTCTTTAGAATGAATGGAAATCTGCAGACTTCTTCAAAGACAAAACTTCAAATATTTTAGACTTGTGTAGACCAAGTATCTGTCACAGCTACTCAGCTCTTCTGTTTAAAACATGAAAATAACTGTTCAGAATACCCAAAGAAATGGTGTGAGTGTGTGCCAATAAAATATAATCAGTTACTTGCATGGCTTTAAAAGGTTATAGGAATGTTTTCTTTCAGCCTCTATTTTGTTATATATCATTTAAGAAAAATACTTTTGAAGAATTACAATTGGGTTCAACTACTTTGTTTGAAGTGTTCCTATGTGTAATTGTAGTTAAATATAATAGGATAGTTTTGAAAACCATTTGGGAATATTTGTACTCTTATGACCTTTATAAGCCAAAATGATTTAGAATAATTTATGGAAGTTGTTTTTGTTGTACTGAGAAAAACAAAATAGATTTAGCTGTTATGTTCCCTCTCTTGATATTAGGTTACAGTTACAGATCCTGATTTGATAGAAAAATCCAACTTAAATAGACAGTTCCTGTTTCGTCCTCATCACATACAGGTATGTTGTTATTCTTCAAATTTAAATCATCTGTTATATTACACAAAGAAATGAGTTTTATTTTGTAAATAGAAAATAGTGATTGAAAGCCAGGCATAGTGGACCATGCTTGAAATCCCAGTACTTAGGAGGCTAAGACAAGAGAATCACAGGTTCTTGGCCAGCCTCAGTTACTTAGGCCCTCCACAACTTAGTGAGACCCTGTTTCAAAATAAAGCATAAAAAATTGGGTTGGGAATGTAGCTTAGAGGTAGAATTCCCCCCAGGTTCTATCCCCAGTGCCACAAAGAAAAAGAAAGTAGTGAATGACTAAGCACAGGATATTCTCTATTTTATTAGAATTCCATTGCCAATGGGAAAGACAAAGGAAAAATTATAGAATTCTCTTTTCATGTAAAAAAATTGGTTTTTGCATTGTTTTGAACAAATATTTGACTTGTGAAGTATTGACAGTATTTTTTATTTTGTAATTACTGAACTATATTTTCATATTTAATTTTAGAAAATAATTCTATTGAAACAACATCTCTAATTTGAAGTTTTATCACAAATTTGAAACTATCTTTCTTTGGTCTTTGTTATAAAACAGGTAAAGTTTAGCACTTGGGATTTTTGTGCAGTTCTAATTATGTTTATTTGATATCTGCTATTCTTATAAAACAATGCTTGTTTTCAGTCTTTTTTAAAGAGATAAAGTTAGTTTGTTTGTTTGTTTGTTTGTTTGTTTGTTTGTGGTGTGGTTCTGACAATTGAACCCAGGCTGAATGATACTCCCAACCAAATTTAATTTTTAACTTAAAACAGGGTCTCACGAAGTTGCCAAGGCTGGCCTCAACCCTATGATTCTTCCATCACAGCTTTCTAAGTACTGGGATTATAGGCCTATACCAACATGCCCAGCTAAGATCAAAATATTTAAGTTAGGGAAAGAAGTAATTTTAATCAAGCAGATTTTCTTTTACTTAAGTTTTTTCCCCTTTATTCACAGCTCATCGATAATTTTATGAACTAAATTTAGAAATGTATGAATAGAAAATGACTATAGCAGTAGCATAATTAACTTTATTACATTTCCAAAGGTACCAGGATCTCTCATGAATAAAGTATGTCACAAAATTTATGCACTGTGTACATTTTACTTATAGAAGAACTATAAGAGCCTGTTCATTATTTTAAAGAATACTAACATGGTCTTAATTTGTTTGAATACTAAGAATACTGAGAAATAAAACATATCAACCTAACAATGTGAGAAGAGACAGAAATACTGTTACAACTTGATGTATAAATTCAAATAGAATAATCTAAAGAAATTTAGTAGAAGAGCCAATACTCACAATTGAACTTCTGATAATGCCTGAAATGGCACCAGAGGTTTAGTGATTACTAAATCTTTAAGAAAAGAATGATTTATATTTAAGATAATTTTTTATAAAACTTAGATACAAGTAATTTCTGAAGTTATTTCCATCTAGATATGTAAAGATTTCAACATACAAAATGTTAAATTTACATATATCAGATAATTTATGTTTTGCAGAATCAAATTCTACTATTTTCTTTCCTAGGCACTTATCAAGTCAAACATTAGAGGGTAAAATATACTAATTAAACCTGGCATGGTGGCCACACACCTGTAATCCCAGATACTCAAGAGACTGAAGCAAGAAGATTGAAACTAGAAATTTAGCGAGACCCTATCTCAAAATAAAATTTGAAAAAATGGGGCTGGAGATGTAGCACTTGCCTAGCATACTCAAAGCCATGAGTTAATCCCTGGTAACACACACACACACACACACACACACACACACACAGCACTAATTGTACTTGTAACTATTATTTTAAGAACTGAAACATTTAACTGAAATAAACATTGTTTAGACCTTTCTTAATAATGTGTTATTTGAAAACTAATATGCATTACTAAATGTAAAGCAGCTACAATGACAGTAATTTCCATAAAATGAGAATTAATTTCATTACTTTGCCCTTGCTTTATATATGTATTCCAGAGAGGATAGAATGTATACATTCAGCCATAGTTGATCTTTTTTTGTTTAATATTTATTCTTTGTTTATATTTGTTATTTGTTTAGAAACCCAAAAGCTATACTGCTGCTGATGCAACTCTGAAAATAAATTCCCAATTAAAGATAGATGCACACCTGAACAAAGTATGTCCAGCCACTGAGGCCATTTACAATGATGAGTTTTATACTAAACAAGATATAATTATTACCGCATTAGATAATGTGGAAGCCAGGAGATATGTAGACAGGTATGTTCTTGAAATTCAGGTTCATAAAAAATTGTATTTTTTTTTGTTTCATGAATTTACTTAGTGAAAAGTTACTGAATTAACTGATTATCCTGCATGTTCTTACTGAAGTATTTCTCAAACTTAAAGCCTCTGGTGATTTCTCATTAGACTTAGAATTAAATTAAGATGGGTAATAGCCTAAATGTTTTTCATGTAGTACCTGCCATGCCTGTCCACTATCCCAGTGTAAAATTTACCCAATCTTCCCTGATTCCCCTGACTAGCTACATGTGCCCTTTTTTTTTTTTTTTTTTTTTTTTTTGGTGGTGGTGGTGGTGGTGGTACTGGGGTGCCTGGAAGCCCTTCTACCTCCGGGCTACACTCCCAGATCTATTTGTACATTTTTATTTGTAAACAGGGTCTCCTAAGCCAGCGCGCAGCTGGCTTTGAACCTGCGTGATCCTCCTGTCTCTGCCTCCCAAGCACAGGGATTACAAGCATGCGCCACCATGCCTGGCTACATGTGCCTTTCTTAATCTCAGGGACTCATATATCATTTTCAATAAGTTGTATTTCTCTTTCTTCAAAATTCTTGACCCCAAATCTATATATCGACTCTTCAGTTTCTATTTCTTTCTCATCCTTTTAGTTTTAGCATAATGTCATAACAGACTTTTTAAAATCCCCAAATATATTTTTCTGTGTTTTCTCCTCTGTGGTACTTATTTATATTGACATGAATATATAATGTTTATTTCCTCACTAGGTCATTCAGAAACCATTTATTTTTTACCAGTGTATTCTTAATGCCTAGCGCATGATGTCATTTGGTAAATCTGTGAAATAAGTGGATGAATGAATTACTATAAATATGTATATCTTATATAATCTTTGTTACATCATTATATGATACCTTAATGCTAGGATGTAGGGCAAATATATTACTATAAAATATGTCAGATGTGAAATACAGCAAAAAGATTATGATCTTGAGCAAAAGACAAAAAAAAAGAAAATTTTAGGAAATTAAAGTAGTGAGATTTGGGTAAGGACTAATTGGGTGATGTGTACATTTATGCCTCTGTTATCTTGTACTCCACTAAGATATATGACCAAATACACCAATAAAAAATTTTAAAAAGAAATTAAAATACATATAAGTATTGAGGAGGAAGGTTAATACTGTTTGGAATAAAGAAAACATTGAGAAGGTATAGTAAGGTATAATTTTAGTTAGAGAATAACCAAAGAATAAATAGCAAGAAAGAAAGGGTAAGTTAAGAATTAATTTAAGATAAGGCAACAAAGCCCAAGGTTTGGTGGCAGTAGGAGGAGAAAGAGACAAAAATTATTAGGTTTAACAACAAAATTTATGTCTAACACAGATCTGATAAGTAGAAATGTCCAGTGGTTGTTAATATCTGTTTCCTAAAATATTACATTCAGAGAAAGTGATCAGTTTTTTAAATAGTCAAGAGTAGGTGATGGATGTTCTTTACTGACCTTGTTAATTGTATGTTTTTTATGTATTATGTTTTCAAACAGCCGTTGCCTCGCAAATCTACGGCCTCTCTTAGATTCTGGAACAATGGGTACTAAGGGACACACTGAAGTTATCGTACCTCACTTGACTGAATCTTACAATAGTCATGTAAGTGAATTATTTTGTAGTAAATGTCTAAATCTCATAACTTTGTCTCATCAGTCATTTAAAAAATTTGATTTAGCTTTTTCAGTCTTCATGTGTTTGCTCTGACAATTATGTCCATACATAAGTACATATACACTTTTTTTTTTACTTTTTATTGGTGCATTGTAGTCATATTCTTTTTTTTAACTTTTTTTTTATTGGTGCACTGTATTCATACATCATAATGGGATTAAAAAAAAAAACTTGTAGACATACATGCATACATCGCCCAATTAGCCCTTACCCGATCTCCACCCAGTTCCCTCCCTATCCCTCCTTCCCATGCTTGGCTTAGTGGTTGACATCTAATATTATAGCATTTTATCCAAAATTAACAATGCTAATCTCACATAACAGTTTCATTTGTCTGATACCAAGCTTTTGATGACTTAAAGATGACATTTCAATATTTCTTTTTGCTTTATTTCTTATCAGAGAATATTTTTTTTAGGTGAAACTGTCATACATTTATTTACTTATTTTTCAGAAAAAAATCTATCTTAATATGGAATATGAACTCTAGATACCCAAAATGATCTCGAAAAAGAACAAAGCTAGAAGATATATATTTTCTGATTTCAAACCATATAAAGCTACAATAATTGAAACAGTGTAGTACTGTTATAAAGGCAGATATATAAACCATTGGAGTTAAATAAAAGCCTAGAGCTGAACTCTTCCCTATATTGTCAAGTTATTTTTGACAAGGTTTCCACTAACATTTGGTGGAGGAAATAATAATCTTTTAACTAAATATTGTTGAAAAATAATAATTACATGAAAAAGAATAAAATTGGACCCTGACCTAACACCATATACAAATATTAACTGAAAATAGATAAAAGACCTAAATATAAATCTTAAGACTATAAACTTTTAGAAGAAAATCTGGGTCATTACCTCACAACATTGAAATTGGTAGTGATTTCTTGGATATGATTTCAATGGCACAGGCAACAGAAGGGTAAACAAACTCCCTAAAAATTAAAAAAAAATATTGTATATCCAAAGACTGTAAACAGTTAAAAGTTACTGATAGAATGGGATAAAATATTTCCAAATGCTATATCTGAAGGTATATTAATATTCCAACTAGAAATCCTAAAAATTAACAACAATAAAGGCAATCAATACAATTTAGACATAGGTAAAAGACTAACATAAATAATGAATCTCCACAGATAACCAATCTTAGTTGTCTGTTGGATGGAAAATCTTGTTTCTTTGGTTCTGGTGTGTTACCTGTTTCTTCTTTGTAGTTAATCTCTAGCACTGTATTTTCTCTAGCGCTGGTTTTGAAGACATAAATTCCTTCAGTTTCTGTTTGTCATGGAAGCTTCTTATTTCCCCATCTATTTTCATAGAAAGTTTTGCTGGGTAGGAAATTTTTGGCTGGAAGTTGTTTTCTTTCAGAGTTTGGAATATGTTACTCCAGGCCCTTCTGGCTCTCGTGACTTGGTTTGGGAGGTCTGGAGTGATTTTAATTGGTTTGCCTCTGAATATCACTTGGCCCTTTGTTTTTGTTGCCTTTAAGATTCTCTGCTTGGCTTCCACATTGGTCATTTTGACAATTATGTGGCGTGGGGATCCTCTTCTCCGGTCCTGTCTAAAGGGAGTTCTATAAGTTTCCTGGACCTGTGCATCGACCTCCTGCTCTATGTTTGGAAAATTTTCTGCTATTACTTCCTTGAATATATTGTTCATCCCTTTGGTTTCACCTTTTTTTCCCTCCTCTATTCCAATTATTCTTAGGTTAGCTCTCTTAAATGGGCTCATATTTCTTCAATGTCAGATTCCTGCTTTGGGATATTTTTTTCTAAATTAGAAACTATGCATTCATTTTTGGAGTGATCATCTTCTAAGAGCGAGATTCTGTTCTCCATGTGGTCTAATCGGTTGTTTGTACTTTGAATTGAGGCCTTTACTTCATTAATTGCATCCTTTATCTCTTTTTGGCTCTCTCTGAGTTCTTTTCAAAGCACCTCTATTATTTCTACAGTTATTTTCCTGATTTGATCTTCTAGAAATCTCTGAATTTCTGTTTTATCGGTTTCTAATGTTGTGGGGTTGTGGGCATTCATTGCTCCAGTATTATTCCTCTTTCCCATGATTTCAGAAGTTTGTGCCTTCTCTGGGTTCTTCCGTTGGGTCACTAAGACTTCACTTAAGGTGCTCTGGATCTCAGTCCCCACTACTCCTTTACTGGGTTGTATCACAGAGTCTCAGACCCTGGGAGTCAATCGAGGCTGCTTTAGACAATGGGGGGGTGCAAGGTTGGACGTTCTCCTGTGGTGTGATATCTCTGCCACCGCCACTCCCCCACTGGGTCAAGTCCCTGGGAGTCAGTACTGGGATTTCTCCTCTAAGGGCCTGAATTTGACTTACTTTTCTTGAGTGCGCCTATGGAGCTGTAGTGGACTCGGTGAATTCGCTGCTGTTGCCACCGGTGGCAATATGGTGCCGCTCCCACACTCTCGGCCGTGAGGCTGGCGTATTTCTTCTCTGGTTTTCAGCTGTGCTCTGAGTCCCTGCAGGGTGTGCTGAGCCCAGCCCCTGGGAGTTTTAGAAGCTCCCTGCGCCGAAAAATCTGCCGAATCCCGCCCTGCTTTTCCGCAGCGGCTCACCTCGGCTCACTGTCCACCGCTCCTCTCTGGAGTCTGGTGGGCTGTTGAGTGCGTTGGTCTGGTGCCGTCCGGTGAACTTGCCGCTGCCGCCGGCAGTAAGGTGCTGCTGCTGCGTCCTTGGCCATGAGGCCAGCATATCTCCTCTGTGGCTCTGAGCTCCGTTCTCAGTCCCCCTCCTCTCTGGGGCCTGGTGCTGCAAGGGAAGATGGCGCCCACCACTCTGCGCCACGGCTCTGGCCACAGCACTGCGGTTTGGTTTCTTTCTGGTGTCTCATTTTTCCAGCTCTCTTTTTCTCTGTCCCTTGTAATTACATTTTGTTTTTCTCTGCTGATGGTGTTTTCTGACTATGAAAGGCGCTGATTTTGTGGTAATAGAGCTTGGTTGTTAGCGGGGCTCGTAAGCCCTGCTTTTCTCTGTCACCATCTTTCCGGAAGTCTCTGTAGTCATATTCTTATGTTTACTGTTTATTTCTTAGAGCTTTTTAATTAGTTTTCTAACAACGTTGGAGTTTAAGATTACTTGATAAGAATAAACTTTTAGATTGAGAATAGAACCATCAAAGAGTTATATTCATTTTCTGATCTTTCGATTTATTATGTTACATGTTAGCTGGTACATAAAGAATAAAAAGTAAGGGTAATCACTGTGCAGTCATATCTAATGTTTATTCTCAGGAATTCATACCTCTAGCATACATTGTCAGAAGTACCTGTAAAACTTGATGAAAGTACAAATCTTAAGTACTCACCCAAAATTATAATTAAAGAATCAGATTCTTCATAGGTGGGACCTTCAAGCCATTTATGTGCCTGTGTTTTACATACATAATATAAATGTAATTTTTAAAACCTCATACGATTTTTGAGACTCTGCCAGAGTTGAAAACAACAAACTCAAAAATTATTGTAGGCTTTTCATTCTTTAAAAGTACAGCTCAATTTTTAAAAAATGAAAAGATAGTATTTTTATAAGCACTGGTATACCTTTTATTTGATAGATATATTTGGTTTAATATAATTTTTATTAGGTTTATTATTTCTTCATGTCCTCTTATGTAATCTGAAGTTTATATATGTAATAAAGATATTATTATAGACTATATTAACAAGTTTAATTTGAAGGAGATGAGATGGGGGAAAAATGTGCTAGGCTCTATGTCATTAAGTGTTTGTTTGTTTTTGTTTTCTGGGGATGGAACCCAGGAGCATTCAACCTCCAAGCTGTACCCCCTGCCCAATTTTTTATTCTTATTTTGAAACCGGGTCTCACTGAGGTGTAAAGGGCCTCACTAAGTAGCTGAGGCTGTCCACGAATTGCGATCCTCCGGCTTTAGCCTCCCGAATGCTGGGATTACAAGTGTGTGTCACCATACCCGGCTCACAAAGAGTCATTTTAGATTGCATAAATTAATAGGCCTATACTAAATGTACCCTAGAATTGAGGTAGATTTCTTCAGTGCACTTCATCTACATGAAACAACTTAGGCATTTGCCACTTATTCAATGCACACTTTTTGTATGAAACTGGATCAAGTATTCTTGGTCCCAAATGTTTTTTCTCCATGAAGAGAATCATGATACAGTAAACACTATATATGAGGATTCTTGAATTACTTTTCAAAGTAAAAGATGTGTTATACAATTTTAACATCACCTTTACTTTTGGAGAGAAAAATGAATTTTATGTGGTGATCTGCCATGAGGACTACACAGTATATCAAATAAGTACACAGATAATAAATTAAAGGATTCATGTTTGTGATTATATTGCTTTCTACAGATAGATAAATGTCAAAAGAATTAACTTTTCCTTGTATTGCCTAAGAAAGAAGATACAAAAATGTCTGGTTGAAAAGCCAGGCAAGGTAGTTCATATAATCCCAGAGACTCAGGAAGCTAAGACAAGAGGATTACAAGTTCAGAGTGAGCCTAGGTAACTTAGCGATAGACCCTATCTCAAAACAAAACATAAAAAGTGCTGGGGATATTGCTTAGTGGTAGAGTGCCCTTGGATCCAGTCTTCCATACTGAAACAAAAAACAATGTAATTTTGTTCTTTATTGCTGAGTAGAATTCCATTGTATGTATATCCAGTAATGTAGTAATCCATTCATCTGTTGATAGGTTCTTGGGCTAAATAAAATCATTTGCAGGAAAAGTGGATGGACCTAGATACCATTATGTTAAGTGAAATTAGCCAGTCTTACAACATGAAGGGTCCATATGTTTTCTCTCATATATGGAAGCTAGGGAGAAATCAAAATACAAGATGAACTTTAGGTAAAAGAGGAGAAAAAAAAAACAATTGAGCTATGAAGAGGGTCTGGGGTGAACGAGGAATTAATGAAAGAAACATTTCCATTGGTGCTATGTACATATATAAAATTATCAATGCCAATCTTATTATCATTTATGGGAGAACACGGGGCGGTGGGGGGGAGCTCACCAGTGCTGTGCACATGTATATCCCTTTCACTCTACACTGCATTATAATGTGAGACAACAATGCATCAATAAAAGCATATTTAGTGTGTGTGTGTGTGTGTGTGTGTGTGTGTGTGTGTGTACACATGGTTGAGGTTTATTTACTTATTTTTGGACTTAATTTTTATAATGGTATTGAAGCTCAAGAAATAGAAATTTGTCTTTACTTAAATATCTATTGTCATATGTTATAATAGCGGGACCCCCCAGAAGAGGAAATACCATTTTGTACTCTAAAATCTTTTCCAGCTGCTATTGAACATACTATACAGTGGGCAAGAGATAAGGTAAAAATTCATTTTCGAGGAATTTGTTTTCTTTGAACAGAAAAAAATTTCAACTTTTAAACAGACTTTTTTTTTCCTTATAGTTTGAAAGTTCCTTTTCCTATAAGCCTTCATTGTTCAACAAATTTTGGCAAACTTACCCATCTGCAGAAGAAGTTTTGCAGGTAAAGACCAATGCATTAAGCATACTTAACACTTTGTGTCAATATAATCTTATTTTCAAGCTGTCTACAAGTTATTTATTTTACTGTCAAAAAGAGTGGTTAAAACATTATCATAGCCAGGAATGGTGGCACACACTTTTAATCCCAGTACTTATGAAGCTGAGACAAGAATGAAACTCTGTTTCTAAACAAGAAAATAAAAATTGGGCTAGGGGGTATAGCTCAAAGGTAGAATGCTTCTGGGTTCAATCCCCAGTACCACCAAAAACAAAATTAAAAATAAAATATCATACCTAAAAAGTAAAAAGATGCATCAGGAATTTTGAAATTATGTCACGGGTAACTTTTTTTAGTTTAGTGAACTATATGAAATTGTCAATATTTTACCATGTTTGACTCACAAAAATATTAATTAACATGGTTCAACCTGATAAGAATGTGTGGTAATAATCATAAAGAGTGCCGGGCGTGGTGGTGCATGCTTGTAATCCCTGTGCTTGGGAGGCAGAGACAGGAGGATTGCGCAGGTTCAAAGCCAGCCTCACTGGTTTAAGAGACCCTGTTTCCAAACAAAAAATATTAAAAAATAGGTCTAGGAGTGTAGCCCAGAGGTAGAAGGGTTCCATCCCCAGTACCACCAAATAATAATAACAACAATAATAATAATAAAGAGCAACAAATAACAAAAGTGTGGTAAGCAGGCATGGTGGTGCATGCCTATAATCTCAGTACTTGCAAGACTGAGACAAGAAGATTATAGATTGAGACCAGCCTGAGCAATTTACGGAGACTCAACAACATATTGAGACCCTGTTTCAAAAACAGAGCCAGGCCGGGCATGGTGGTGCACATTTGTAATCCCAGTACTTGTGAGGCTGAGACAGGGAATTGGCAGATTTGTGGCTAGCCTTAGCTACTTAGTGAGGCCCTCCACAATTTTATGAGATCCTCTTTTAAATATGGAATAAAAGGGCTAGAGGAGTAGCTCAGAGGTAGAATATCCCTGGGATCCATCCCCAGTTCACATACACACAAAAAAAGCTAGGTGTGGTGGTGTGCACCTATAATCCCTGTACTTGAAATGTTGTGACAGGAGAATTGCAGGTTCTAATTCAGCCTCGGCAACTTAGTGCAGCTCTCAGAAACTTAGCCAGACTCTGTTTCCAAATAAAAATAAAATTGTACTGGAGACATAGCCAGGTGAAAGGTACCTGAGTACCATAAGATGTTTTCTTATATTTCTTAATTCTATGCTACTAAAATATCAACTTGTTAGTATTAAATATTCATAGAAATCCTTTTACTAAGCATGTATATAGTACTAGTAGCTTATAGCTAGAAAAATATGAGGCTACTTTATTAAGAAGAGTTACAATTTACTATCTCCTCCCATTGTTCTCCTTTTAAAAAAAAATAGGGCCAGGCACATTAGCACACTTCTTGGGAGGCTAACACAGGAGGATTGCATGTTTGAGGACAACCTCAGCAAGTAATGAGACTCTCAGCAACCTAGCAAGATCCTGTTTCCAAATAAAAAATAAAATTGGGCTGGGGGTGTTGCTCGAAGGTAGAATACCCCTGGGTTAAATCTCCAGTACCACCAAAAAAATGAATCAATAAATAAATGGTAGAAATAATGAGCTTGAGATAAAGAATTGAATAAAAACATTAAACCTATGAGCCAGCACTTTATAATTGCTAATACCTTTAGAAAGTATGTGTATATTTTTTAATTTGAAATACATTTTTGTTTTATCTCTTCCATTCTAGAATATAAGAAGTGGACAGAGTTTAGAAGGTTGTTTTCAAGCTATTAAGTTACTTAGCAGAAGACCTAGAAATTGGTCCCAGTGTGTGGAATTAGCAAGATTAAAGTTTGAAAAATATTTTAATCATAAGGTAAGTATGTATTCTGAAACATTAAGAAAAATTCTGACCTTAGCACACTTAGTTATTACTAGATTAATATCAGTGACCTGAAATGTGTACTCATTCTTTTGTCAAGCTTTTCAGAAATAAGTACTAAGTTACATGAGAACAAGGGCTGGACACAGAACTATTTACTCCTGTGTTACTGGTTAAAGAAAGCCTTTAAAGTCTACTCATGGCTTATCAGTTATCCATTTAACTGATTATTTCTGTGTGCAAAGTTGCATTTTAGTTAGCTCCTTTTTCCAGGGAATAAGGAATTCATTTTGTCTGTAGTCTCTCAAAGAAATTTATTTACAACAGAAGCAAAAGTCTCAGAAAATAAGAGATAGACATTTTGTTGCAATTTTACCTTCTCCAACCATGTCTGTTAATGTCTGTTTCCTCAACTATAAATTGAGGATAATAAGTTGATACCTAATAAATACATAGGATAGTGAAGAGGATCAAATGAGTTAATAAATGTAAAGCATTTAGAATGGAGCATAACACATCATCACCAAATACTGTTACATATAGTTGGTAGAATGTTGCCTATATACTCTTTAGTGTCGCCTTTTTATTTAATTTTTTTTCTTTCCTTTTATTTTTATTTTTATTTTTTTTTATTTTTGGTGGTGCTGGGGTTCCTGGAAACCCTTCTACCTCTAGGCTACACTCCCAGACCTATTTTTATACTTTTTTATTTGGAAACAAAGTCTCAAGCCAGCGTGGCTGGCTTCAAACCTGAGTGATCCTCCTGTCTCCGCCTCCCAAGTTCAGGGATTACAAACCACCACACCCTGCCTTCTTTTTTTTTTTTTTTTTTAACGAATCTGGGGGTGGAACCCAGGGGCATTCGACCTCAGAGCTATAACCCCTGCTCTATTTATTCATTATTTTGAAACAGGGTCTCACTGAGTTGCAAAAGGCCTCACTAAGTAGCTGAGGCTGTCCGCGAACCGAGATCCTCTGGTCTCAGCCTCCCAAATGTTGGGATTACAAGCGTGCGCCACCACACCCAGCTGTCACCTTCTTTTTAGCTCTTAACATTTCGTAAAGTAAGTTCATCTTTAAAAAATTTTTTTTATTATATCTATTTTGTCTTTTCACTTACTTCGTGGCTTTGCTTCTTACAACAGTTGTCTCAATTTATTTCCTCACCCAGTAAATGATGACCTCTTTCATGGTATTACACAAATTATTCTTACCATGGTAATCAGTGAGCCCCTTTGTTTCAGAATCCTAAATAAATTTTTTTAGTTCTTCTTTGGGTTTTTTTTTTAACTTTTTTCATTTTTATGGAAAAAAACCTCAGCCTTAGAAATGTAAGGATTTGATAGCGTAATGAGCACAAGTGTGATCGTCTTAACCTATCACCTGGGCTTAATCATTATCCATTATCAATTTACAGGTAATTTTGTTTTATCTGTGCTCTGCTCTCACTCCTCCCCCACATGATCTTGAAGCAAATCCCAAATATTATTTCAAAATACTGTGGATTGTTACTTGTTTTGGTATTTGTTTTAAGGGTTAATTTTTGAAAAGACAAAATAATATTTAAAATATGCCACCATTCTTAAAAAAGGAATGAAGATACACATTTGTGTTTGCTGAAGTTTTTTTTTATGTATAGATAAAGAATGGACAAATAGAATGCATGTCTGGCTAGAAAACCTCATAGTATTTGCTTTAAAGTATTTTAATTTATGGAGTTGGTGTATATACTAACACATTAAAAAGTTTAATTTGGGTTTTAAAAAATGTTTTTCTTCAAATGATATTAAGCTGTGGATTTTTTTTCTTCTTCTTTAGGCTCTTCAGCTTCTACACTGTTTTCCTCTGGACACACGATTGAAAGATGGCAGTAAGTACAACCAAATGTCTAGAAGTTTTTTATGTACTACATACTGGCTATGTGTATTGAAAATAATACTTGATCTTTTTGTTAGGTTTATTTTGGCAATCACCAAAGAGGCCACCTTCTCCAATAAAATTTGACTTAAGTGAACCTTTGTAAGTATATATATTTTAACTGTAAATTTATGACTGCACAGTTCTAGTGTCTTTGCAGTAACATGATTGCATCCCTATTCATCAATAGTGAACAAGTCATTGTGGCCAACAAAGCCAGTTGCTGGTCTTTCTTCCCACCCAAATATGAATCAGTTTACTTGCATCATAAATAATTTTAACATTTATAAATCTACTTTAAGATAAAATCAAAATCACCTCTAACTTTGCCCATAAAAAGGTAAAATGCTAATAAGTGTTTTATATTAATAAAGTGAAGAATCTTCTGTGGTACAAGAAATTATCCCTGAGTACTACCCTAAAGAATCTCAAGTAAATTTTCAAAGGAGTTGGTCTTTGTGACTAGCTAGATACACTACATTAGATGAACATTAGGTTCACACTTGGGTATATATTAGTTTGCCTTCATTAATCTTTCTTTCAACAGATAGCTCTTTGCTAAATTTTCTCATGTGCTAAATTTCTCATCTCAGACTATGCTGAACTGCTCCTTCTAAAAAATTAAACTCCCCCCCCCCCCCTGTGGTGCTGGGAATTGAACCAAGCATTCTACGTCTGAGCTCCACCCCCAGCCCGATATTTATTTTGAAACAGGTTCTCACTAAATTGCAGAGGGCCTAACTTAAGTAGCTGAGGCTAGCCACAAACCTGCAATTTTCCTGTCTCAGCCTCCCAAGTACTGGGATTACAGGCATGCACCACCACGCCCGACTCCTTTATTTTTTTATTTCAACACACTAATTTACTTAGAACCTGGTACATACTCTTTAATACCTGGTATGTAATATTTTCTTATGAATTAAAATGAATTATTCCCACTGGTTTAATTTTTCTACTTCTGGAAACTCACTCTTCTCTGCAAAGTATGCATGATGACTACCTGAATATTATTAGTGATATTTCCTCTTTTATAACTTTTACAGTGTTTTGGCCTAGACTAGGATTTTATTATGTAACTTTTCCAGAATAATCCTGTAACAAAAATTCTGTGATTGTTTTTCATTAACATTATTTTAAAAGCTTTATTTTCTTTTTTTATTTTTTTATTGGTGCATTATATTCAAACATCATATTGGGGTAAAAAACTTGTGTGTACAAACATGTACACATCGCTGATTTAACCCCTACCCAATTCCCACCCCATTCCCTCCCCGTCCCTCCTCCCCTTGCTTGGCTTAGTGATTGACTTCGATATGTTATAGTACATTGTGTGTTTTAGAGATTTTCCTCTTCCCCCCTCCTTTCTCCTCCTTTATGTTGTCTTGTTTGCTCCTCTATAGGATTTCCTTTTTCAAGAGTTCCTCCTATGGCCCATTTCTCCCTAACTCTCACATATTAGGGAAAGCATCTGATTTTTTGTGACTGACTAATCTCACTTAGCATAATGTCTTCCAGTTCCATCCATTTCCATGAAAATGATGTAATTGAGTTTTTTTTTTTTAATGGCTGAGTAAAATTCCATTGTGTACATATCCCACAGTTTTGTAATCCATTCATCTATTGATGGGTATCTTACCAGTAAAGCTTTATTTTCTAATGAGTTAAACATCTTTAAGCTATGTGTTGTTTTTTTTTAAATTTTTTATTGGTGCACTGTATTCATACATCATAGTGGGATACAAACTTTTGTAGACATACATGCACACATCGCCCAGTCAGCCCCCACCCGATCCCAACCCATTCTCTCCCCATCCCTCCCTCCCATGCTTGGCTTAGTGGTTGACATCTAGTATTATAGCAATTTATCCAAACTTAAAAATGATAATCTCACATAACAGTTTCATTTGTCTGATACCAAGCTTTTGATGACTTAAAGATAACATTTCAATATTTCTTTTTGCTTTCTTTCTTACCAGAGAATATTTTTTTCTTTTTTTTTTTTTTTGTGGTGAAACTATCATATATTTATATATTTATTTTTCAGAAAAAAAATCTATCCTAATATGGAATATGGACTCTAGATACCCACAACGATCTTGAAAAGGAACAAAGCTAGAAGATATATATTTTCTGATTTCAAACCATATAAAGCTACAATAATTGAAACAGTGTAGTACTGTTCTAAAGGCAGATATATAAACCATTGGAGTTAAATAAAAGCCTAGAGCTGAACTCTTCCCTATATTGTCAAGTTATTTTTGACAAGGTTTCCACGAACATTTGGTGGTGGAAATAATAATCTTTTAACTAAATATTGTTGAAAAATAATAATTACATGGAAAAGAATAAAATTGGACCCTTACCTAATCCCATATACAAATATTAACTCAAAATAGATAAAAGACCTAAATATAAATCTTAAGACTATAAACTTTTAGGAGAAAATCTGGGTCATAAAACCTCACAACATTGAAATTGGCAGTGATTTCTTGGATATGATTTCAATGGCACAGGCAACAGAAGAGTATACAAACTCCCTAAAAAATAAAAAAAATATATTGTATATCCAAAGACAATGTAAACAGAGTTAAAAGTTACTAATAGAATGGGATAAAATATTTCCAAATGCTATATCTGAAGGTATATTAATATTCCAACTAGAAATCCTAAAAATTAACAACAATAAAGGCAAACAATACAATTTAGAGATAGGTAAAAGACTAACATAAGTAATGAATCTCCACAGATAACCAATCTTAGTTGTCTGTTGGATGGAAAATCTTGTTTCTCTGGTTCTGGTGTGTGTTACCTATTTCTTCTTTGTAGTTAATCTCTTTGAGTATTTTCTCTAGCGCTGGTTTTGAAGACATAAATTCCTTCAGTTTCTGTTTGTCATGGAAGCTTCTTATTTCTCCATCTAATTTGATAGAAAGTTTTGCTGGGTAGGAAATTTTTGGCTGGAAGTTGTTTTCTTTCAGAGTTTGGAATATGTTACTCCAAGCCCTTCTGGCTCTCATGACTTGGTTTGGGAAGTCTGGAGTGATTCTAATTGGTTTGCCTCTGAATGTCACTTGGCCCTTTGTTTTTGTTGCCTTTAAGATTCTCTGCTTGGCTTCCACAGTGGTCATTTTGACAATTATGTGGCGTGGGGATCCTCTTCTCCGATCCTGTCTAAAGGGAGTTCTATACGTTTCCTGGACCTGTGTATCAACCTCTTGCTCTATGTTTGGAAAATTTTCTGCTATTACTTCCTTGAAGAGATTGTTGATCCCTTTGGTTTCACTTTCTTTTCCCTCCTCTATTCCAATTATTCTTAGGTTAGCTCTCTTAAAATGGGCCCATATTTCTTCAATATCAGATTCCTGCTGTCGGATATTTTTTTCTAGATTAGAAACTATGCGTTCATTTTTGGAATGATCATCTTCTAAGAGCGAGATTCTGTTCTACATGTGGTCTAATTGGTTGTTTGTGCTTTGAATTGAGGCCTTTACCTCATTAATTGCATCCTTTATCTCTTTTTGGCTCTCTCTGAATTCTTTTCGAAGCACCTCTATTATTTCTACAGTTATTTTCCTGATTTGATCTTCTAGAAATCTCTGATTTTCTGTTTTATCGGGTTCTGATGTTGTGGGGTTGTGGGCATTGATTGCTCCAGTGTTATTCCTCTTTCCCATGATTTAGGAAGTTTGTGCCTTCTCTGGGTTCTTCCCTTGGGTCACTATGACTTCACTTAAGGTGTTCTGGATCTCGAGTCAGTAGTATCTCAGACCCCACTACTCCTTTACTGGGTTGTATCACAGAGTCTCCGACCCAGAGAGTCGATAGAGGCTGCTTTAGACTGTGGGGGGTGCCAGGTTGCACGTTCTCCTATGGTGTGATATCTCTGCCACCGCCACTCCCCCACTGGGTCAAGTCCCAGGGAGTACAGTACTGGGATTTCTCCTCTGTGACCCGCAATTTGACTCATTGTTCTTGAGTACGCATATGTAGCCATAGTGGACTTGGTGAATTCGCTGCTGCTGCCGCCGGTGGCAATATGGCGCAGCTGGCACACCCTCGGCCGTGAGGCTGGCGTATTTCTTCTTGGTTTTGATTTCTACTTTGAATCCCTGCAGCGTGTGCTGAGCTCAGCCACTGGGAGCTTTAGATGTTCCTTCGCCGAGAAATCCCGCCTGACTGTTCCGCAGCGGCTCACCTCGGCTTGCTGTAGCCGTCCAGTGAACTCGCCGCTGCCGTCAGCAGTATGGCGCTGCTGCTGCGTCCTCAGGCGTGAGGCCGGTGTATCTCCTCTGTGGCTCTGAGCTCTGTTCTCAGTCCTCTTTCTCTCTGGAGCCTGGTGATTTTTTTGTTTCTCTGGTGATGGTGTTTTTTGGCTATGAAAGGCGCTGATTTTGTGGTAATGGAGATTGGTTGTTAGCAGGGCTCTTTAGCCCCGCTTTTCTCGGTCGCCATCTTCCCAGAAGTCCCTAAGCTATGTGTTTTAACTTTGCATTATTTTTTAATTTCAAAAGGCACCTCAGTTTCCTTCAGAATGCTGCAAAACTATATGCTGCGGTATATTGCATTCCATTTGCAAAAAAGGTAAGATATTTTTATACCCTACTAACCAATATAAAACCAGGTTTAGTTAATTGAGTCAAAATGTGTTTTTTGTTTTAAGAATTATTCCTTTTTTTTAAATGATTCTGGGGATTGAACCCAGGGGCATCCTACTTCTGAGCTACACCCCCAGCTCAATTTTTTATTTTTTATTTTTGAAACAGAGCCTCAGTAAGTACCTGAGGCTGGCTGCAAACCCGGATTCTCCTGTCTCAGCCTCCCAAGTACTGGGATTACAAGTGTATACTACCACAGCTGGTTTAGAATCATTCTATTTAAAACAGACTTTTTTATTTTGTTGCAGTTTTTCCCATTCTAACATAACAAATGCTAAACATTCATTGCAGTATTACTAAATAGAAGCAAATTGAATTTCTCTTTCTGAATTAAAGTGATAAAACAGCAATATTTGTAAAAGCAATCATTTTATTTTTTAAATATTTATCAGCTTTAGTTATCCTGATGATTCTAAAGACACAGAGTGAGATACTTTGTAGAAATTTTAAGGTATTCCTTAGAGATTTCTCTTTGGTAATATTTATAGCTTATTTTGTGATACTAACTTACTTGCTTTTCAAGAATTTAAAGACTTTCTTTGCCGTATTCATTTTTTTTAGGCATCATCTAAAGAACCGAATACACTATTGAAAGACAGTTGTGCATTGGTTGATTTTTCTTCACAAATGCAAAGTAGAGCTAAATAAATTATTATACTTTTTACATAGGCTAAATGGAGAAATACAAACCAGATCTATATATAACCCTGGCTGTTTTGAATTCAAATAAAAATATCAGTTGTCAACTGATACATTTGGGGGTTAATTTTAAAAATGTCACAAATGTCTAATAAAAGTAATGACATTCATTCTGATATTATTTTCCCAAAAAGAATGTTAGTTGTGTTACAAGAGTATTAATTGTCCTCAAAAGCAAATTTTTCAGTCGGGCATGGTGGCACACACTTGTAATCCCAGCATTCGGGAGGCTGAGACCAGTGGACAGCCTCAGCTACTTAGTGAGGCCCTCTGCAACTTAGTAAGACCCTGTTTCAAAATAATGAATAAAAAAATAGGGCAGGGGTATAGCTCGGAGGTTGAATATACCTTTGGGTTCCATCCCCAGACCTGTAAAAAATAAATAAATATATAAATAAAAATAACAAATAAAAAATAGGGCAGGTGGTGTCACCGGGAAGTCCATGCCTTGGGTTCCATTCCCAGACTCAAAAAAAAAAAGAAAAAAGAAAATTTTCCCCTTCAGCTTTTTAGTAGTGAATGTACCTCCAATAACCTTAAATCCATCTAAGTTCATCTTCAATCACTTAAAAACTTTTTTTTTTCAAATTTTGAACTTCGTTTATTTGCTTATTTATTGAGCATAACATTTTTCAGAGAAGTTTGTAAAACATTGAACCTAATGATACGAAAAACATAGTCGTGTGTGTGTGTGTGTGTGTGTGTGTGTGTGTTAATGTGGATTGAGCGCAGGGTTTTCTACCTCTAAGCCATACCACCAGCCCTATTTTATTTTTTTTTATTTTCCTTTTTTTTTAGTGTGTGTGTGTGTGTGTGTGTGTGTGTGTGTGTGTATTTGTGTTTACTGGGGAATTGAACCAAGGGGCAGTCTACCTCCGAGTTTCACCTCTTTTTTATTTATTTATTTTTGGTTTTGGCTGTTTTGAAACAAGGTCTCACTAAATTGAGTTTCACTAAATTGCTGAGTCTAGTCTCAAGCCTGTGATACTTCGCTCTCAGCTTTTCATGTACTAGGATTACAGGCATGTGCCACCACGCCCAGCTTATTCTTTATTTTTGAAATGGTCTCTCCAAGTTGCTGAGGCTAAACTCAAACCTGTGATCCTCCTGTCTCAGCATCCCAAGTACTAGGACTATAGGCATGCCCCACCATGCCCAGCCACATAGTCCTTCTTTAAAAATTTACAGAAAAGCCAAGATTTTAGGTTTGTTGATAAAGGGCTTTTTACCACTAAAAACCTTACTTCTCAAGAGTCTTTATGGATTATAACTTTATGAAAATAAGTGTCTCAAATGGATGTAACCAGAATATTCAGATGATAAATTATTCAAATATTTTTATATGATAAGGGACATTTTGTAGGATGATTTTAGCTTTAGAATTCAGAATTAGAAAAATATGTTTGTTAATAAAGCCACTTTTTTAAAAAACAGGACTTATCAGTGGATGCTCTCTTGAATATTCTTTCAGAAGTAAAGATTCAGGAATTCAAACCTTCCAGTAAGGTAAGTTTATAAATTCATTCATTTAGCTAACAGAACATATATTTCTATCAAGTCTCATTATACACAATGGAAAAAGTTCTTGCCCTTGTGGATGAAATATACAATATGCAATGTAGACATTAGTGCTAAGAATAAAAATAGGAAAGTAATGAGTGTTAGAACTGGTGTCATGTGGGATAGAGGGGAAAGGTCCTCTGCTAACAGTAGTATGCTGCTAACTGGTAGAAGCAATGCAGGCAGCAGCAACAGTGCAGAGAAAAGCCATGAAAGGCTTCTAAGTCCAGGACTTTTCAAAAGAAGGTTATGCATGAAGAAAAGTGGTAAGAAGGAAGGTTTTTTTTGTTATTTTGGTGTTTTTTGTTTTGTTTTATTTTGGTGTTTTTTGGTTTTGTTGTTTTGTTTTGTTTGTTTGTTTGTGGGTCTGGGGATGGAACCCAGGGGCATTCGACCTCTGAGCTACACCCCCTGCCCAATTTTTTATTCTTTAGTTTGAAACAGGGTCTCACTGAGTTGTGGAGGGCCTCACAAAGTAGCTGAGGCTGTCTGCAAACCGCGATCCTCCGTTCTCAGCCTCCCAAATGCTGGGATTACAAGTGTGTGCCACCACACCCAGCTAGGAAGGGAGATTTGAGAGGCGATTGGGGTTACAATAAGTATTTTATGCTTTACTGTGAAATAAGTAGCTAGTGGAGGATTTTAAGCAGAGGAATAACACTATATAATTTACATTTAAAAGATCACTGGCTATTAGAACAAATATATGGGATACAAAGAAAACAGAAGTTGTTAAAAGGTTATTTTAAAATATAGACAAGAGATGAGGTCATGTGAATGAAGTAGTAGATAACAGGAAAGTGATAAGAAAGGGTTGACTTTTCTATATACTTTACTATAGTCCCAAGAGGATCCTAAAAGATTAAAAATAGAGTATGGGAGAAAAACAGATCATTATTTACTTTCATAATTAGAATCAAGCAAGCTTAGTAAGTGAGAGTTAAGGGAGACAAAGGAAGTTAGAACAGAGAAAAGATAGTATGAAATAATTACCCAGTAAAGTAGAAAAGTCACTTAATTAGAAGATGTGGTAAAACTGCAAGACGACAGTTAGGATCCATGTAATGTTAATATACTTAATGTAAGTGGGGCATAGTGGTGAATGCCTGTAATCTCAGTACATGGAAAGCTGAGACAGGAGGATCGAAGATTCAAGGCCAGCCTGAGCAACTTAGCAAGATGGTCAGAAACTTAGCGAGACACTGTCTTAAAATAAAAGGGACTGAGCATGTAGCTCAGGTAGAATGCCTCTGGATTCCATCTGCAGTACCACAAAGAAAAAAAAATACTTATGTATTCTACTAAGTATAGTTTGAAAAAAGATCATTACCTTATCTTTAGCCATATTGAGCTGCTTAGGTACCTGTACAAAATTCAAGGGAAATGTACCGTTGTTCAGTGTTTCAATCTGCCTTTCCATTTGTGGGGAAATAGTCTTTTGGACAGTTAGTTTTGCAGAAGGAGTTAAGTTTGATGAGTAATGTTCATGACATACAGCCTATGAAGAATAAAAGTATAATTAGGACAGACAGAAGTCTAGGCCCATACAAAGGTTCCTGGCCCATGTTTTTGTAGACAAATTTGAACAAAAGCTAAGGAAACATGGTTTATCAGCTTTATTATCCTTTATTGTTCTTGTTTTAAAGTTTTCTGGCTTGCATTGCTTCTCTATATAAAAGCTCAGGCATAATAAATTTCCCTGGGGAGTGTAGCTATAGATTTAACATGAACTATGGTCTGTTTCATAACTTGGTTCGCAGCTCACAGCAAAGCTTCAGGATGAGCACTTCTAGTTACAAATGTCACAGCAGAAAATATCAATTAGACATGCTGGCAAATAAGTCTTTGCTTCCTTGAGCCCGTAATATATCTTAAATACTTGCATAGATCACTATAAAATCATGATTTGAATATATTTTAAAATAAGTAGTACTTTTTTTTTTTTTTTGGTGGGACTGGGGATGTAACCCAGGAGTCTTCTACCTCTGGGCTACACTCCCAGACCTATTTTATATTTTTTTATTTGGAAACAGGGTCTTGCTAAGTTGCTGAGAGCCTCACTGAGTAGCTGAGGCTGGCTTTGAACCTGTGCAATCCTCCTGTCTCGGCCTCCCTAACGTGGGGATTACAAGCATGCACCACCACGCCTGGCAATAAGTAGTACTTTAATGAGTAATGGTGATGCACCACCACGCCTGGCAATAAGTAGTACTTTAATGAGTAATGGTGAAGCTAGTTTTTTTTTTTAAGAAGTTGAAAGTATTCATTGGTCTCAGAATAATTTCCTATTAAGTTATTTGGGATATATACCACCTTAATCCTGATAAACTTTGTATGTGAAAGATACATTCTTTATAAAAGAATTTCTTGTCAGCAAGTATTTTTTGTCAGCAATAAGTTTTTTTTGTTGTTGTTGTTGGTGGTGGTGGTGGTGGTGGTGGTGGTGGTGGTGGTTGTTTTGCGGTACTGGGGATGGAACCCAGGGGCATTCTACCTCCAAACTATACTCCAGTCCTATTTTTTATTCTCTATTTTGAAACAGGGTTTCACTGAGTTGCAAATGGCCTCACTAAGTAAGCTGAGACTGTCCACCAACTGCCATCCTCCTGTCTCAGCTTCCCAAATGCTGGAATTACAAGTGTGCTCCACCACACCCAGTAGCAGTAAGTATCTAAATATCCAAATTATATGTTTTAGGTATTTCTTCAGTTTAGGTATTTCTTCAGCTCTGCACTACCTAGAGCTATTTGAGTTGAAAATAGGTTGATTTGTCAAAATCAACTCTTTCAATATTAACTTTTATTTAGTGACTTTTTTATATTATTGGAGATTGAGCCCAGATGCATTATACTTCCAAGCTACACCCTCAGCCCTTTTTCTCTTTTTCAGTTTGAAAAATGGTCTCAATGGGTTTCTGAAGGTCTCAATAAATTGCTGAGGCTGGCCTTGAACCTGTAATATTCCTGTCTCAATTTCCCAAGTACTGGGAATGCAGGCATGAGCCTCCATACCTGGCTTAGTGTAGATTTTTAGGAGAGATCTTTATATGTTATTGCGTAAATATTTGTAACACCTACTATGAAAAAGTTTGTTTCTTAGATATATTCAAGGTCTCTCCGTGAACAAGACAAAGAGCCTTGTTCCCATAGAGTCTGCGTGCCATAGTGAAAAGACAGATAATACCCTAAACAAATATATAACCATGGATGACGGTGCACACCTACAATTCCAGCTGCTTCCGTGGTTGAAGCTGAGGCAGGAAGATCTCAATTTGGAGACTAGCCAAGGCAGCTTAAGAAGCTCTGTCTCAAAAGACAGTATTTTTAGAAGGGTCCGAGCTATGTCTCAGTGGTAGAGTGCTGGTCTAGATGCACAAGTACCGCAGTACTGCATGTGTCCAGTACCACAAATAAATCTATAAATAACTATTGCTTACTAAGGGAGTATGCAGTCTATGTTGGAACATAATGATTAGCAATTTGACTAAACTATGGAGGAAATACTTTGTAATCTATTTCATAAAACAGATAAATGCTAACTGAACTTAGATATAGGATGTGGTAATGTTAATAAATATATATATATATATATACATCTATTTAAAGGTTGTTCAAACAGATGAAACTGCAAGGAAACCAGAACATGTTCCTATTAGCAGTGAAGATGAGAGGAATGCTGTGTTTCAACTAGAAAAGGCTATTTCATCTAATGAAGCTACCAAAAGTAAGCAGAACTCAATATAGAAGCGCTTTGGACTATATGGGCTTTTATTTTCACTAAACTCCACGCCAAAAGTTTATAGGACTAAATAATAGCAATAAAAGCCAGGCATGGTAGCACATTCCTGTAATCCCAGTACTTGGGAGGCTAAGACAGGAGGATCACGTATTCAAAGCCATCCTAAGCAACTTAAGGAAACCCTCAGCAATTTAGTAAGAACCTGTTTTAATATAAAATGTAAAAAAGAGCTGGGTGTGGTGGCACACACTTGTAATCCCAGCATTTGGGAGGCTGAGACAGGAGGATTGCAGTTTGTGGACAGTTTCAGCTATTTAGTGAGGACTTTTACAACTCAGTGAGATCCTGTTTCAAAATAAAGAATAAAAAAATAGGGCGAGGGTGTAGCTCAGAGGTAGAATGCCCCTGGGTTCCATCCCCAGTACTGCAAAATAAAAATAAAAAGGGTTAGAGGTATGGCTCAGAGGTAGAATTCCTCTGGGTTCAATCCTTAGTACCAGAATAAATGATCAATAGAAAAATTTTGGAAAGCCTGATCTAGAAATATTTTTAAATGCATATTTTTACATGATAAATTGACTCAAACAGAGGGAAATTGCTTCAGAGTAGGATTTATAAATTTTGAGCAATACAAAATGTTGGTTTTTGTATTATATACCACTTGGCAGCAGATATGTGGTACTTAGCTTTCTTATTTTGCTTTTTTCTAAAAAGTTTTCTTAATATAGAAACTTCTCTAATTAGTCATTATATTAAGGCTGTCATTTTCATATCCTTCTATAACTTTAGTTGTATGAATCTTTTTATGTGTTTTAGTTGTTTTAAATTAAATGTGAAAAAGGAAGCCAGGCATAATGTCACATACCTGCAATCCGGATACTTGGTAGGAGGATTGCAGGCTTAAAATTAGCCTCAAAAACTTAGCAAAGCACTGACTTAAAAAGGTCTGGTGTAGCTGGTCATGGTGGTGCATGCTTGTAATCCCCGCTCTTAGGAGGCTGAGACAGGAGGATCGCACAGGTTTGAAGCCAGCCTCCACTACACTTAGTGAAGCTCTCAGCAACTTAGTGAGACCCTGTTTCCAAATAAAATATAAAATAGGTCTGGGAGTATAACTCAGAGGAAGAAAGCCTCTGGGTTCCACCCCTAGTACCACCCAAAAAAAAAAAAGGTCTGGGTGTATAGCTTGGAGGTAAAACATCCTATGCCCAGGACCAAAAGTATACTTAGATATATAAAAGAATTTCTTAAAGTAATGAACCTTTACTCAGCAAGAGTTTTGCCACTTACTAGGGAACTTTATTCTTGTGGTTGTTATGATCAGGTGACCTTCAGATGGCAGTGATTTCATTTGAAAAAGATGATGATAGTAACGGACACATAGATTTTATCACAGCTGCATCCAATCTTCGTGCCAAAATGTACAACATTGAACCAGCTGACCGTTTCAAAACAAAGCGCATAGCTGGTAAAATTATACCTGCTATAGCAACATCTACAGCTGCAGTTTCTGGTTTGGTAAGCTTAGTCTTCAAGTAAAAATGCCTTGTTTTCATTACGTATTTCCTGTCTTCCCTGTCATACCAACCCCAAATGCTCCCTCTCTCATATATTAGAGATGAATGGAAGAATATGGCTCTTGTAACCAAAAATTTCAAGATATTTCTGAAAATACAATAATCTACATCTTGAATTTTTTATATGTAAAAATTTTAACATTAAAAATAAGCTCAAAGTAAATTGTAATTTTTATAGACAGTAATCTCGATCATGTTTGTATCCTTCGTACAAAGCAGATACTCTTTTTAATAAATGAATTATCCTAATCTTAGAGTAATTAAGAACCTTTTGTATAATCCTAGTCATCACACTATATTATATAATTATTCTAAGCCAGGAATGGTGGTACATGCCTGTAATCCCAGTACTTGGGAGGCTGAGACAGCAGGATTGAAGGTTTGAGGGTAGCCTCAGCAACATTGACTCTTAGAAAACAGTGAGACCCTATTTCAAAACAAAAAATTAAAAAGGGCTACTAGGGGTGTACCTTGGATGTAGACTGGCCCTGGGTTCAGTCCTCAGTAACACAAGCTGTATTTTTTTTTTTTTTTTTTTTTTAGTTTTAACATCTGTTTTTAAAAATATCACATAGATTAAATAGACTGATTTTTTTTCTTTTTGCAATACTAGAGATTGAACCCATAGGCATTCTACCTCTGAGCTCCACTCTCAGCCCTATTTTATTCTTTATTTTGAAACAGAGCCTCACTAAGTTGCAGAGGGCCTCAGTAAATAGCCTCAGCTGACCACGAACCAGTGATTATCCTGTCTCAGCTTCCCAAGTACTGGGATTACAAGTGTGCACTACCACACCCCAGTTAGACTGAAAATTTGAAAGTAAAATATACTAAATATATAAAGGACTATAAGAAATTTATATTACTCCAGCACAATTCTGTTTTCACTGTTTATGAAGTACTTGTGAAGAAATTGGGAAACCTGAATAGATCCATTAAAGTCATAAATAGTTTTAGTGTATTTTTATAATCAAATTACTTTCTTTTATTTAGGTTGCCTTGGAGATGATGAAAGTAACTGGTGGCTATCCATTTGATGCTTACAAAAATTGTTTCCTTAACCTAGCCATCCCTATTATAGTATTGACAGAGACATCTGAAGTGAGAAAAACTGAAATCAGGTATTTATGCAGGTCTATTTTACTTACACAATGGTAGTGAAATAATATTAATTTTATCCTTTATAAGGGAAAAATATCCTCCTTTTATTTTTCATATGTAAACTAAATCCTTGCCATTGCTTCAAGACCAGATCAAACCTTATCTTTGTGAAGCATTTCTGAACAAACTAGCCAAACAATTTTCATAGTATTTGATCTGCTACACTATTTAACATTATAATTTATGGTTTCATCTCTACTTAACTTAGATAAATTAGAAGACACTGTGGTGTTTGCGGGTCATGAGATTTAGGATCTTAAGTTCCCAAGCTGTGTGTGACAAAAGAAAACAGTTTCCTTTATTTTTCACATTTCTGATTGGCAAAAACCAAAAACTTCAAAAAAACTATATTGGCAAGGATATGAGAGAGCAGGCACTCACTGATGATTATACAAAATAGTATAATCAGTAATAGGAAAAATATGGCACTATCAGACTTGCAGATATATTTGCACACCACAATATATATAGTTTTCAAGATAGTAATTCTTAATTTTCATATTGTTTATAATAGCCAATGATTGGAATAACCCAAATGTCCAGTAATAGGAAACTGGACCATCCACATAATAAACCCCTTCAACTGTTTGTTTGTTTGTTTGTTTGTTTGTTTGTTTGTTTGTTGGTGGTGGTGGTGGTACTGGGGTTCCTGGAAACCCTTCTACTTCCGGGCTACACTCCCAGACCTATTTTATAGCTTTATTTGGAAACAGGGTCTCTTAAGCCAGCGCTGCTGGCTTCGAACCTGCGCGATCCTCCTATCTCTGCCTCCTAAACGTGGGGATTACAAGCGTGCGCCACCACGCCCGGCCCCTCCAACTGTTTAAAAGAGAGAGAGCATTCTCTTAGACATACTGATTTCTAATGGGACACTGAGAGGTATGAATAAAAGTGGTTACCTATACGGTGTTATAGAGAAATATGGAAGATTTTACAATTCTTATATTCCTTTTTTTTTGTCACATTCATTTCTAGGTAGATAACGAATAATGAGCTGTGGAGATTTTTTTAGTATAAATGAAAAAGAGCCGGGTGTGGTGGCACACGCTTGTAATCTCCATGCGTGTGGTGGCACACGCTTGTAATCTCCATGCTTGGCAGGCGGAGACAGGAGGATCACGCAGGTTCAAAATCAGCCATGCTGGCTTAAGAGACCCTGTTTCCAAATTTAAAAAAAAAAAGTATAAAATAGGTCTGGGAGTGTAGCCCGGAGATAGAAGGGTTTCCAGGAACCCCAGTACCACCAAAGAAAGAAAGAAAGAGAGAGAGGGAGGGAAAGAGGGAGGAAGGAAGGAGAAAATTTAAATGTTCTGAATTTTTTCTATTGCAGAAATGGAATATCATTTACAATTTGGGATAGATGGACTGTACAAGGAAAAGAAGACTTCACCCTCTTGGATTTCATAAATGCAGTCAAAGTGAGATTTTTTGCTCATTTTAGTTCATTAGTAGCTTTGAATCTAGTTGTCCCTCTTTAAAATTGGAAGACAAGTTCCAAGGCCCCTGTGGGATTCCTGAAACTGCAAATAGCACTGAGCTTTATATATGCATTTTCACCTGTGTACACATACCTATGTTAAAGTTTAATTTATAAATTCAGAACAGTAGGAGATTAACAGAGATAATTAAAAAAAAACAGCCAGGCGTGGTGGCGCATGCTTGTAATCCCAGCATTTGGGAGGCTGAGACCAGAGGATCGCAGTTCACGAACAGCCTCAGCTACTTAGTGAGGCCCTCTGCAACTTAGTGAGACCCTGTTTCAAAATAAAGAATAAAAACTAGGGCAGAGGATGTAACTCGGAGATCAAATGCCCCTGGGTTCCATCCCCAGGCCCGCCAAAAAAATAAAAAAATAATAATTTTAAAAACAATTATAATAAAACTATAATAAAAATACCTCTTTTTTGAAGTATCTTATTTTGTGGTAGATCCTAACAAACTCAGCATAGTATTGTTTTTTCTTACAAAGTTGACAACTTTCAACTTTTTATTTAAAGGAAGCAGTGTATGGTTTTTCTTTGGCATGTTTGAATTGCCAACATCACAGGGTTACTTGAACACTAGCACTGCACCAGGTAATCTGATAACTAAGATTCCTCCCTCAGCAGCTAATGAGTGGGTAGCATACACTGCATTGATATGCTGGACCAGAGGATGAGTCACATCCTGAGTAGGTTAGAACAGAATAGCTTAACATTTCTTCATGGTTCTTAGAATAGCACGCAATTTGAAACTTTTAAATTGTTGATTTCTGGAATCTTAACTTTAATATTTTCAGTCTCTGACTATGGAAAGCAAAATCACAGATAAGAGGAAAGTACTGTGGTTTTATTCATAATATCATTGTAAGGTACAGATTTTATTTAACATCAGTTTGCTCTCTTTTTACTGGTAATAAAACATTTTTGCCCAAGCTTTTTATATTCGAATGAGATTTTGATTGTTTCTCTATTGGGTATTTACTTATAGGAAAAGTATGGAATTGAGCCAACAATGGTGGTGCAGGGAGTAAAAATGCTTTATGTTCCTGTAATGCCTGGTCATGCAAAAAGATTGAAGTTAACGTAAGTATCACACATTATATGCAAAAAAATCCTTAATTAATCTTTTGTTCTGGATGCACGTAGGAAAATTAAATAGAGAAGTTATTGAAAGCAGATAAAAGCATTACTATTACCTAATGGCATTAAAGATGGAATCTGTCAGGAGGGAGGCCAACAGGCTATCTCTCAAATATATTTGTAGGATTATAATACCCTTGTAAATTAATAGTAGATGAGATTCAGGTCTTCATCTAACAGTTTTAGAAACTTGATTTGGTCAATACTAAGTAAAAGTTGATCCACCTCCTATGTGGACTCAGAGTAACCAAGCTTATGAGGCTGAAGTATAAAACAGAAATGCCAAACCAGGTAGCACAAACCTCTGATCCCAGTATATGGAAGGCTGTTACAAGTTCCAGGCTGTCTTCAAAAACTTAGTGAGGTCCTCACTTTGAGGCCCTGTTTCAAATACTAAAAAATTAAAATCAAAATAGGGATGGGAGTGTAGCTCAGAGGTAGACCTACCCTTTGTTTCAATCCCAGTGTCACATACACACACACACACACACACACACACACACACACACACACACAGAGTAAGTTTGAGACCAAACTAGGCAAATTAACAAGAACCTGCCTCAAAATTTTAAAAGTAAAAAGACTAGTCATGTAGCTCAGTAGTAGAGTACTTACATAGTGTTTCCAAGCACTTATTTTAATCTTCAGTACAGCAAAAAGGAAAAAAAAGAAAAATGCCAACCAGGCACGGTGGAACACACCTGTATTCCCAGTGCTTGGAGGGCTGAGACAGAAGAATCAAGGTTTAAAGTCAGCCTCAGTAATTTAGTAAAACCCTGTTTCAAAATAACAAGGGCTGGGAGTACAGTTAAGACTTGGAATGCCTCTAGATTCAAAGACAAAAGAAAACAGTTATTTTTATTCATCTATTCAACAAATTTTTGTTACAAGGTGCCTGCCATATGCTATAAGTTCTAAGCTAAATTAGGGATACAGCAATGAGCAAAAGTAAATCCCACCCCCCACTTGAGAAATTGAATGTAACACCTAGACAACCGTGTCATACGGTGGTAAGTGCTATTGAGAAAATAAAGAGAATAAAGAAAAAAGAGTTGTTATATTTATTAGTCTAGATAATTCCCTCTGCTTGTCATATCTCACCTGGTAAGATGGCATTTGATCAGCAACAGAAAGGAAGAAAGGGAACTAAAGAAAGCCAGAATTTTTTTTACAAAGGTCTACAAGGCACTAAATTATCTGGTTCCTAGTTAACCTAAGTTCTTTTCCTACTTCTTTCCCTTCACTCATAATATTCCAAATATACTGCTACTTACTTTTTCTTGAGTACTCCAGTCATACTCCAACATGGGACCTTTGCTCTAGTTATTTCTTCTGCTTGTAATTCTTTCTGACATAGTGATTTGTCTGATTCTCACTTCTGGTTTTTGTACTTCCTAAAAGGCCTTTTTAAATTATTTAGTGCTGCATCCTATTCCCCACACCAGTCTAGTAAGCTCAACCCCCTTTGTTTTGCTTTTCTTTTTCACTGCACTTATGTCTTGTGACTACTATATATTTTGCCTATATTTGTTAAATATTTGTGTCATTCCTCCCACTCACTCCTACTAGAAAGTTTCAGGGCAGAAATCTTTATTTGATCCAGTATTTGTTATATCTCAAGCACTTCAATACCTTGCACATAATAGGCATTGATAAATAATTGTAATAAGAATACATGAATCTCTGCATGATGGTTTTCTTTAACATTCCTGTCAGCTTTATCTTTATCAATTGAAGAAGTTTTTGTTTTTCTTCTTTTTTTTTTTCTTTTCGTAGTACTGGAGATGAAACCCAGGGGCTTTTCTACCTCTGGGGTATACTTCCAGACCTATTTTTTTTATACTTTATTTGGAAACATGGTCTCACTAAGTTGCTGAGAGCCTCACTAAGTAACCGAGGCTGGCTTCAAACCTGTGCTATCCTCCTGTCTCAGCCTCCCAAGCTGGGATTACAAGCGTGCAGTACCACGGTGGCAAAGGTAATTATTTTTGAACTATAATTGTCTTAATTAGCTAAGGTGTTAATTTGCCTTATCATTTTTCATTAGTATCCCTGTGTGTCTTTGATAAATTTAGAATTGCAGTCTTTTTTTTTTTTTTTTTTTTTTTTTTTTTGGTGGTACTGAGAATGGAACCCAGGGGCTTTCTACATCTTGGCTACACCCCCAGACCTATTTTACATTTTATTTGAAAACAGGGTCTCACTAAGCTGCTGAGAGCCACACTAAGTAGCTGAGGCTGGCTTCAAACCTCCTGTCTCAGACTCCCAAGTACTGGGCTTACAAGCGTGCGCCATCACACCTGGCTATAGTTATAATTCTTTTGTTGTAGGCTACCAAGATGGGAGTAAATAATATAGGGATTAAGTTTATTAACTAGCAAAATTTAAAATTTGCTGCAAATAAGATAAAAGTTTGAGCTGATTTTGGTGTCTCCAATTTTATGAAAAATATCCCTTTTTATTACATTGTTTATTTAACAGATATTGATTACCTATTAAGTGGCTGGACATTTTAGATCAACCAGGTTGATCAGTTAGGTTGTGGTTAAATGTATCTTGACTTTGGAAAGGCCTAGATTCACATACCTACACAGCTAATTGTTTTGTCACCTTATGTAGCTTTTTTTTTTTTTTCTTTTTTGGTTGTACTGGGGGTGAAACCCAGAGGCTTCCTACCTCTGGGCTATACTCCCAGCCCTATTTTATATTTATTTGGAAACAGGGTCTCACTAAGTTGCTGAGGCTGGCTTCGAACCTGCGCGATCCTCCTGTCTCAGCCTCCTAAGCGTGGGGATTATAAGTGTGCGCCACCACACCCCACTCTTGTGTAGCTTTTGAAGTTTGGTTTTCTATCCACGTGGGTAAGAATGATTGTGCACATGACTGTTGAACATAAGAAGAATAGTAAGGCCTAACAGTGTAATGGCATGGAAGAAGGAAGAAGTATTCTGTAAACTTTACTCTGTTAATATGGAGGGGGGGAGGAGAGGGAGCACGTTATGTGTGTGCATATGTGCTAGTTACTGAGAATTGACCTCTGGCATTTTACCTCTGAACTATACCCCCACACCTTTATATTTATTTATTTATTTTATTTCAAAGCAGGATCTCTCTGAGTTGATAAGGCTGATTTTGAACTTTTCAATCTTCCTTTCTCAGTGTCCCAAGTACTAGGATTACAGCAGGCACTGCCACCCCTGTTAATATTTATCATTATACAGATAGTACTTTTTTCCAAGAGTTCATAGTCTTCTAAGAGAAATTGGCATTTTCATTGTTAACTAAAATATAATTAAATCATTATAAATGAAAGTTTATAGTTTACCATGATAATTATAACTCAAACTTGTAGCTTGGGGTAGATTTCATTCAAGTTATCTTTGAAGAGGGATCATTCTTGGCAAAAGCAAGAGTTTGCGTTAGTACATGCAGCTAAAAAGGAATGTGCATGTCTCTTGAGATTTCAGATATTCTTGGAATGACCTCAAAGATGATATGGTGACAGTAAATGGTATAAAAATTAAAATATGTTTCGAATGAATTCTTTGTAAAGTGGAAAGAGCTATTATTGAGAATTAAATAGTTAAGAGCCTGGCATGAAGTAGCTGCACACTATCACACTATATAATAACACTAGGCAACAGAATAAAATCTAACTTTTTTTGGGGGGTGGGGGGCAGGTCTGGGGGTGGAGCCCAGGGTCATTCAAACTCTGAGCCTATAGCCCCTGACCTATTTTTAGTCTTTATTTCGAAACCGGGTCTTACTGAGTTGCAGAGGGCCTCACTAAGTAGCTGAGGCTGTCTGCGAACCACGAGCCTCCGGTCTCAGCCTCCTGAATGCTGGGATTACAAGCGTGCGCCACCACACCTGGCTAAAATCTAACTTTTAAAGAGAATTCTGGCTGGGCGTGATGGCACACGCTTGTAATCCCCGCGCTTAGGAGGCAGAGACAGGAGGATCGCGCAGGTTCGAAGCCAGCCACGTGCACTGGCTTAGGAGACCCTGTTTCCAAATAAAAATGTAAAAATAGGTCTGGGAGCGTAGCCCGGAGGTAGAAGCTCTTCCAGGAACCCCAGTACCACCCAAATACATACATACATACATACATACATACATACATACATACATACATACAATTCTGGCTACTGTATAGATTGGAAGGAGACTGGAAACAACTTACTTTTTTTTTTTTTTTTTTTGCGGTCTGGGGATGGAACCCAGAGGCATTCGACCTCCAAGCTGCACCCCCTGCCCTATTTTTTATTCTTTATTTTGAAACCGGGTCTCACTAAATTGTGGAGGATCTCCCTAAGTAGCTGAGGCTATCTGCGAACCACGATCCTCTGGTCTCAGACTCCCAAATGCTGGGATTACAAGCATGTGCCACCACGCCCGGCAACAACTTATATTTTAAGATTATAATCAAGTTTGCATTTTTTTATTTTTTACAGAGAAGTGCTAGAGAATTTATGATACTTTAAAACTTAATAGGGAACATAAGAAAATAACTTAAATCATTGCTTACATATTGGTGGGGTTTTTGTGTCTCAGTAAATAGTATTTATCATTACAAGCAGTGGTCAAAAATTATTCATTGTTAGCTAAATGAATATATTGAATTCAGAGATTTTAGTAAAGAAAAATTAATATAGAAAAGTAGACACATAGCCGGGCGTGTTGCACATGCTTGTAAGCCCAGCATTTGGGAGGCTGAGGCAGGAGGATCGCAGTTCGTGGACAGCCTCAGCTACTTAGTAAGGCCCTTTGCAACTCAGTGAGACCCTGTTTCAAACTAAAGAATAAAAATAGGGCAGGGGGTGTAGCTTGGAGGTCGAATGCCCTGGGTACCATCCCTAGACCTGCAAAAAATAAAAAAATAAAAGTAGACACATTACTAGATTTTAAAGTCTAAATGCAAATCAAATCCTCTGCATAGCCTTAGTTAACAAATCATTTGTTCATTTTGTAGAATTTATTAAAGTGTTCATCCTTGCTTGTTTTTCTTAGAATGCACAAACTTGTGAAACCTTCTACTGAAAAGAAGTATGTAGATCTTACTGTGTCATTTGCCCCGGACAATGATGGAGATGAAGATTTGCCAGGACCTCCAGTAAGATACTACTTCAGTCATGACAGTGATTAATAGAAGTTGTTTTAAAGGTACTCCAAGACTACTTAATTTTGGAAAGAGTGCACTTAACTCAGAAGCTAAAAAACAATCAGCTCATAATATTATGGATTTTTTATGACGCCTTAATTTAAGGAAAACATCAGTAGAAAACTACACTGAAGAATTATAAAACATTTTGGAGCGTATTCTGCAGTTATCTAATGCTTCACATGTGGCTGTGATCACAAGAATTTTGAACTGGAATACCATTTTATAATGCTTACAACAGATTTGTATATTAAGTTCTGTGGATGAAAAGAAGGAACAAAATATTTATCTATGACCAGAAGAAAAAAGGATCAAGAAATTGAAAGTATTAAATGCAGCTATCCAGAAAGTTTAATCCTATTTTATAAATTTCATTTCTATTTAGTATTTGAGATCTACTTTTCAACATGAGTAGTGAATATCATCCTACATCTTTGAAAGAATTAGTCTTTGAAAATTTAATACCAGTGGAAAAGGAAATATGGTAGCAGTAGATAAAGCATAGAGATTTTAAATTGTGTAAGTACAATTTACTATCTTGTTACCTCTGCTAGTATATCACTGTCTTCCCAAAATCAGGATTATTGTTGATATCATCAGTGTTGTAAGCCATGAACGGTCAAATGACACATGGTAACTTGAACTTAACATGAATAGTATTATATAGATTCTGACAGCCTTCTTGAAAATCCATGAATGTGAACAGATAAATGTGGCTAACCATTTAATCTTTAAGTATGCCTTCTAATGTTGGTATTTTATTTATTTGGACCTCTAATTCTGATTGTCACAGTACATAAGGTTTTGTGAAGGGGATGTTAGAAAAAAACTAGAAATTAAAAATTCGTTATTAGTAAAGTCTTGATTCTTTTTTTCCTTTCAGCAACCTAATGAACAACAACAAAAATTATACTTTAAGGGGAATATTTTTTTCCCTAATCCCAAAATTGACAAGAATTTTAAAAAATTATTTTTTTAGGTTTTTCTTGAGAGAAACTATTGCAGATGTTCATATAAGTGCTTTCATTAAAATTATGTAAACAGTTTAATATTGTAAACTCAGTGAAAATAGGTGATTCTTTTTACTAAGGCTATCATGCATTCTAAAGCAATTAGCATTATATAACCTCAGGAAGTCATTTCCCTATTGTTCCTTTTCTTCTAATTTGCTGTTCCGACCATTAATAGATACTCAATAAATTAAAAACTAGATTCACATGAGTATTATGCCAGTTTGGAATCTCTTTGTACAAAGTACTTTTCTTTTTCATTTATGTTGCTTTGTCAACCAGATGTTTTGTTTCTTTTTGTAAAAGTATCATCCAGTTGAAAAAAATCTGTTTGAAAGTAGAGATGAATTTGTATAATAAACAATAATCTGTTCATTGAAAGATGGAAAGAAGTATAGAATAAGTTTTTTAAAAAATGGCTACCTTTGAAATAAGTAATTATTATTCATTATACCCTACTCTCAGTGTTTATATTTCAAATGTAATACTGAAATTAACATTGCATAAAATTCAGGAAGGAATATCAAGGCCCTGTGACCCCTCACTGTAGAGGGTAAGAATAGAAGGACTTATGAATTATGAAGCCTTTCTTCTACTTTGGCTTTGTCTTATGCTCTCTGACAGTAATTGATATTTTCCAGGTAGCCGTTCAATAATGCTCAAATATGATCTAGTAGCTTGCTTACATTTTATTTAATTCTTAACATCTCTTTGAAAGTAAATGTAGAACCATGCCATCAATTCATTTTTACAGACATCTGTGCTTTAACAAATGTAACAAAATCAACAAGGATTAAGTTCATTTTGTGATTAAATCCACAACCACTTTATTTTATTTTTTTCTATAAGTAATAATTATTGCCTTCCTCTCTTCTAGTTTAAGCTAGGAAGCTAGGGTAAAGTTAACGATAGTTTGTTGTTTTGTTTATTTCTGTACCATGAGATCGCTGTTGGTGATTGAAATATCAGGTGCAAAAATGATTTTGTACAATTCTACTGAATAATTTTTTACTTATTAAAATAAATTAAGAAATTTGAAAGTACTTTTATAAACCATGTTCTGTAGTTGGCGCCAGAGATTCTGATTTTGCTACTAATTTTGTAGATAATGTTGCTTTTGTTTTTTCTAACTTTCATGTTTTGCAATAATGAGGTAATAACATTTGCTGAGTATGGGGGGGGCATATTTCAAAGTGCTTTGGCTCCTGGAAATTCTGTTGAAATAGTTGGGGAAGAACCAGGGGTGTGGCTCAGTGATAGAAAATATGCTTAGAATGCTCAATGGTTCGATTCCCAGCACCAAAAATGAATAATTAGTAAAGCAGGGGGAAAAGTGTGATAAATCCCTTACCTACAGCTTGGGTATTTCCAAAGTCTTTTTCTTTTTAGAATTCAGAGCAGTTGTTACATGTCTGTTAAGTTTCTCATAAATTATCTCAAAGGTAGAACTTGGAAATAAATGTGTATTGTTATATTTTATTTATTGTACATTCTGGTTGTGATGATGTGAAAGCATAAAAGTTCAGCCTTAAGAGTGATAGGTCCCTCCCTTCCCCCACGGGACCCCGCAGTGGGGACAGGAAGTGGAACCTGGAAGCCAGAGTGGAGATGCCAGGTGTCATGAGACTCCCCGAGCATCGCGAGACAGGCCCCCAGGCATCATGAGACTCCGGTTGTTGCAAGAGAATCAACATTCCCACACGGCTAGCCCTACCCCAAACCCCCTACTTTAAATATCGGGGTACTTCCGCTCCCCCATGCGCCTCTGCTGACCACATGGCTCATCGGTCCCTTCCCATGGCTCATCGGTCCCTTCCCCCATGTTCAGCAGACCCGCCCAAAGATGCCGGTTGATTAAAGCAGCTTTTGATAACTAGGTTGGTGTTTACCTCCTTTGCAACCCCCACTCAATTTCAATGTTACATAGAGTTGTCCATAATTTTAATAAAACAAAGACAGAAAATTGTTCTCTTGAAATCTGGAAGGGAAAAATAAATCTCTTGACCTAATATTTCCAAGTACAGTGAATATAATTATGAATTTGTTGTGACTGCAAATATCAAATCATTTAGTGTGTAGTTACTAGATATGGGTATTATAAATATTTCACTTTTTCAGATTCAAAAACAAATCAGGAAGTTGAAATCTTAGCCCTAAGAATAAGTTATCAATAGGTAATTTGTGTTCCCTTTTTTTTTCCACACATGTCTTAAAAGTTTTGTTTTTTACCTGGGTGTGAGGGCACAGGGAACCTGAGAGGCTGAGATAATAGATTCACAGGTTCAAGCCAGTCTCAGCAACATAGCAAGACCTCAGCAACATATTGAGACCCTATTTCAAACTTAAAATAGATCTCAGCCTCCCAAATACTGGGATTATAAGTGTGTGCCACCACGCCCAGCTACTCCATTTTGAGACAGTTTTGTTTAGTTACTGAGGCTGGTCTGGAACCTGTGTTCCTCATGTCTCAGCCTCCGAAGTGCTGGGATTACAGGTATGCACCTCCACACCTGGCCCAGTTTGGTCTAAGATTCAAATTTTGTTTGTTGATTGTCTCTGTGTTTGATTTTTCAGTCACTAATTTCTGCTCTTATCAGTTGTACTTACTTTTTCCCTTTAATTCCAGTGACATCTATAAAGGCCCTATTAACAAATACAGCACTTTAGGGGCTAGGACTTCATCATTATGGATTTTAGAGAAATATAATTCTATTAATACCCTCATTTTTAAATCACCTTGTGATATGAGTTTCATGGGAAATTTCCCATTTCTTAATCTCTATTGAATCAGCAGACCTTTGCTTTCTTGTATTATAATAGAAGAGGCAATTAGTTTAATCTCTTTTTCCCCCCTTGATTGTCATGGCTAAATTTTTATTTTTAATATTTTTGTCTGTGTATGTTATCACTGAGTATAGAGATGTAAAACAGGTGGGTGTCCAGGCAAGTGAAGACAAGCATTCCTACAGTGAGTCAATGATATGATAATGGGCAATTATTACACAGAGATCAAGAGGTCAACCTTTTGTTGTGTCCATTTTGAAGTAGGAGAGTCTAGGACAGGCATTATTGGGGTTCTTTTTTTTTTTTTTTTTTTTTTTTTTTCATTTTGAAACAGGGTCTCACTAAGTTCCTAAGGCTGGCCACAAAACTGCAATCCTGTCTCAACCTCCCAAGTACTGGGATTACAAGGGTATGCCACCATGCCCAGCTGTAATAGTTATTTTAATTTGCAGCTTAGTTGAATTTTGGCCAGGAGAAAAAAAAGATCTTTCTGATTTTAATCCCTTAAATTTGAGACTCCCTTTACATCCCAGAGTATATAATTTTTATGCTTTTTTTTAAAAAAAAAGATATTTTGTACCAAGCATGGTGGCACATGCCTATAATCCAAGTACTTGGGAGGCTGAGACAGAAGAATCACAGGTCAGTCCTCAGCAACTTAGTAGTACCTTCAGCAACTTAGTGAGATCTTGCTTCAAAATGAATGCCCCTAAGTTCAATCCTCTATACCAAACATATATATGTATATATATATATATATGTGTGTGTGTGTGTGTATATATATATATATATATATATATATATATATATATATATTAGTATTCACAAGGGACAGGGTGCTGGACACATCAATTACTTCAAGTTTCTTAATTGTGTTATTTAAACCTCTTATCCTTATTGGTGTGTGTGTGTGTGTGTGTGTGTCTGTCTGTCTGTCTCTCTTACTGGAGATTGAACTTGGGCATTCTACCTAGGAGCCACACTCCCAGCCCTTTTTATTTTTTGTTTTGAAACAGAGTTACTAAGTTGCTGAGGCTGGTCTTGAACCTCTGATCCTCCTGTCTCAGCCTCCCAAGTACTGGCACTACAGACATTCACCATTATGCCCAGCTTCTTTACTATGTTTTTGTTTTCGGGGTACTAGGATGCAACCCTGCCAAACATCTAAGTAATTAGAACAAGGGTTATAATATAGGCCATATCTCTTAATTATTAGTTGATTATGTGGTCCCTACATTGTATTACCATCAAAATTAATTTAGAATTTTGTTTTCAGAGAAAATTATGAAGTGACATCCTTGAGATTTTGATTCAGAAGATCTAATCTGAGGCTGAGGGTTCTATATTTTTACAAAACTGAGTAATGATAATCAGCTTATACTGCATTGCATTTGACAAGGGTGTGTGTGTGTGTGTGTGTGTGTGTGTGTGTGTGTGTAGCCTCTATAGCCTTTTACCATCTTTTGTAAAAATTCATGGCTTATTTTGAACTAGCAAAAAGATAACACCAGGAAAGAATATGGAAAAGAATAAATTTCATTTATTTTCAATAGCAAACTATGAGGTATATAATATTTTCATTGTGAAAGATTTCTTCTAGTTCATTTCATATCTCTGGTTTTCAGCTATTTTTTTTTTCTTTTTTAGAATTAGTAGGATTTAAAACTAGAGAATCTGCTTTAGAGCTTGTATAGGGAAATTGAATTTAACTCAACCCAGAAAAACAACTCCATTTAGAAAGTTATATATTTTCAACTTATCTCAGAGCATAGGAATGCATGTATCAACAAGTTAATCCACAGCTATAGCTGATGATTTCCCAGCCATTCATTTTCATTCTGATAAAATAATAAAATTGTGTGCTGCATTGTTTAACTCTGGTATGCAAGTGAGTAATTTGGAAATCAGTATCAAGAAAGCAGGTAATTTTCTTTAAAAGTAAAAGCTTCCTTTTTGAAGGTATAAATTATCAAGATACATGAAGACAGTTTACATTTTATTTCATGTCATGGGTGGATTTTTCTTCAAATTCTCACTTCTCCCTTCTATGTTGTGTTCTTAGCCTAGAAAATGCAGATGGAAAAAAATTAATGATCTAATACAGAATAACAAGTGGCTCTTTATTTTCAATGGGAATTCATTTTTCCACTTGTGTCTGGAATATTGCTGGTTTGTTTAATAAATATTAGGTAATTAGATTCTGAATACTCAGATTTCTTTTAAGTTTTTATTTTTTATTTTATCCTAGACCTATAACTTGATTCCCAATAAGTGTATCTCTAAGAAATACTTTTTCTTTATTCCTTAACGTCCTTATTTGCCCTAACAGATATATAATTTTTTGTGTGTGTGTGTGATACTGGGGTTCCTGGAAACCCTTCTACAGGCTACACTCCCAGACCTATTTTGTACTTTTTTTTTTTTTTTTTTTTTTTTGAAACAGGGTTTCTTAAGCCAGCACTGCTGGCTTGGGACCTGCGAGATCCTCCTGTCTCCGCCTCCCAAGCACGGGGATCACAAGCGTACGCCACCACGCCTGGCTGCCCTTCTATAGTTTGAAGTTGTTTTTTGTTTTGTTTTGTTTTCGTATTGGGGGTTGAACCCAGGGACATTCTACCTCTGAGATCCACCCCAGCCAACCTAAGTTTCTGAGGTTCTTGCTAAATTGCTGAAGCTCGTCTCAAACCTGTGGTCCTCCTATATCTCAGCCTCCCAAGTACCAAGATTTTTTGAACACCACTGTGCCTGGCTTTGAAGTTGCTTTTAAACTGCTAATTTCTGAAGCTGGGGAAAAATAATCTGAGGAAATATTTTCAACTATTATAGTTACATCATTGCTCTTAACTTTTGGTGTCCAAAAAATAAAGCTGAATGCTGATATGGGTTAACAAATACCAAAGGCAATTTCGTTTTCTTTCTTCCCTTTCTTTCTTTCTTTCTTTCTTTCTTTCTTTTTTCTACCTCTGAGCTACACCCCTGGTCCTATTTTTTAGTCTTTTTTATTTTTTGAAACAGGGTCTCACTGAGTTGCAAAGGGCCTTTGTAAGTAGCTGAGGCTGTCTGATCCTCCGGTCTCCACCTCCCGAATGCTGGGATTACAAGCGTGCACCGCAATACCTGGTTCATTGAATATTTTAAACAATAGCTTTTCCCAGATTCTCCAGATTTGAACCCTTACTTGCTCCCCAACTTTCACTTTCCAGCTCAAGACGGATCAAAGCCACATGCTCTAGCAGTCCCACTGTGCCCCCAAGCTGAGTTCATTTCTCCAACAACTGTAGAATTCCAGAATTTTTCTAAAGTTTCAGCATTATTTGTCAAGTTTTTATTTTTGTTTCTTTTCTTGGTTCTTTTGCCATTCCCTTTTATTTTTCTGTCATACTTTTTCATCCTCTTTCTTTTTTTGAAAGTAAGAAGATAATTCTGATTATCTGAAGATTTTTTTCTGCATGCCTTTCTAATCCCATCTGTTCTCAAGTCATTCATAACCCTTGTCACAGAGGAATCTTGGCAAGGCGGGGGGTTAGAACTTTGTTCCTGATCACAAAGCCAGCTCAACCATTTCAGTCACACAGCAATAGCAATCTGGTTATTCCTAAATTGGTTGCCATTTTATATCAACAGCACATTTTCAGTTATTTGGGGGTTTTTTCCTTCTTTCTTTTCTGGTCCTGCTCTGAGGGCGGCCCCTACTTGAGTTGCTACCCTGTTGAGTGGACACCCAAAAGGTCAAGAGGAAATTCTGGCCAGAGAAATCAGGAAAAGCGGGCTCAGCAATCAAGGATGGAGTTTGAAGTACTTCTTTCTTTCTTACCTCTAATTTCTTTAGGGAGATTGGACAGGCTGCATCTCACAGAACTACATGACAGTACAGGTGGCTATTGATTCTTAAGCCCTACCCAACCTTTGCCAGGTTTGATGGGACACACCTGTAAACCCAGCTACTCAGGAGATTGAGGTAGAATCACAAGTTCAAGGCCAGCCTGGGCAATTTAATAAGACCCTATTTCAAAAATAAAAAGGATGGAGCTGTAGCTCAGTGGAGAGTGCTTGCTCACCATTTTAAGGCTTTGGACTCAATCCCCAGTACTCAGATTAGGGAAAGCCAGTTTTTTTAATTAAAAGACCAGGAAAAAATGGTCCTTAGTGTAGCTAGGGAGTGAGGCAAATTCTGGAGAGGTGTGAGGTGGAAAAGGGCATCCCCTAGTTTTGTATATGATGTGATGATACAAGTTCCAGGCTCATCTCTGAGCTGGTATGCACAAAACAGCAAAGGCTTTGAGAACTAAACTAAGATATAAACCATTGCCCAATCCTAGGCTAATCATACCTGAGGTTTATAGACCAAAAGCAGCCTAACAAAGGCTTTAAAGACAGATTGGAACTACTTTCCACAGAACGGAAAACCGAAATGGTTCATCTAATCAGGATGATTGCCTGCTTTACATATATAAATGTACCCGGGGTGTGTGTGTGTTTTATAGAACCCAGGGGCATTCTACCCAAGTTATGCCCCAAGCCTAAAGGCTGGCTTCAAACCTACAATCCTATCTCAGTCTTTCAAACACTGAGATTACAGGCATATGCCACCATGCCTGATCCCAAAGGATTTTAATAGGGCCCAGTGATTCTTGATAACATTCATAATGTCCAAGATACAATCCAAAATTACTTGATTGCAGAGAGAGAGAGAGAGAGAGAGAGAGAGAGAGAGAACCATTTCTCCAATTCTCAAGAGAAAAGACAACAAATGCCAATACCATAACCAAGATGTTAAAATTTTCAGATTCTAAGGCAGCCATATCTTATGAGTAATCATACACTTTTGAAATAAATAGATGTCCCCAGTAAAGAAGTAAAAACCAAACAAACTTTCACAGTGAGAAAATACCTGAAACAAAAAATAAATGATCCTGACACTTAAGATCACACCTACACAGGAGACTGAGGTAGGAGGATTGGAGAGTTGATGGTAGCCTGGGCAATTTATGAAGAACTTGTCTCAAAGTGTTTTGGGTTTTTTTGTTTGTTTTTGTTGTTGTTTTGGGTTTTTTTTTTTTTTTTTTTTTTTTGGTGGTACTAAAAAGCCCTTCTACCTCTGGGCTACACTCCCAAACCTATTTTATATTTTTATTTGAAAACAGGGTCTCTTAAGCCAGCAAGGCTGTCTTCAAACCAGCGCGATCCCCCTGTCTCTGCCTCCCAAGCGCAGGGATTACAAGCATGTGCCACCACGCCCGGCTCAAAGTGTTTTAAAAAGGGCTTGGGCGGCAGGGTGTGGTGGCTCACACTTGTCAGAACTTGAGAGGCTGAAGCAGTAAAGTTGCAGACCAGCCTCAGCAACTTAGTGAGACTTAGCAACCTCACAAGACCCTGTTTTAAAACATTATATATACATATACACATATATACACATATATACACATATACACATATATGTGAGGCACATATACACATATATGAGGCAGCTGGGGCTATACCTCAGAAAAAGAGTGCCTATGGGTTCAATCCCCAGTACCTCAAGGGAAAAATGGTCTAGGGCTAGGCAGATGGTTCATGCCTGTAATCCTGGTACTTGGGAGATCAAGACAAGAAGATCACAGGTTCAAGGCCAGCCTCAGCATCTTAGTGAGACCCTCAGCAACTTGGAAAAATTATTAGAAACTAATAAGTGAATTTTTCAAAAGTCTGCTGAGACTTTTTTCAAAAATAAAAGAGGGCTGGGTTGTAGTTCAGAGGCAGAACACCCTTAGTTCAGTCCCCAGTTCCACATTAAAAAATGGGATATAGCTCACTGGACAGCATTTGCCTACCATGTACAAGCTGCTGGTTTCAATCCCCAGTGCTACAGAATACTTTTTCACAAGAAAACTACATGCCAGTATTTCTCAAATACAAACATGAAAATTCTTATGTTAGCAAATCAAATTCATCAGTACTTAATATAACCATCCCTGTCTGGTTGATCAGCTTTTTACTGTGATTGGCTGGGTGTAGCTCACTGGCAGAGTACATACTTCTCAAGTACAAGGTCCTGGGTTTAATGCCCACCATGAAAGACAAAAAGTGAGGTTGCACAGGTACAAAGGCAGTGCAATAGAGAAAGGGTGGTCTCTCTTAAATGATGCTGAGATAACTAGCACATATACATGCACATAGAGCTGGCATCGTGGAGCACAGCTGTAATCCCAGGCTCTAGGCCATCCTCAACAATTTAGCAAAACCCTGTGTCAAAAGTAAAAAATAAAATTAGACTGAGGCATAGCACAGAGGTAAACCACCCCTAGGTTCAATCCCTAGAATAAAACAAAACAAAGTGTACTAATAATACTTTTATGAATCTCACACACATGATGAGTGAAGGAAACAATTCTTAAAAGGTTCCATAATACCTAAGTGTGGACTAACCTCTTCAAAGATTAGAGACTAGAAGCCAGGCAGGGTGGTGCACGCTTGTAATCCCAGCCTTCAGGAGGCTGAGACAGAAGGACCGTGGTTCACGGACAGCCTCAGCTACTATTTAGTGAGGCCCTTTGCAACTCAGTGAGACCTTGTTTCAATATAAAGAATAAAAAAATCAAGCTGGGGATTAGTTTGGATGTAGAATGCCCCTGGGTTCAATCCCCAGCACCACAAAAACAACAACAACAACAAAAGATTAGAGACCAGATGAAGAGAGTGTCAGTCATGCCCAGCTGACAGGCAGCACCAGATGTGAGAGAGGCTCACTAGGACAATCTAGGCCCAGTGAAGCAGCTGACAAAACCAGGTGAGTGACACCAAGTGAGGCTAGAAGAACTGTGAGCTGAATCCTATCCAAGTTTCTGTCCCATTGAGTCATAATCAAACTTTTTATATATAACCACCATGTTTAGGGGATGGTTTGGTACATGGTGTTAGATAAATGATAAAATATCACCCATGAAGAAAGAAAGTTATGTTGGATTTTCCATCCCTCTCTCCTAAAATTTTATTTTAAAAATGTTACAGGAAATCTTTTGTTCTCTGGGGATGAAAGGGAGAAGCTTATATTAATAGCTCATTCCCAAAGAATTTGATTAGGTGGTGTTTTCCTACATAAAGCCCAACTAATATATTTTACTGACCAAATCTAGAGTTGTACGTCCTGTACTGTTGTCATTTTACAAGAAGTGATCAGAAATATGCCTCTGGAGCTGGGCGTGTAATCCCAGCATTCGGGAGGCTGACACCCGAGGATCATGGTTTGCGGACAGCCTCAGCTACTTAGTGAGGTCCTCTGAAACTTAGTGAGACCCTGTTTCAAAACAAGGAATAAAAAATAGGGCAGGGAGTGTAGCTCGGAAGTCAAATACCCCTGGGTCCCATCCCCAGACCCAAGAAGAAGAAGAAGAAGAAGAGGAGGAGGAGGAGGAGGAGGAGGAGGAGGAGGAGGAGGAGGAGGAGGAGGAGGAGGAGGAGGAGGAGGAAAAAATATGCCTCTGATGCAGTTACTATGCCCCCAATCTAAATGAAAGTTGTTTTCCTCATAAGACATAGGAACAGGAATTTGTTTTAAAAACTTGAAATTCAAACAAGGTGGAGATATTTTCTCTCTTTTGCTTACAGCTTTCTTAATGGATGCATGTAGCAGGGATTGTTGGAAAGAATAGAAACTATCACATTCGGCCTGCCTTGCTCTGCCCAAAACTGGAATGCAAACAGCCAATTTCACAGTCAAATGAACAATGTAGTTAACAGGGTTCCATGTTTGGTTTAATAGTCGGCTATCATTGTTTTAAAAGTCTTCCTTTATCAGCAAGGACTCCACAAATTCTATAGCTGGTCCTAACTACAATCTTTATGTATAGTTTCTCTCTACCTATTCATTCCTTGTTATCTTGCCATCTGACTTTAGCCTTTGTAGTAGAATAAAAGTTTTTTTTTTTAGGCCATCTATTGCCTATTGACCAATTCTCAAAGTCACTCCTTTATTCATTATATCCTGTCTAAAACATCTGACATTGTTGACATACCATCTCTATTTCCTGTTTTGTTTCTAGGACTCTCTGTGATTATGGGTTTCCCTTTTCTCTAAACTTGCTTGATACAGTGAGGCTGGGCAGGGTGGTGCACACCTGTAAATCCCAGTGGGTGGGAAGCTGAGAAGGAGGATCACAGGTTTGAGGCCAGTCTCAACAAATTATCAAAACCCCGTTTCAAAATAAGAATTAAAATAGGGTTGGGGGTGTGATTCAGAGGTAGAATGCCCCTGGGTTCAATCACCAATACAAGAGAGAGACAGAGAAAACCATAATGTATTCTCAAGGCTTTTTATTCCCTAGAATAAATCTATACTCCATTCACAAGGATGTAGTGATAATTTCCTATTTTCACAGTCTTAGTGATAATATGATTGTCAAAAGGACAAATGTAAAAGCTAAGGTACAGTTCCTACCTGCCTGGTGTTATAATTCATATTAGGGATTTTGAAATTTGGTTTTGACTTCTTTAATACAGATATAAAGTAAAGCACATACCAAGGTTATCTTCAGTTGGATATATAAATGGTCTTAAATTTCCTCGAGTCTCCTTCACAAAATAATCAATGACACTGAAAAGGTTTGGGAGTGTTACCTGTATAAAAATAAAGTGAGAGAAGGCTCAGTATCATTTGGGTAAAAAGCAGGCGTGCTGGGCATGGTGGCGCAAGCTTGTAATCCACGCGCTTGGGAGGCGGAGACAGGAGGATCCCGCTGGTTCGAAGCCAGCCGTGCTGGTTTAAGAGACCCTGTTTCCAAACAAAACATATATAAATATGGTCTGGAAGTGTAGCCCGGAGGTAGAAAGATTCTATCCTCAGTACCACCAAAAAAATAAAAATAAAAAAATAAAAAAGCAGACTCAACTGTAATCTGATGGAAATTACTGTTACTCTGTTGTTTTGTTTGTTTTGTTTTGTTTGTTTGTTTGTTTTGCGGTACTGGGGATGGAACCCAGGGTCAGTCTACCTCCAAGCTATACCCCCAGTCCTATTTTTATTCTTTCTTTCTTTCTTTCTTTCTTTCTTTCTTTCTTTCTTTCTTTCTTTCTTTTGGTGGTACTGGGGATGGAACCCTTCTACCTCCAGGCTACACTCCCAGACCTATTATATATTTTATTTGGAAACAAGATCTCTTAAGCCAGCAAGGCTGGCTTCGAACCTGCGCGATCCTCCTGTCTCCACCTCCCAAGCATGGTTATTTACAAGCGTGTGCCACCACACCAGGCTTATTCTTTATTTTTTGAAACAGAGTCTCACTAAGTTGCAGAGGGCCTCACTAAGAAGCTGAGGCTGTCAGTAAACCTAAGATCCTCCTGTGTTAGCCTTCCAAGTACTGGGATTCTAAGCATGCACCACCACACCCAGCTCTACTCTGTATTTCTTGACCTCCAGAAAATTGTCAGTAATTTACTCTGTAGTTTACTGATTGATCACGGTTTTCCCTATCCAGGTATCTTATTTCTCCTTTAATGAGTATTTGTCAGTTCTCTGTTGAAGAATTGCCTCTTTCCCACTGAAAACAATCTGACAGAAAATATTTAGGTACCTTGCTCTCCCCAGGTTAAGACGTAAGAATAACTGAGGCTAGAAAACATTCTCTTCCTGAAATTGGAACTCCAAGAACAAGAAAGGGGAATACCTTCCTTAAATAGATGATTATCTCTAGAAATAAGTGCTTCCTAGTCCCTTAAGATTATTTATTATAAGAATATTCTATATTACAATAAACTCATTTTTGCTTAAATATAATTGTTTTCCTCTACGTTAAAATCAAAGAACACTTAAAAGCCAGAGAATTTCAACCTGTTAACATCTCCTTGTAGCAGGCTAATTAACTGGTCTAGGAATAACTGAATATGTCTCTATCTCTATCCCTTTTTCCTATTCTTTTATGCTTTGGATTGAATCCAGAGGCATTTCTACCACCATACTATATCCCCTAACCATTTTTATTTTTTGTTGTTGTTTTTTTTTTTTTGGGGGGGGGGTCTGGGGATGAAACCCAGGGACATTCGACCTCCAAGCTACAGCCCCTGCCCTATTTTTTACTCTTATTTTGAAACCAGGTCTCACTGAGTTGCGGAGGGCATAAGTAGCTGAGGCTGTCCAGGAACCGCGATTCTCCGGTCTCAGCCTCCCAAATGCTGGGATTACAAGCGTGCATCACCATGCCCAGCTATATTTTTTGTTTTTGAAACAGGGTCTTACTGCATTGCCGAAGGTCTCGCTCAGTTTCTGAGGCTGTTGTCAAACCTGGCTCAGCCTCCCAAGTCCTGGGATTACAGTTGTACACAACTACACCCACTTTAATATTTTATTTGTTGTTTTTTTTTTTGTGGTACTGGGGGTGGAACCCAGAGGCTTTCTACCTCCGGGCTATAATCCCAGACCTATTTTATACTTTATTTGGAAACAAGGTCTCACTAAGTTGTTGAGAGCCTCACTCGGTAGCTGAGGCTGGCTTTGAACCTGTGCGATCCTCCTGTCTCAGCCTCCCAAGCGCAGGGATTACAAGTGTGCGCCACCACGCTGGGCAAATTTAATATTTTTATATATGTGAAATTTGTTTAAACTTGAATAGCCCAGGTAATGTGTAAGAGGAAAAAGAATTTATAGAAATGCTACCTGGTTGAGTGGTAGGGTTGAGAAGAGTATGAGTGAAAGCATAACCCAGGCTGTTGGTTTTCTTTCTGCTGTGAACTATCACCGCTAATGACAAAAACTGGCCCCAGTTCACTAGTTACAGCAACATACGAATTACAATTATTATTCTGGCCAGGCATAGTGGGACACACCCATAATCCCATTACTTGGGAGGCTAAGATAGGAGGATTGCAGGTTTGAGGACAGCCTTAGCAAGTAGTGAAACTCTCATCAACCTAATGAGACCCTGTTTCAAAATTTAAAAAAAAAAAGAGCTGGGGGTGCGTCTTGGAAGTAAAATGTCCCTGAGTTCAATCTCTAGTACTGCAAAAAAAAAGAATAAAAAATAACACTTTTATTCTAATCTCATAATTTTGTGATTACATACTTCCAATCACTTTCAATTTAGTTATTTGCTTTTTTCATTAGAACTTTGTTTTTAAAGCCTAATAGGAAGTGAGCATGGTAGTTCACACCTGTAATCCCAGTACTTGGGAGGCTTAGGATTGTAGGTTCAAAGCCAACCTTCAACAACTTAGTGAAACTCTCAGCAACCTAGTGAGACCCTGTTTCCAAATAAGAAATAAAATCGGGCTGGGGGTGTAGCTTGGAGGTAGAATGCCCCTGGGTTCAATTCCTAGTAAAAAACAAACAAACAAAAGACCAATAGAACGGATCTGAGGACTTTGAAGCTCTGATATGCATTTATGGCAAAGTTATAGTAAGTTTTATGAGTTAGCAACTATTTTGTTTTCTAAGAATTATGTTTTGTTTTTGTTTTTGTTTTTTGGTGGTACTGGGGTTCCTGGAAACCCTTCTACCTCCAGGCTACACTCCCAGAACTACTATATATATATATATATATATATATATATATATATATATATATATTGTTTTTTTTTTTTTGAAACAGGGTCTCCTAAGTCAATGAGGCTGGCCTCGAGCCTGCGCGATCCTCCTGTCTCCACCTCCCAAGCGCAGGGATTACAAGCGTGCGCCACCACGCCCAGCAAGGATTATGTTTTAAACATAAGAAGTTCATTCACAACCATTTTTTTTACTTCAAGACCCATCAGTTTAATTTGTGTTATTGAGAGACATTTTTCCTGGCCCAGTCTTCCCATCGCTGCAACCCAAGATCACAAAGCTATATCCCTTCATATTAGCATCCTAGAACATCACCATAATCCCATTAGTTGGGACCGCTGTTAAGTATATTTTTTCACCTGTATGATAATCATAGCAATATTTCAGGATAGTGAAAGTACTAAATTATATATGTAAATTGCTTGACTCTGTGCCTATCATTGTATCTGATGGCTAATATTGTATATTATGGCCCCATAAGTCAGCTGGGTGGGAGAGAGGTCCAAATCAAGAAAAAACCCTTTCGTCCCTGGTATGTTGCTATTAAAAGGAAGTTCTCAACTTCTTTAAAGAGGTTTAGTGGACAAGGAATTCACAGATTTCTTTCTTCCCATTAGAAATAAGCACATTTAAATACTTATAATTAGATGTAAAATGGATGCTTAGTTAAATTATTTTTATCTCCCTGAAACAATCATCTTGATAAAGAACTGCACAGGAAGAACAATAGCAAGAATTTTTAGAAGCAGATTATTTTCTGCCTCACCCATGTGTTCTTGCATCTCACTGAAAACCCTGGAAATCTGTCACATGCAGGGTCCCTCTGCTTGTCTCTTTGGGCCAGTACTATGTCCCTAGGGAAAAAGTCTGCTTTTCCAATTTTATTTGTATTCTAGAAAGGTAGGTTTGGGAAGAATTGGGGGAAAAAAATCTCATCAACAAGAAAGAAATAGTTACTTACTGGTTTTTCCAGTTCAATGGTGTAGTTTTTTCCTATGCTCATCACTTTGTAGTGCTTGATTCTTGGGATGCTAAAAATAAACAAATGGTTAATCTCCATTTAATTATATGACTAGGACAAATTGAACTAAATTAAGTATAAAATAAGGGCGGGTGAGGTGGTGCACGCTTATATTCCCAGCATTCGGGAGGCTGAGACCGGAGGATCGCGGTTTGCAGACAGCTTCAGCTACTTAGTGAGGCCCTCTGTAACTTAGTGAGACCCTGTTTCAAAACAAAGAATAAAAATAGGTCAGGGGCTATCGCTCAGAGGTCCAATGCCTCTGGGTTCCATTCCCAGACCTGCATAAAAAAAAAAAGACCTATATAGTAAACCCATGTGCACATGACTATAGTTTCACACACACACACACACACACGCACACACACACACACACACACACAAATAGAGGCCAGGCATGGTGGTGCTGGGCATAGTGGTACACACTTGTAATCCCAGTATTTGGGAGGATGAGACCGGAGGATCGCGGTTCACGGACAGCCTCAGCTACTGAGTGAGGCCCTCTGCAACTCAGTGAGACTCAGTTTCCAAATAAAGAATAAAAAATAGAGCAGGGGGTGTAGCTTGGAGGTCGAATGCCCCTGGGTTCCATCCCAGACCTGCAAAAAAAAAAAAAAAAAAAAAAAAAAAATAGAACAAAAGGGCCAGAGGTGTAGCTCACAAGTAGAAAGTTCCTGGGTTCAATTCCTAGTACTAAAAAAACCCCAAAATCTTAAGCCAGGCGTGGTGGCGCACACTTGTAATCCCAGTACTTGGGAGGCTGAGATAGGAGGATCATGCAGGTTCGAAACCAGCCTCAGCTACTTAGTGAGGCCCTGTTTCCAAACAAAATATGAAATAGGTTTGGGAGTGTAGGCTGGAGGTAGAAAGCCCCTGGGTTCCATCCCCAGTACCACACACACAAAAAGATCTTATGCAGGCATATACAAATCAAATCATGTATGTATATATATTCTTTATATTAAAAGAGTAGTAGAAAAAGTACTGATAACAAATTGCTTTCTATTCTACCTCATTACTAATCCAACCAGATTGCTCTCTATAGCTCTTATTCCTGCTAACTTACATACCATCTTGGTTATCTGCTAACATTGGCTCCGTCTTAGAGATAAAAAAAAAGTGCTAGGGTAAGTACTCTATGAAGACATAGATAGAAACATAAGTATAGTAGATAAATCTTAATGCCTTCCACTTTCTCTTTTATTTTATATTTAATTATCATTTATTTATTTTTGATACCGGGGATGGAATCCAAGGGCATTCTTTTTTTGTGTGTGTGGTACTGGGGGTGGAACGCAAGGGCATTCTACCTCTGACCTACACACCCAGCCCTATTTTTTATTCTTTATTTTGAAACAGGATTTCACTGAGTTGCGGAGGGCCTCACTAAGTAGTGGCTGAGGCTGTCCTCAAACCACAATCTTCCTGTCTCAGCCTCCCAAATATTGGGATTACAAGTGTGTGTCACTATGCCCAGCTTCCAGAGGCATTCTACTTCTGTACAATATTGCAGCTCTATTTTATTTATTTTTTATTTTTTTATTTTTTTTTTGAGGTTTCTTTTTTTTATTATTTTTTAATTTTTTTTATTGGTGCACTGTATTCATACATCATAGTGGGATACAAACTTTTGTAGACATACATGCACACATCGCCCAGTCAGCCCCCACCCGATCCCCACCCCATTCTCTCCCCATCCCTCCCTCCCATGCTTGGCTTAGTGGTTGACATCTAGTATTATAGCAATTACCCAAAATTAAAAATGATAATCTCACATAACAGTTTCATTTGTCTGATACCAAGCTTTTGATGACTTAAAGATAACATTTCAATATTTCTTTTTGCTTTCTTTCTTACCAGAGAATATTTTTTTCTATTTTTTTAGGTGAAACTATCATATATTTATATATTTATTTTTCAGGAAAAAAAAATCTATCCTAATATGGAATATGGACTCTAGATACCCAAAACAATCTTGAAAAAGAACAAAGCTAGAAGATATATATTTTCTGATTTCAAACCATATAAAGCTACAATAATTGAAACAGTTTAGTACTATTCTAAAGGCAGATATATAAACCATTGGGGTTAAATAAAAGCCTAGAGCTAAATTCTTCCCTATATTGTCAAGTTATTTTTGACAAGGTTTCCACGAACATTTGGTGGTGGAAATAATAATCTTTTAACTAAATATTGTTGAAAAATAATAATTACATGGAAGAGAATAAAATTGGACCCTTACCCAATCCCATATACAAATATTAACTCAAAATAGATAAAAGACCTAAATATAAATCTTAAGACTATAAACTTTTAGAAGAAAATCTGGGTCATAAAACCTCGCAACATTGAAATTGGCAGTGATTTCTTGGATATGATTTCAATGGCACAGGCAACAGAGTATACAAACTCCCTAGGGGAAAAAAAAATATTGTATATCCAAAGACAATGTAAACAGAGTTAAAAGTTACTAATAGAATGGGATAAAATATTTCCAAATGCTATATCTGAAGGTATATTAATATTCCAACTAGAAATCCTAAAAATTAACAACAATAAAGGCAAACAATACAATTTAGAGATAGGTAAAAGACTAACATAAGTAATGAATCTCCACAGATAACCAATCTTAGTTGTCTGTTGGATGGAAAATCTTGTTTCTCTGGTTCTGGTGTGTGTTACCTATTTCTTCTTTGTAGTTAATCTCTTTGAGTATTTTCTCTAGCGCTGGTTTTGAAGACATAAATTCCTTCAGTTTCTGTTTGTCATGGAAGCTTCTTATTTCTCCATCTAATTTGATAGAAAGTTTTGCTGGGTAGGAAATTTTTGGCTGGAAGTTGTTTTCTTTCAGAGTTTGGAATATGTTACTCCAAGCCCTTCTGGCTCTCATGACTTGGTTTGGGAAGTCTGGAGTGATTCTAATTGGTTTGCCTCTGAATGTCACTTGGCCCTTTGTTTTTGTTGTCTTTAAGATTCTCTGCTTGGCTTCCACATTGGTCATTTTGACAATTATGTGGCGTGGGGATCCTCTTCTCTGATCTTCTCTAAAGGGAGTTCTATAAGTTTCCTGGACCTGTGTATCCATCTCTTGCTCTATGTTTGGAAAAATTTCTGCTATTACTTCCTTGAAGATATTGTTGATCCCTATGGTTTCACTTTCTTTTCCCTCCTCTATTCCAATTATTCTTAGGTTAGCTCTCTTAAAATGGGCCCATATTTCTTCAATATAAGATTCCTGCTGTCGGATATTTTTTTCTAGATTAGAAACTATGCGTTCATTTTTGGAATGATCATCTTCTAAGAGCGAGATTCTGTTCTACATGTGGTCTAATCGGTTGTTTGTGCTTTGAATTGAGGCCTTTACTTCATTAATTGCATCCTTTATCTCTTTTTGGCTCTCTCTGAATTCTTTTCGAAGCACCTCTATTATTTCTACAGTTATTTTCCTGATTTGATCTTCTAGAAATCTCTGAATTTCTGTTTTATTGGGTTCTGATGTTGTGGGGTTGTGGGCATTCATTGCTCCAGTATTATTCCTCTTTCCCATGATTTAGGAAGTTTGTGCCTTCTCTGGGTTCTTCCCTTGGGTCACTATGACTTCACTTAAGGTGCTCTGGATCTTGAGTCTGTAGTATCTCAGACCCCACTACTCCTTTACTGGGTTGTATCACAGAGTCTCCGACCCAGAGAGTCGATAGAGGCTGCTTTAGACTGTGGGGTATGCCAGGTTGCACATTCTCCTATGGTGTGATATCTCTGCCACCGCCACTCCCCCACTGGGTCAAATCTCAGGGAGTACAGTACTGGGATTTCTCCTCTGTGGCCCGCAATTTGACTCACTGTTCTTGAGTACGCAGATGTAGCTGTACTGGACTAGGTGAATTCGCTGCTGCTGCCGCTGGTGGCAATATGGCGCCGCTGCTACGCCCTCGGCCATGAGATTGGCTTATTTCTTCTTGGTTTTGAGTTCCACTCTGAATCCCTGCAGCGTGTGCTGAGCTCAGCCACTGGGAGCTTTAGATGCTCCCTGCGCTGAGAAATCCCGCCTGGCTGTTCTGCAGCGGCTCACCTCAGCTTGCTGTAGCCGCCTGGTGAACTCGCCCCTGCCGCCGGCAGTAAAGCGCTGCTGCCGTGTCCTCGGGTGTGAGGCCGGTGTATCTCCTCTGTGGCTCTGAGCTCTGTTCTCAGTCTGCTTTCTCTCTGGAGCCTGGTGATTTTTTTGTTTCTCTGGCAATTCTGTTTTCTGGCTATGAAAGGCGCTGATTTTGTGGTAATGGAGATTGGTTGTTAGCGGGGCTCTTAAGCCCCGCTTTTCTCGGTCGCCATCTTCCCGGAAGTCCTCTATTTTTTTATTTTGTAACTAGGTCTCACTAAATTACTGAGGTCTTGCTAAGTTTCTAAGAGTGGTCTCAAACCTGCAATCCTCCTGTCTCAGCGCCCCAGTTACTGGGATTACAGGTGCATACCACAGTGCCTGGCAATGCCTCTCCTATAATAAAAAAAAAACATCCTAAGTAATAACCACCCTAAATGTATGTATTTTTTTTTATGAACAGCTTAAGAATAAGGATATTCAAGTGTGCCTTTGTGTGTGTGTGTGTGTGTGTGTGTGTGATGAGAGACTGAACTCAGGGTCTTATCACTGAGATATAGCACTAGCCCCTTTTTCTTTATTTTAAGACAGGCTTTCACTAAATTGCCCAAGCCAACCTCACACTTGGAATCTTCCTGTCTCAGCCTCCCAAGTACCGGGATTACAAGTGTGTGCCCCCATACCCTGCTCTATTCATGTTCTTATTGCAGCACTAGGCACACAGTAAGTATTTGTGAAACTGGGTTTTTAAAAGAGTAGAAGCTCATCACTTATTGCTATCTGCTAGAACCAAACAAATTTATATTGAGTGGGGCAGAAATTCGTGTCCATGCCAGTTTTGAACAGTAACATGTTTGTCTTGAATTCCTTTGATTCATTTGGAAAGAGTATTTAGGACCAAACTTTTTCTAATATTCAGAAGTTAACAGAATTTCTTATGATATCATTTGTTTGAACAACAAACTAATTCAACATTTGCCATATATTCAGAAGCTGTCTAGAGCAAAATTGTTTGTCAGGTTTAGCTGGTCTACATAACCTTCCCACCTTTTTGATTTTTTTAATCATTTCTTTATCCAATTCATACTCCTCTAAGAATGAACTAAAGAAGTCATATATCCAGGTATGCTGACATATGCCTGTAAGCTCAGTACTTTGGAAGCTGAGACAAGAAGACCACAGGTTTGAGGCCAACCTCAGCAACTTAAAACTCTCAGAAACTTAGCAAGACCCTGTCTCAAAACAAAAAGTAAATGGGATGGTGGTGGAGTAGCTTGGAGACAGAACACTGCTGAGTTCAATCTCCAGTAACAACAACAACAAAAGGTCTTCTATTCAAGGGACTCTCTCCTAATACTTACATAGTATTATATTCAAATCTCTTCTAAACTGGATACCACATTGGAAAACAGCTGATAAGATAATCACAATGGCCTACTTTCAAAACAGAACAAAACGTGACCAAACTTTCTCTTTTTAAAATAAAATATTCTTTAATGCTGAAACTTCGAGAATTAGTTACAGATTATTTAAAGAAACTTTTTTTTGTAGTACTGGGGATTGAACCCAGGGGCACTCTACCTCTGAACTACACCCCCAGCCCTATTTTATTTTTTATTTTGAAACAGGGTTTCACTAAATTGTGTAGGACCTCACTAAATAGCTGAGGCTAATCATGAACCTACAATCTTTCCTGTCTCAGCCTTCCAAGTACTGGGATTACAAGTGCGCCCCGCCATGCCCAGCTTAAAGAAACATTTTCTAGACAAAGAAAATCTTTATTTTTTGGTATTGGGGCCAAACACAATGATGTTCTACCTCTGAACTACACCCCCAGCCCTCTTCTATATATTTTTTGAAACAGAGTTTAGCTAAGTTGCTGAGGCTGGCTTCAAACCTGAAATCCTCCAACTCAGCCTCCCTTGGACTGGGATTATGTTGTGCACTACCCCACCTGGTTTTAAAAAAAAGGAGATCTTACATGTATCCTTTAATCTTCTTGCTCTGGCTTTTATCTTTACCCCTACCATGAAAAGATCTTCAAAATCAGATAGTTACTTTTGAAAACTCTTTCCAACTTCAGTTAGAATTCCTATAGCTTATAAAATAACAGATCACTATCCCATGGAAGATTGATAGGAAACTTGATTCAAATCCTGGTTCTGTTACGTGTAGTCTATAAGCCTCCATATTTCCATCTACTAATGGAGATGATGATGCTTTATCTCACAGGGCTGTTGTGGGTTAATGCTTGCTAAGCTCTTAGCATGATGGTATCTGACACATTTTTACCTTCCAGACATTTTAACTATGTTATACTATATTTTAAATTTATCATTTTACTTTGGCAGTTTCTATAAGACTCAGCCTCTATTCATTTATAAAACATGGAAAATGCTATATGTTTCAATGTTTTTCTTACATCTTTTTTGTCATTATTGTTTTAATTTTAAAAATAAATTTTAAAAAATTTTTATTGGTAGTCAAGCGTGGTGGCACACGCTTGTAGTCCCCGCTCTTGGGAGGCTGAGACAGGAGGATCACACAGGTTCCAAGCCAGCCTCAGCTACTTAGTGAGGCTCTCAGCAACTTAGTGTGACCCTGTTTCCAAATAAAGTATAAAATAGGTCTGGGAGTGTAGCCTGAAGGTAGAATGCCCTGGGTTCCAGTCCTAGTACCACAAAAATAACAAATAAAAATAAAAATGTTATTGGTGCATGTAGTCATACGTCTTAATGAAGTACAAGATGCCAGAGGCATACATGCACACATTACTCAATTTCCCCTTCCCCAACTCCCACCCCATTGCCTTCCCCCTCTCTCCTTTTCATGTTTGGCTTAGTGATTGACTTTGATGTTTGTGAATACACAGCATGTACATTAGGGAACTTACATCTGTTTTTTGTTTTATTTCCCCCGGGTGCTGGAGCTGGAACCCAGGGTTTTGCACATGCTAAGCAAGTGTTCTATCACTGAGCTACATCCCCGACTCTGTCTCAATGTTTTTATTGGGCCTGAAGGAAATGCTTACCATCACTCAACACATGACCCGCAAATAGTATTTTACAATGTGTGTGTGTGGGGCGATTGTTGCTATTGTTATAACAGCCATCATATATTATCATTCCTGGAAAAGCTGTGGCAAGAGAGGTGACCGAGGTCAGTAGAATCTCTTGGAACGTTTGACTAATAGAACTAAGTCCTGAAACAAAAATTAAGGTGGGAAAAAAGTTCCACTGCAGTCATTTAGGCTTGGACTCACTTCAGACTTTTTTCTTTCATATTTTGTTTTGTTTGCTTTCCAAAGGAATAAAAATGGTGTATGTGGGGGCGAGCCAAGATTGATGAAATTTACTGTTACAGGGCTTCCTAATTAAGACTTCTCAAATGAGGTAGTCCTTTTCATTTAAAAGATGCAGCTTTTAAGTGTGGTTTTAAGTACTTATTCCAAGCTTCTGACCTCAACATTCGCAAAAAAAAAAAAAAAAAAAAAGAACTAGGAAATAATATTTTCTACTACTCCCTTAGCTAATGGCACCTAATCATAACAATTTGGGGGGGGCAGTACCGGAGATAGAACCCAGGGGCACTGTACCTCCAATCTACACCCCAGCCCTATTTTTTAGTCTTTTTTTTTTTTTTCATTTTTTGCAGGTCTGAGGATAGAACCCAGAGGCATTCAACCTCCAAGCTACACCCCCTGCCTTATTTTTTATTCTTTATTTTGAAACAGGGTCTTACTAAGTTGTGGAGGGCCTCACAAAGTAACTGAGGCTGTCCATGACCTGTGATCCTCCAGTCTCAGCCTCCCAAATGTTGGGATATGCCACCACGCCCGACATCTTTTTATTTTTGAAACACCATCTCACTGAGTTGCAAAGGGTCTCACTAAGTAGCTGAGGCTGTCCATGGACTGTGATCCTCTAGTCTCTGCCTCCCAAATGATGGGATTACAAGCGTGGGCCAACATGCCTGACCTAATCATAACAATTTCAACAAAGAATGAAGTTTGTTGTAACAATAGCTTTATGTCTTATGAATTCACATTCCAGTGGGCTGGGTAAAGATAAATGATATTTATTTGTGGGAGCAGGTCCTGTGGGTTGAACCCAGGGATACTTTACCTCTGAGCCACACCCTCAACCCTTCTTATTTATTTTTGTTTTGTTTTGTTTTTGCGGTATTGGGGATGGAACCTAGGGGCATTCAACCTCCAAGTGACACCGCCAGCCCTATTTTTTATTCTTAATTTTAAAACAGGGTCTCACTGAGTTGCAAAGAGCCTCACTAAGTAACTGAGGCTGGCTTTGAACCTTCACGATCCTCCTGTCTCAGCCTCCCAAATGCTGGGATTACAAGTGTGTGCCACCATGCCCAGCTATTTTTTTGTTTTGAAACAGAGTCTCCCTAAATTGTGGGAGGGCTTTGCCAATTGCTGATGCTGGCCTCATACCCACAATCTTCTTGTCTCAGCCTTCCAAGTACTGGGATTACAGGCCTTGTCACTGCACCCAGGAAGATATATGATATGCTACACCTAGAGAGAAGTAACCTGATAATTTGGCATCAAATATCTTTTTTTTTTTTTTTTTTTTTTTTTTTGCAGGTCTGGGGATGGAACCCAGGGGCATTTGACCTCCAAGCTGCACCCCCTGCCCTATTTTTTTTTATTCTTTATTTTGAAACCGGGTCTCACTGAGTTGCAAAGGGCCTCACTAAGTAGCTGAGGCTGTCCACGAACCGTGATCCTCCAGGTCTCAGCCTCCCAAATGCTGGGATTACAAGCGTGCGTCACCACGCCCGGCTGAATACCTTTTGTTTATTCCTGAGAACAGTCTTTCCCTCCCACAGATGATCTGTTAACAGACGGAAAATATTTTACTTTCAAGTATTGCTTTATAAACTAACTTGCCCTTTTCAGCTAGTGTTTTACCAGACACAGTCTTCTAACTTGCATGGATGAACATTTCTCCTATAACCTACGTGTAAGAGAGTGAATTTGTTTTGTGGGAAACACAGATGCTTCCTGATAGTCTAGATTTCTGTTGAGAGCATTGTTAGTCTTTGCTTTGAAGTCGCCTCAGTCCAGTGGGAACTATTTGCACACAGAGACAAGTTTTCAATGACCAAATGGGTTCCATAAGCAAAGACCAATAAGCAAAGAGCCTGAAAGTTTCCTTGTTTACCCTTTCCTTCCCTGATTCATCTGTGACTACCTTGGTGTTATTCCCTGACTCACCCCATGATTGCTTTGCTATTTCCTGTGATCAATAATTTCTTTTCTTTCTTTTTTTTTTTTTTTTTGGTGGTACTGGGGTAGAACCCAGAGGCTTTCTACCTCCAGGCTATACTCCCAGACCTATTTTATATTTTATTTGGAAACAGGGTCTCACTAAGTTGCCGAGAGCCTCACTAAGTAGCAGAGGCTGGCTTCAAACCCGTGTGATCCTCCTGTCTCAGCCTCCCAAGCGCGGGGATTACAAGCGTGCGCCACCACGCCCGGCTTGATCAATAATTTCTTATAATGTTTTGGTGATAACCCTCAATAAAAGCAAGATGCTGATGAAAGGATAGCAGGAGTGGAGATACCTCTCTCCTCCCCATCCTTCCCAGCTGCCATGTTGACTCTGTTGTCATTCATGTGAGAGACTACTTCTCATTAATCAATCAACATCAATGCCATCTGCTATAGATTTCTATCAAAGAAACTTTTTTGTTTTGTCCCCTTGGGTACTTGGGATTGAAACCAAGAATATTCTACTTCTGAGCTACATCCTCTTATAAAGCAAGAAGTGAATGAACTAGAAGCATTCTAACACTGGAGTCAGCACGTGCTTGTCTAGGCTTTGGAGAATAGTCTGTACATGGAAGTGGCTTAGAAGAATTTTAACTGTCATTATGTAAATTGATCTAATGAACCAAATATATCTATGACATTAGGATCGTTGTATGTGTTCCTTAATGCATGAAACAGGTCTTTAAAAATTCCTGGTTCATTCACTTCTTGTTTTATAAATGTGAGCTGAAATGGGGGGGTTAGTTTTACGAAATGTTTTAAGGTTTTTTTTGGAGGGATTGGTACTGGAGATTGAACCCAGGGGCATTCAACATCTGAACTACACCTCCAATCCTATTTATTTTTTTTATTCTGAAACAGAATCTAAGTTGCTAATGCTGACCACAAACCTGCAAAACTCCTGTCTCTGCCTCTCAAATACTGGGATTACAGGCAGCACCACTATGCCAGTCTATGAAATAGTTTTTAATGACCATCAGCCAATTTCAAACTATAAATGAGTTTATTAAAATTAGAATTAGCTGGGCGTGGTGGCACACGCTTGTAATCCCAGTACTTTGAAGGCTAAGACAGGAGGATCACACAGGTTAGGAAACATTCTTTTCAGAACAAGACTACCTTAAAATAGTGTACCGCAGCTGGGTGTGGTAACTCATACCTGTAATCCCAATACTTGGGAGGCTGAGACTGCAGGATTCCAGGCTCAAGGACAGCCTCAGAAAGTAGTGAGACTCTCATTAACCTAGTGACACCCTGCTTCAAAACAAAAAATAAAATAGGTCTGAGGGTATAGCTCGGAGATATAATACCTGTGGGCTCAATCCCCAGTACCAAGATATATATAGTCTATTGTACAGGATATATATAGTATTTAAAAAAGCCATGGGATTTGGGGGATTTGTTCATTTTTTTCAGAACAGTAACAGAGTTCACATGCAAATGGATCAGTCAGAACAAAAAAGGTATATATGGAGGAAGGATATCACTTTATTGTATGATGTAATTTTTTTATGCAGTTAGATTATTTTAATTCAGTTTTATATCCTCTCATTCTTTATTATTATTTGTTTTGGTGGTACTGGGGGTGAAACCCAGGGGCTTTTCTACCTCCAGGATGTACTCCCAGACCTATTTTATATTTTATTTGAAAAACAGGGTCTCACTAAGTTGCTGAGAGCCTCACTAAGTAGCCAAGGCTGGCTTCAAACCTGTGCGATCTTCTTGTCTCAGCTTCCCAAGCGCAGGGATGACAAGTGTGCGCCACCATGCCTGGCTATCCTTTCACTTTTTAAAAAGTGGAATTAAAGACATTCTACAAATGTGATACTCAATTTCCTAAACCTTGAAACAGGACAACTCCTTAACCAGAAGATACAAAATGGAAAAAAATCCACTTTTTTTTCCCCTAGGAGTTCTAGGCTCCCTGATATTTAATGGCAGTCTTAACTTTTATTTCTTTGATTTATTTCAAGATATCCAGTTAAGTTATAAATCAAATAAGTTGTAACTTAAAATCGATGACATTCAAACATATGCTAATGGAATTGAAATCTATTGTTACTGTTTAGTTTATAAAAATATTTTATTATAACATATGTTATCAGTTAATGAATTTAACTGGGAATTGAATTCAGGTGTTCTATCTCCAAGATACACCCCAAATTCTATTTTATTTTTTATTTAGAAACAGGGTCTTGCTAAGTTACAAAGAGCCTCAATAAGTTACTGAGGCTGGCTTCAGACCTGCGATCCTCCTGTTGCCCTCCTCCCAAGTACTGGGATTACAGGTGTATACCATTAACCCCACTAAATGAGAACTTATATTAAACATAAAAGGAAGCTACATGAAATTTGACAGTTCTTATGGAAAACACACACAGAGGACTAGAAAATGATTTGCCATCTTATATTCTTGCCATCTGTTCAGTGCACATGGAGAGTATATAAAGTCAAATATCTATATACACGGAGTAATTAGCAAGTGAATTAAGCTATTGGGGCTACGGCTCATACTAGTAATGAAACTATAATGCTATCACTTTAATTTTGTCCTGCACATGGTTATTTTCTTTTTACTGCTTTTATTTACTGTCAATGTCTTCATATTCAATCTATTCATAATTATTTATATTTATGGGATAGATTGGTAGATAGATTTATTGCTATATGTTATAGTGTATGAATTAATAGAGTATTATCTCTGCAAAGATACAAAGATAGAAAATTTGAGAACCAAAGTTCTATATGTGCTTTATGTGCTTTTTTTTTTTTTTTTTTTTTTTTTTTTAGGTGGTACTGGGGTTCCTGGAAGCCCTTCTACCTCTGGGCTACACTCCCAGACCTATTTTATATTTTTGAAACAGGGTCTCTTACACCAGCGCGGCTGGCTTCGAACCTGCGCGATCCTCCTGTCTCCGCCTCCCAAGAACGGAGCTGCGCCACCAAGAACAAGCGTGCGCCACCACGCCCGGCTATATGTGCTTTTAAAAGAAAGAAAATAATTTATTGAATATTTTCATGCAGGACAAAAACTTCTAAGTAGTAGCTGAGGCTGTACTTGAACTGCAATCCTCCTGTCTCAGCCTTCCAAATGCCAGAATTACAAGTGTGCGCCACCACGCCTGGCTGTTAGGAACCCCCTCTCTCTCATCCTGTTTTGTTTTACTCCACAGATCTTATCACTAAACCTATGATATTTTTAGATGTATATTTATTTATAATCTATGTCTGTGTCACCACCCAAGAATATAAACTCCTTGAAACCAAGACTGAGTTTTTTTTCACTTCTATATCTTCAGTCCCCAGAGAATTACTTGGCACATAGCAGCTACTCAATAAATACATTTGTTGAGCTGAATGAATGAATATAACTATATCTAGGACCAAAGTAATCTCATATTTCTTCCATATTGCAAATATTAGCCTTGGTTCAGTCCTTAGCCTTGCTGATATGACATTTGTTTCCTATTCTTGTGTTAATATTTATAGACCCAACAAAACATAACATAGTAGCCGGGCATGGTGGCACATGCTTGTAATCCCCCCTTGCTTGGGAGGCTGAGACAGGAGGATCGCACGGGTTCGAAGCCAGCCTCAGCTGGCTTAAGAGACCCTGTTTCCAAATAAAAAATATAAAATAGGTCTGGGAGTGTAGCCTGGAGGTAGAAGGCCCCTGGGTTCCATCCCCAGTACCACAAAAAACAAAAAACATAGTAATCTGAACTTATACAACTTTGATTTCTAAAATGATGCCATGCCTTTAACAATTCTACACATTTTTAAATTAGACGTACTCTGTCTCCTGCCGGATAGTGATGGAGTAGTTTCTACTGTCACTCCCAGGTCTCAGGATCATATTTCCCAAGGAAGGATTCTTCTCCAGCATCTCAGTTGCTTCTTTTCGGGAAACTTTATAAAAACATCTACAGAGGTAAGAAAAGAAAAAGAGAAAAGAAAAAAAAAAAAAAGAAAAGAACAGATTTTTTTTTACTTGAAAAGTACTACCAAAATACTTTGAAAGCTGCAATTGTTGTGTTTTTTTTAAATTTCCTACTTTGTCTTAGAATTTCAATCACCTAATTACAATGATCTTTTATTGCCGCACCTTCTTCTCAGTCTAAAACTGAGCACAGCTCCTTTTAGCAGGAATGCTGCACGGCAGACATTCCCTGAAACGGGCACGCAACATCTCCTGGGGAATAGTATTAGGCATGGGGATTTGGGGACTTTTTGGAATTGGCTTTGTTACCAAAAAGATACCTGAGACTTATGTTATTAATGGCTTCAAACTGTTTAAAATAATTCCAGATATATTCCCTGAAACTGTAACATTTATGTATGAGTTACACCTAAATTTCCAAATGACCGATCTAACAAGAATTCTATAAAGAGACAATAACAAGCAGAACAAGCCTTAAAGGCAACCGATCCTCCCCAGGTTTTTCCCAGGCAAATATTAACAATAAACCTAAAACAGAGCCAAGACAAGTTGTTCCCACCGTCATTAATTTCAAAAGGCCAGCATATCTAATCAGAGGTAGGCTATGGTATAGTGGCTACTGACTCCCCGGTAACCCTACCCCCTTTGGTTGTACAATGGGTACGTGGACAGCAGCAGAATAGATGGGTACCCAGGCACAGCCTTGGGACATGGGAAAGTATAAAATGTTCCTCTCCTTAGTAGTACCTGTTGATTAAAAACAATGATGTATATTAATCAGAGAGTATAATGCTTAGCATAGGATATTATTTTGATATTATATTAGTAGTTAATAATAAACTTCTGATCTTTTCCATGGTTGCTTGTAAGAGGAAATGTTCCCTTAAAAAAGAACTTGGCCGTCTATCACCTTGCCTTGATGTATTAGTTCTTTGTACACTTATTGATGGATTAACTCTAGAAAAAAATTGTAGGAGTAGAATGTAGCCAAAAAAGAAAGTATAAAATGCTTGCCAAAACCGAAAGTAGAGAGAGCAAAAATGTAAATTAAAGAGAGCAGTTTCACTCTCCATTGCGTCTGTGTGCTGTTTCTCCGCCGAACTTCGCCGACTCCTTACTCCATCACTCGCGGACCCCCGACTCTTGCTAGGGCTGGACGCCGGCATATTATTATAAGTCTGTACCACTATAGTAGGCTGATGGCAAGGTCCTCCTTCCCTCATTCCCCCAAAGCCTCTTTAAACAAAGAGGACCTAAAAATTATCTGTGCATCAGTATATAATCACTATTAATTACCATTTAAAAATCTGAGGAACAATTAACAGTGTATCCCCAGTCTCAGGTAACAAACAGGATCTTGGATGAATATTTGTTGATGGTTTTCTTTCAGGGTGCAAAAGTCCTACAACTGCTTCTCTTGTTTGCTCTTTGTTCTTTTGGGTTTTTGTTTGGGGTACTGGGGATTGAACCCAAGGGAAGTCTACCTTGGGTAGAATTCTTCTATTCCCCGTACCCCCCTTTTTTATACTTGGGATTAAACCCAGGGTTATTATACCTCTAAGCTACATCACCAGTCTTTTTTGTTTTTTATTTTGAAGCATGCTCTCACTAAATTGTTGAGGCTGATCTCAAGTCTGAGATACTCCTATCTCAGCCTCGCAGGTAATGAGATTATAAGCATGTACCACTTCTTTTGGTTTGCTCTTTGGTTTATACTAAGGTTGTACTTAATTTATTTTTGTGTAATATGGCTTTGGTGCTATTTTTATACACAAAATTTTTAAAAAGCACTGGCTGTTTTTATATATTGTAGTCAATGAGATATAGAAAAAATCTTGTAGGACATACAACATACCAAAAATGTTAACAGTAAATACTTTTGAGTGGTGGGACTAGGGATGATTTTAATCTTGTCTTTATCTGTAATAAATATATTATTTGTTTTATTGAGGAATAAAGGAAAAGAAGCAGTCTCTGTGATTTAACCTGTTAGTCCATCAACAGTCTTCAGATAAAAGTGATGGTTGATCAGACCACAAATAGACTATGCATCAAAACTTGAAGTCAATGATAGTACCACAACAAAATTTGTCAAGCCAGAAAGATTCCAAGAGGAAACATTTTCAACAACATGAGAGCTGAATGTAGGATGTTGCTGAATTCAGCATGTCTTGTGCTTCTTTTTACCAATAGCACCTTACATACTTTACACAGACCTTCCTCGAAGCAAAAACTCAATGACTTGTACTTTAGCCAATTGAATAGAATATTTCAAGTACTTAAAATTCCTTGGCCAGCATTGGGAGGCTGAGACAAGAGGATTGCTCAGGTTTGAAGCCAGCCTCTGCTACTTAGTGAGGCCCTTTGCAACTCAGTGAGACCCGGTTTCAAAATAAAGAGTAAAAAATAGGGCAGGGGCTGTAGCTCGGAGGTCAAATGTCCCTCGGTTCCATCCCCAGACCCACAAAAAAAAAAAAAGAAGAAGAGAAATAGGGCTGGGGGTGTTGCTCAGAGATAGAATGCCTCTGGGTTCCATCCCCAGTACCGAAAAAAAAAAAAAATTCCTTGGCCTGATTTGTGATAGAAAACAAGTCAATTATAGAGTTGTTTGATGAAGAAATATCTTTTCCTTCCTTCTTCATAGGAACTTTTACTTAGATTTGAGCTCCAGAAAGAATATGTGTTTGGTTCAAAGGTATGGGCAGAGGGGATTTCTTGTGTGGTGAGAGAGCTGATTCAGATCTGCATTATGTTGACATACAGGAGGAAATGTGGCAGGTACTCAGAGACAAGAAGCTTATCTCCAAGGCTTTTTGTTGTCCCTGGTTTAATAAGACCAACTGGTTAGCTCTCTTTGATAAGTACAAATTAGTTTTAACAAATGAACAAATAAACTGAAGTTCAGGGCACACTTACACTGGCATAGGGTTCAGTACTTCCACACAACCTTCAACTGGTTCCTTCTCTTTTTCCACAGACATATTTGGTAGCTGCTCTGTCTCAGTCCTCCTTTTCTTTTCTTTCTCTAGGACTTCATGCAGTCTAATTACTTGCCCAGGTAGAAGTTGTACATGTTGGGGAACTGAGAGCTGAAAACAATTAGAACAGAAGGTAGACTAAAAAGACAGCTAAATAACACGCTGATCTCAGTAAAGATGATCTCATTGTGGTCCTAAGGAGGGTTAGTTACCTGATGGACATTGGTGGGTAGAATCAGGAATAGAAAATCTTGATCTAGGATGTCTCAGAATTGCCTCTAAACCAACTAGAACCTGCACAGGGTGCCAACCATCTCCCAAGAACTCTTCTGTTTAATCTGTTCCCACAGCAAAATATACCTAGCTTGTACTATAAATTAAATTAAGTAACATTAAACCTTTCCATTTTTATCTTGAGCAGAGTAGTTCACCAGTACAAGGAAGTTTAAGTGCACCAGCAAGTGCTGTTAAACTTCTTTCACAAGTAAGCTTGGGATAAGTTTGACCTCATCATTGCAATATAGGATTTAAATGGAACCATCTATTAGATACAGAGACTCATCAATCAGAAGTCTATATTGCAGTACGTTTGTGTGTGTGTTTCAAATATTCAGTCATATGTTGGAATTAAGATATTTATATTAACCAGACACAGTGGCCCATGTCTGTAACCCCAGTGCTTGGGAGGCTGAGACAGGAGGATCACGCAGGTTTCAGGCCAGCCTCAGCAAATTAGTGAGACCCTGTTTCAAAAAAAAAAGTAAAAATGGCTGGAGATATTTCTCAGAGGTAAATGTCCCTGGGATCAATTCCTAGTACAAAAATAAGAAAGATATTTCTTTTCGTTGGCTTTGTTGTTGTACCAGTATTGGGAATGGCCTAGGAAGATTTGAGAAAGCTCTGGTTATTAATAAATATACTTCAAATATCATTTTGTAAAAGAAAAGGGCAGACCAGGGGAAGGACTTGGTTTCTTCCAAGAGGCAGGCAACTATTATAATGTCAATTAACCTAGCTAAAAGTAATTAACAAGTGGAGAGAGAAGGGGAGCTAGGACTTCCTCATTCTAAAGGCAGGCTTACATAATAATGGGATAATTTAGTTAGGATGGGAGGAGGGGGTCGCCTTTGGGAAAGGAGAAACCTGTGCGTAAACTAAGAGTTCGGTGGGAAAATTAAGAGGAGGGACTTTAAAAGGACTTTACCTATGTCATAGTTATATAGGAGAGAACAAGATGGAGGAGGTCATGTCTATTAAAAGGCTGTGTTTTGTACTTCAGTGAATTTGTTCAAGCTACACACCCCCATGCCACTCCTGAATGGCATGGGGCTGTGACTGTCTTCTGTATTTCTATCTTTTTTGTGTGTGTGTGGTACTAGGAGTGGAACCCAGGGGCTTTCTACCTCCAGGCTATACTCCCAGACCTATTTTATGTTTTATTTGGAAACAGGGTCTCACTAAGTTGCTGAGAGCCTCAGTAAGTAGCTGAGGCTGGCTTCAAACCTGCGTGATCCTCCTGTCTCAGCCTCCCAAGCACAGGGATTACAAGCGTGCGCCACCATGCCCAGCTTGTATTTCTATCTTTTTAATAAGTCTTAAAGAGCATGGTGCTAGTGGGGTGGTGGCTGATTATTAAAGTATCTTGTGTTTCCAAGACACATGTTACAGTGGCTTACTCAATTTAATGGTAGTTATCTTGCTGTAACAGTTAACCCTACACAGAAGATCTTACTATTTGCCTCTGATAAGATGTCACCCAATTGAACAGATAAGTATCCCTTAAGACTCACTAAACAATCTTTTTGTAGGTTTGTTTATTTGTATGCTTTTTGGTGGTGGTACTGGAGATTGAACCCAGGAGTATTCTACCTCCAAATTATAGCCCCAACTCCTTTTTACTTTTTATTTTGACAAAAGGTCTCTGCTAGGTTGCTGAGAGTCCCCCTACATTGTTGAGGTTGTCCTTCAACCTGTGATCCTCCCGTCTCAACCTTCTAAGTACTGTTTTATAGGCACACACCACCATGCCCAGTTTACACAAATGTTTACAGGTAAGTTTTAATTTTAATTATTTCTCCCTTTTATGTTCTCTGTATTGTTCATAAAATCCAGCTCAGAATTTTATAAATCTAAATGAATAAGAAAGAAATCATAATTATTTTAGAAGTTTCTATGTAAGCTACACATGTCAGAATATACAAAGAACCTGTAGGTTAAAGAGATAAGATAGACAGGGCATGGTGGTGCAAATCTGTAATCCTAAAACTTGGGAGGCTGAGACAGGAGGATCACAGGTTCAGATCATAGATTCAGCAACTTAACAATGCCCTATTTCTTTCTTTCTTTTTTTTTTTGCAGGTTTGGGGATGGAACCCAGAGGCATTTGACCTCCCAGCTACACCCCCTGCCCTATTTTTTATTCTTTGTTTTGAAACAGGGTCTCACTTAGTTGCAGAGGGCCTCACTAAGTAGCTGAGGCTGTCCGCGAACTGCGATCCTCTGGTCTCAGCCTCCCCAGTGCTGGGATTGCAAGCGTGTGCCACCATGCCTGGCAACAATGCCCTATTTCTAAATAAAAAATAAGGCTTGAAGTGTAGGTCAGAGGCAAATGCCTCTGGGTTTAATTTCCAATATCAAAAATTTAAAAAAAGATAAGATGGAAAAAGTAGATCTCTCTCTGGCCATCTGTTTCTCACTAGTATATTGTCCAGTTTATTTTCTTTATAACAATTATCATATAATGTGAAATGATTTTGTTTATTTACTTGTTTATTTTCTTTCTCCCTCTTTGCCCACCGGATAAAAATAAACATTTCAGGAACAAGTGCAAGAGCTTAGATCTATATTTTTCAATTGCTCTATGTTCAGCCACTTCCACGCTGCATGGTTTATAGTAGGTGTTTGCAAATATTTGCTGATTAATTTATCAAAAGTAATAACCTTCCTACCTCTGTTACTGTAAGAATAAAGCCTCTCCATTCTTCCCCACTTTCTGTGTTCTCTGTCTAAAGAAAAAAAACAAAACAAAGCAAATAAAGACAAAGAAGGAAACACATGAGTAGCTATGAGCATTAATACTTTTGTTAACACCAAAATAATTTTAAAATTTCATATGATTATTTTATAAAATAATGTAAGCCATCAAAACAGCAAGATTAAACTACTCTAGATTTCACCTACCCCCAATTAGAATGGCAATAATTAAAAACACAAACAACAAAAAATGCTGGCAACGAGGTTGAGAAATGGGAACTCTAATACATTGCTAGTGGGATTGTAAATTAGTGCCACCACTTTAGAAAACAATATGGAGGATTCTCAGAAGGATGGGAATGAACCTACCATATGATTCAGCAATACCAATTCTGGGTATCTACCCAACAGAATGGAAACCATACTACCAAACTAATGCATGCATATCTATGTTCATAGCTGCACAATTTCTCCCTTTTATGTTCTCTGTATTGTTCATAAAATCCAGCTCAGAATTTTATAAATCTAAATGAATAAGAAAGAAATCATAATTATTTCAGAAGTTTCTATGTAAGCTACACATGTCAGAATATACAAAGAATCTGTAGGTTAAAAAGATAAGATAGACAGGTCATGGTGGTACAAATCTGTAATCCTAAAACTTGGGAGGCTGAGACAAGAGGATAACAGGTTCAGATCACAGATTCAGCAACTTAACAGTGCCCTTTTTTTTTTTTTTTTTTTTTTTGCAGGTTTGGGGATGGAACCCAGAGGCATTTGACCTCCCAGCTACACCCCCTGCCCTATTTTTTATTCTTTATTTTGAAACAGGGTCTCACTGAGTTGCAGAGGGCCTCACTAAGTAGCTGAGGCTGTCCGCGAACTGTGATCCATCAGTCTCAGCCTCCCGAATGCTGGGATTACAAGCGTGCGTCACCATGCCCGGTAACAATGCCCTATTTCTAAATAAAAAATAAAGCTTGAAGTGTAGGTCAGAGGCAAATGCCTCTGGGTTCTATTTCCAATACCAAAATTCACAATTGCCAAACTATGGAACCAGCCACGATGTCCATTAACAGATGAATGGATTGCAAAACTATGGGATATGTACATAGTGGAATTTTACACAGCCATAAAGAACAAAATCATATCATTGTTGAGGAAATGGATGGAACTGGAGAACATTATACTAAGTGAGATTAGTCAGTCACAAAAAGTAAAAAATTAGATGTTCTTCCTAATATGTGGAAGCTAGGGAAAAAAGAGGTCATAGGAAGAACCCTAGATGAAGAAGGAGGATACATAGATAAGCAAACAAGGCAACCTAATTGAGAGGCATAGGAGGGGGAAAGAGGGAAATTACCTAGTGTACATGACATACATTCATAAATATATCAAAGTCAAGTCGGGGGAAGGAGGAGGGGATGGGGTAGGAATTGTGGAAGGGCTAAATAAGTGATGTGTGCATGTGGCCTCTACCATCTTGTACCATTAAGATATATAAATACAATGCACCAATAAAAAATGTTAAAAACATATTTTAAAAATAAAAAAGCAGCAAGATTGTTGGGCATCACCAGTGGCCCATGCCTGTAATCTCACTTTTTGGAAGTTTGAGGCAAGAGGATCGCAGGTTTGAGGACAGCCTCAGAGTGTAACAAGAGTTTCTCTGTTGCTATTTTACATTGATGAACATAAAGTTTGGGGCAACTAAGATGTGAACTTTTAGTTCTTACCTCTAAATACTACTACTATTGCTACTAATAACAAAAAAATCAGCCAACATCTTTTGAATACTCATAATGGCAGCTACTGTTCTAACTACTACTTCACAGGTAATACTTTATTTAATCTCATTAAGTTAACATTATAGGTCATTGTTTGGATTATAGTCCTGCACTGAGCCCCCAAGAGATTAGATTAAAAGTCAAAATGAAGTCACTCATACTAAAGTTGCTCATCACAGAACTGAAACTAAATTGTTATCTGACTGACTCTTCCCCCCCTCCTCTTTTTCTCTTTTTTAAAATTTGTACTAGGGGTTGAACCCAGGGGAATTCTACATCTGAAGTCCATCCCCAGTCCTGTCTTACTGTTCCTGGCTCAGGTGATTCTTAGTATGCTAAAGTGTTTTTGTTTCACTTGCATCTCTTTCTTTTTTTCCTTCCTTCCTTCCTTCCTTCCTTCCTTCCTTCCTTCCTTCCTTCCTTCCTTCCTTCCTTCCTCTTTCTTTTTTTTCTTTGTTTTTTTATCATACTGAGGATTGAGCCCAGGAGTATTCTACCTCTGAGCTCCACTCCCTTTTATTTTGAAAGAGTCTTGAACATGAGGTCCTCCTTTCTCATCCTTTCAAGTACTAGTATTACGGGTATGAGCATCAGGTGTATTATGCTAAAGTTGAAAGACTAGTGCTTTCAAGGTCAACCAGAAGTCTCCTGGCAATGTGTCCAATTATATCTTACTCAATTCCAAGTTGTTCTTTTTTATGTTACTGGTGTAGCTGTGGTTTGAATGTTTATTAGTTCTCTTTGTTGATTCAATAACAACTTTTTAAAAACACCAGGTGAGATCCCTGACTTCATCAGAGGACAGAAGTATAAGGTTTCATTGTACTTGTATACTAAATAAATTATGTTCTTCTAAAATCTAGCTCATAAAACTATAATTCTTGGCAAAGAGCAAGAACTATTAACAAAGCTTATGATTCAGCCCCTATTGTCATTCCTCTTTATTTCAGCCACTAGGTATTAAGGAGTGAATGCAATTTGCAACCACAATTCTACAGACTACTATTTCTCCTCACTCACCTTCAGTTGAACTTCCTCTTTTGGCAAAATGAGGGTGAATTCTGCACAGTTCTTTTCAGTTGAATTATGATCAGTAAGGGATGTAAGGTCTATTATGTCTAGTTTGTCAACATACTGCAAAGATAAAATCTCATTAAAATTTCATTAAATTAGTTCATAAGTAATACACATTTATTGTAGGAGGAGGAAATAATATTTTCTTTTCAACTAGTTATTACCTTACATGATAACCTGGTTTTCCCAACTCAGAGGATATCTGGAAATGTATTAAGTGCTTGTGTGCTAGATCTGACTCATACAGGTTTGCAAAAGTCAATTAAATTTTTATGGATTTTGCAAGTGAGTTTTTAAGTCAACCATTATTAGGAATTAAGTCACATAAATATTGCCATAAATAAATTATATTAACAGCAATATTTTAATTAAAACTCATAATGTCTTCTTTCTGTGTGTGTATGTGTATGTGTGTGTTTGTGTGTGTGTGTGTGTGTGTGTGTGTGTGTGTGTGTGTGTGTTACTGAGAATGGAACCCAGGGGCTTTCTACCTGTGAGCTACACTCCCAGACCTACTTTATACTTTATTTGGAAACAGGGTCTCACTGAGTTGCTGAGAGCCTCACTAAGTAGCTGAAGCTGGCTTTGAACCTGTGTGATCCTCCTGTCTCAGCCTCCCAAGCACTAGTATTACAAGCATGCACCACCACACCTGGCCTCTTTTTAATTGTATTGCTGCATTCTACTGTTCTCTATGCATTGGAGTTATTAACATCTTTGTTCTGTGTAATGAAAAATACTATATGATGGTGCTACATTCTTTTCTTCACAATTCCACATTCAGTGAGGTCAAACGAATAGGCTAAAATCAGCCTTCTACAACAGTATTTATACCATAGAACTTGTAAACCCCTTACAAATCAGGGCTTGATTTATTGTTTTGTTGATTATCCTAAGGACAGCACTTTTTTGTTGTTTCTGCAAAAGGCCAAATAGTAAATACTTTAGACATACATATGGTTCCGGTTGCATATTCTTTTTAAATTTTTTTTTATTGGTGCACTGTAGTCATCCATCTTAATGGGGTACAAGATGATAGAGGCATATGTGCACACATCACACATTTAGCCCGTCCTCACTTTTTCTCTACAGCACTGTTTTTCTTGTTGTTGTTGTTTGTTTGTTTGGTACTGGGGCTATAATCCAGAGCATTCTACCTCTGAGCTATACCCCAGCCACCCTTTTATTGGTGGTACCTGAAGTTGAATGTGGGGCATTCTACCTCTGAGTTATACCCACTGCTAATTTTCTTCTTTTTGAAATTAGGCCTTCTTAGGTTTCTGAGAGTCCCACTAAGTTTCTAAGGCTAGTCTCAAACATGCAATCCTTCTGTCTCTCAAGTACTGGGATCATAGGGATACACCACCACACCCAGTTTCTCTAAAACACTTTAAAAATGTAATAAACTATTCTTGGTTCAGACTGTATAAAACAAATACACAAGCCAAATTTGGCCCAAGGCTCACTGATTTCTAGTCCCCAGTAAGTAAAGGAGAAGCTAGGTATTATGGTAGAGGCCTGTAATCCCAGTACTTGGGAGGTTAAGATAGGAGGATTTTAGGTTTTAGACCAGCCTGGGAACTTGATACCCTGATTCAAATAAAAAATAAAATGGGCTGGGTGTGTCACTTAGATATAGAAACCTCCTGGGTTCAATCGCTAGCACTACAAAGAAAAGAAAAGAAAAAAGAAAAGAAAGAAAGAAAGAAAGAAAGAAAGGAAGGAAGAAGAAAGGGAGAAAATGCTAATAATGCAGACTAAATTTCTAAATAGAGACAAAATTAACAAAATAATCCTTTTAAATTAAAAAAAATTATTATGTAATTCACTAAAGAAGTTGATTCAAAGCTGGGCATGGTGGCACATACCTGTAATCACAGTACTTGGGAGACTGAGACAGGAGGATCACAGGTTTGAGCTACCAACCTCAGCAATTTAGTGAGGCTCTCAGCAATTTAGTGAGACCTTGTTTCCAAATAAAAAATAAAATTGGGCTGGGGAGTAGCTCAAAGGTAAAATACCACTGGATTCAATTCCCAGGGTCCCCTATACACACACACAAAAAAAATACACACACACAGACACACACACACACACACACTAAGAAAGAAGTTGATTCAGCAAAAATCAAGAAAGGCATTGTGTCAGAATCAACTGCTATATGGAAGTTACAATAAAAAGTATTGTGTATTTTCTAGTTGTGTACTTGTGCTATACATTTTTTATGCCAGTAGTACCTGTAATGATTTTGTGTAAGTATATTCATAGGTAGAGTTTGCCAGAAAGTCATTTTACAATGTTTACCACACACCACTGTTTATGAGGATCATAGTAAAAAAATATTTCCTATCTTATTCAAGTGAAATAAATAATGTGGATTCGCGCCGGGCGTGGTGGCACACGCTTGTAATCCCCGCGCTTGGGAGGCGGAGACAGGAGGATCGCGCAGGTTCGAAGCCAGCCGCGCTGGCGTAAGAGACCCTGTTTCAAAAATATAAAATAGGTCTGGGAGTGTAGCCCGGAGGTAGAAGGGCTTCCAGGAACCCCAGTACCCCCCAAAAAAAAATAAAAAATAATAATAATAATAATAATGTGGATTCATGTGTATGCACCAGGCCAGACTTACTTAACGTCTAGTCTTTAGAAAGAACCACCTATAGAAGAGTTTTTATGTTTTGTGTGTTTGTTTTGCTAAATTAGCCTCATTCTTGACTTCTTTCTTTCTATTTTTATTTTATTTTACTTTATTTTTTATTTTATTTTTGTGGTACTAGGGTTCCTGGAAGCCCTTCTACCTCTGGGCTATACTCCCAGACCTATTTTTATATTTTTATTTGGAAATAGGGCCTCAAGCCAGCGCAGCTGGATTCGAACCTGCGCGATCCTCCTGTTTCTGCCTCCCAAGCATGGGGATTACAAGCGTGTGCCATTGTGCCCGGCGACTTCTTTATTTTTTTTTTTTATCTCTTTTTAGTTCTCTCTTAGTTATATCTACTTTTTTTTTTTCAATACTGAGGATGGAACCCAGGGGCATTCTACGTCTGAGCTACACCCCCAGCCATATATATATATACATATATATATACACACACACACACACACACACACACATATGTATGTATATATACACATATATATGTATGTTGTTGTTGTTGTTGTTTTTTTTTTGTTGTTGTTGTTTTGTTTTGTTTTGTTTTGTGGTGGTGGTACTGGGGATAGAACCCTTCTACCTCTGGGTTAGAACCTTTCTACCTCTGGGATACACTCCCAGACCTATTTTTATTTTTTATTTTATTTTATTTTATTTTTTTTTTGGTGGTACTGGGGGTGGAACCCAGAGGCTTTCTACCTCCGGGCTATACTCCCAGACCTATTCTATATTTTATTTGGAAACAGGGTCTCACTAAGTTGCTGAGAGCCCCACTAAGTAGCTGAGGCTGGCTTCGAACCTGTGCATCCTCCTATCTCAGCCTCCCAAGCGCGGGGATTACAAGCGTGCACCACCACGTCCGGCTATATTTTTACATTTTTTAAAATTTAGAAACGGGGTCTCTTAAGCCAGCGAGGCTGGTTTTGAACCTGCGTGATCGTCCTGTCTCCGTCTCCCAAGCTCGGGGATTACAAGTGTGCGCCACCATGCCTGTTTTTTTCCATATTTTGAAACAGGGTCTCACTGAGTTGCAAAGGGCCTCCCTAAGTAGCTGAGGCTGGCTGCAAACCGTAATTTTTCTGTCTCAGCCTCCCAAATGCTAGTATTACAAGTGTGCGCCACCATGCTCAGCTCTCTGTTAGTTCTTTCTAACATAATTTATTTTACTGTATTCTTATAAGTCTCATTTTATATTTTCAAATAAAGCAGGGTATAAAAATAGTTAAATCTTTTTCAGAATCATTTCTATATTGATTAGGTAAGTTTTGTTGCTATATTTATTTTCTTTTTTTTTCTTTTTTTTTTTCTGGTGGTACTAGGGGTACAGAGCTTTCTACCTCCGGGCTATACTCCCAGATCTATTTTATATTTTATTTGGAAACAGGGTCTCACTAAGTAGCCGAGGCTGGCTTCGAACCTGTGCGATCCTCCTGTCTCAGCCTCCCAAGCGCAGGGATTACAAGCGTGCGCCACCACGCCCGGCTATTTATTTTCAATTAAAAAAATTATAGTAGTGAGGAGTCAACCTAGGGGCCATCTACCTCTGAACTACATCCCTAGCCCTTTTTATTTTGAAATAGGGTCTCACTAAGTTTCTGAGGCTTGCCTCAACTTGTGATCCTTCTGTCTCAGCCTCCCAAGTACAAGATTTACAGGTATGTATCATCCCGCCTGGCTTGGTCTATTTATTTTCAATGAAAAAATAAGAATTAAAAATAAAAGGAGAGGTGCCAAGGAAGGAAGACAAAATTTAAAATTAAACACAAATCTTTTTTTTTTTAATGAACTGTCTAGATCAAGATCAGTGAGTTTTGCGGCAACCAAGAGGAAGCAACAAAGGAAGAGGTGTTACAGTTAGATAGAACACGGATCCATTGATTAGAAGAAAGGAAGTTCTAGTTTCTGTTTTTAATTGTGTTGTAAAGAGACTTAAAGGTCATTTTGTCTAACCCTGCTGAATTTACTCCAGGGTATCTCTCCACATAGTCCTTCATCTTTAACCACACAGAACTTCTGCCTCCTAAGCATTTTGCCTACTAGCAGGTGTTTTTCTTTTCCTGTTTTGAGCCACAGTTTTTCTGTAGTAATTTCCATGTCTTAGTCCCTAGTACCTTTAACTAGAATAATACCAAACAAATTCCATGACTCTTTCACATTAATTTCTGACAGCTTTTTAGCTATGTAAAGGCAGCCTTCAATTCTGACCTATTATAGGCTAAATAAATACCCATAGTTCTCACCTAGTCTGCCCCACTGCTTTCTCTCGAGATTATCATTACAAAAAAAAAAAACTTTTCCAAAAGTCTACATATTCTTTTATTAAAATTTACAGATGGATATTTCTGCAATATTTTGTCCTAATAACCTCTTTGTAGCATGGAGGTTCAGAAGGATGGCTCACAAACAAGATCTGGGTTGTACCCCTTTTATTAGCTATCTGACTATGAAAAATATAAAGCAAAAAGTGCTGGGGATGTAGCTTAAAAGAATGCCCCTGAGTACTTCAATCCCCAGTACTGAATACATATATACGCATGCTTGTGTGCTTACTATGTGCCATCTACTCTCTTAACTCTCTACAGGTCTTATCTCATTTAACTTTTTTTTTGTGTGTGTGGTACTGGGGATGGAACCCAGGGCCATTCTACCTCCAAGCTACACCCCCTGCCCTATTTTTTATTTTGAAACAGGGTCTCAGTCTCCCAAATGCTGGGATTACAAGCGTGCGCCACCACACTCAGCTAATTTAACTTTTTTTTTTTTTTGGTGGTACTAGGGTTCCTGGAAGCCCTTCTACCTCTGGGCTACACTCCCAGACCTATTTTTGTTTTTATTTGGAAACAGGGTCTCTTAAGCCAGTGAGGCTGACTTAGAGCCTGCGTGATTCTCCTGTCTCCACCTCCCAAGCGCGAAGATTATAAGCATGCGCCACCACGCCCAGTTCATTTAACTTTTTTGATAGCCTTATGAGATGGGCTATAAGTTTGATTCTAAATCTGGAGATATTGAGAGTGTTGGAAATATCTACCTGTCTGTTTTTGTCCTTTCAGCAGCCAGCATTCTGCACTTGGAGAGGGACTACAAGGACAATATCAAGGACTTCCTATTTACCCTTTGACTTCTTGCTGGGTTGACCCATGAAGAATACTGGCAGGTCAGAGGAGAGAAGAGAGTAAGTTTGGGCATTTGTTACCCTGTGGAGTTGCTTCATCAATCAAAGATCACAATCCATGTATGATATTTCCTACTCCTTTTTATTCCTAGGCATGATAACAAGGCATTATACTTAGCCCCAGGCTTCCATATTACCCTTTGAGATTTTCCTACTCTTCCCTCTGCTTTGACAACTTTTAAAAAGTTTATTAGATTTTCTCCAAGTGTCTCAATTTGAAATGTCATCATTTTTTCTACTAGTTCCCTCTGTAATACACTGAGAAAGGTAATTAGCCCAAGATCCCATGGTTAACAGCAGCAAGTCAGATGATATGTCTGTACACATCAGGCTTCTGGTCACCAAGCTGCATTGCCTCTTACCATGGAGTAAGTGAGCAATATCTGTTAGCCTCTTATTTAGTTGTGCATATAGACAAAAGTTTTAAACCAGGGTTAGTAATATCAGTGGGAATTGGAATACACAACAGAGAATTTGGTTTTTAAAAATTTATTATGGCATTTGAAAAGACCCTTGTAGGATTCCCACTGTCACCACTCCTTTTCAATATAGCACTCAAGACTCTGGACAAAGAAATACGGCAAAAGGAGGAAATCCAAAAAACACAAATAGGAAAAGAAGAACTGGAACTATTTCTATTTGCTAATGACACGATATTATACTTAGAAGACCCAACAAACTCAAACAAAGACTTTTAGAACTGATCAACAAATTCAGCAATGTGTCTGGATACAAAATCAATCTAAAAAAACCACAATATTTTCTATATTCCAACCATAAATCCACCAAAAAATAAATCTAGAAAACATTTCCATTTACAATAGCATCAAAAACAATTCCTAGGAATAAATTTAACAAGTAGGTAAAAGAACTCTACAGTGAAAATTATAAAATGTTAAAGAAACTGAAGATCTTAGAAGGTGGAAGGATTTTCCATGCTTGTGGATTAGAATAACAGATATGATCAAAATGGCCATTCTTTCAAAAGTGATGTATAGATTCAACACAATCCCCATTAGAAAACAATGGTCATTCTTCACAGATATAGAAAAATCAGTTCTTAAATTCATTTGGAACAACAAAAAACACAGAATAGCCAAAACAGTTCTTAGCACCATGCAGGAGGCATCACAATACCTGGCCTCAAACTATACTACAAAGTCATAGTAATACAAAAAAAGCATGGTATTGGCACAAAAGCAGACACATAGACAAAGGGAGCAGAATAGAAGATTCAGAAACAAACCACACACTTACAGCCAATGGATTTTTGACAAAGGGGCCAAAAAATTTATACTAGGAAAAAAGATAGCCTCTTCAACAAATGGTATTGGCAAAACTGGTTAACCATATGCAGAAAAATGGAAATAAATTTCACTCTCTCACCCGACACAAGAGTCAATTCAATATGGATGAAAGATTTGGAAATCAGATGAGAGACCTTCCAGCTTTTTAAAGAGGGCATAGGTCCAACACTTCAACACACAGGCGCATATAAAAAATATTTCTCAGTTTGGCCATGGTGGTGCATGCTTGTAATCCCAGCATTTGGGGGCTGAGACAGGAGGATCATGGTTTGAAGACAGCCTCAGATATTTAGTGAGATTCTTTGCAACTCAGAGAGACCCTGTTTCAAAATAAAGAATAAAAAATAGAGCTGAGGGGGTAGCTTGGAGGTAGAATGCCCATAGGTTCCATCCTCAGTACTGCAAAAACAAACAACTTTCTCAACAAGACCCCAAAGACAAATAAATTAAAAGGAGGATCAATATATGGTATTACATTAAACTGAAGAGCTTCTGTGCAGTAAAAGAAACCATAAAGAACCTCAAAAGAGAACCAACAGAATGAAAGAAGTTTTTTGCCAGCTCCTCGTCTAATAGAGGACTAACATCTAGGATTTTCAAAGAACTCAAAGTTTTTTGTAACTTTGAAAAAACTCACCACCAAAACAACAAATAAGAAGCTGAGCGTGGTGGCGCACGCTTGTAATCCCAGCATTTTGGGAGGCTGAGACTGGAGGATGATGGTTCGCGGACAGACTCAGCTACTTAGTGAGGCTCTCTGCAACTTAGTGAGTGAGACCCTGTTTCAAATTAAGAATAAAAATTAGGGCAGGGGGTGTAGCTCAGTGGTTAAATGTCCCTGGGTTCCATCCCCAGACCTGCAAAAAAAAAAAAAGCAAACAAACAAACAAACAAAAATAAGATAATCAAAAAATGGGCAAATGGCCTGGTGTGGTGGCGCACGTTTGTAATCTCCATGCTTGGGAGGTGGAGACAGGAAGATCTCAGAGGTTCGAAGCCAGCTGTGCTGGTTTAAGAGACCCTATTTCCAAATAAAAAGTATAAAATAGGTCTGGGAGTGTATCCTGGAGGAGGAAGGGCTTCCAAGAACCCCAATACCACCAAAAAAAAAAAAAAAAAGAAAGAAAAGGCAAGTGAACTAAATAGACACTTCACAAAAAAAGAAATACAAATGGCCAATAAATAGATGAAAAAAAAGTTCAACATCATTAGCAATCAGAGAGATGCAAATCAAAACTATCCTGAGATTTCACCTACCACCAATTATAATGGCAGTCATTAAAAACATGAACAATAGCTGGGCGTGGTGGCACACGCTTGTAATTCCAGCATTTGGGAGGCTGAGACAGGAGGATTGTGGTTCACGGACAGTCTCAGCTACTGAGTGAGGCCCTCTGCAACTCAGTGAGACCCAGTTTCAAAATAAAGAATTAAAAATTGGGCAGGGAGTATAGCTCAGAGGTCGAATGCCTGTGGGTTCCATCCCCAGACCCCAAAAAACAAACAAAAACAAACATGAACAATCATAGCCAGGTATGGTGACACATGCTTGTAATTCCAGTACTTGGGAGGTTGAGACAGGAGGATCATGGTTCTTGGACAGCCTTAGCTATTAGTGAGGCCCTCTGCAACTTAGTGAGACCTTGTTTCAAAATAAAGAATAAGAATTTGGGCTGGGGGTGTAGGTAGGAGCTAGAATGCCCCTGAGTTCAATCCCCAGCACCACACACACACACACACACACACACACACACACACACACGCACACACACAATAATAAATGCTGATAATGTAGAGAATTAGGAACTCTGATACACCATTGGTGGGATTGCAAATTAGTGCAACTACTTTGGAAAACAGTGTGGAGGATCCTCAGAAGAATAGGAATGAACCTACCATATGATCCAGCTATACTGCTCCTGGGTATCTCTCCTAAAGAATTGAAACTGGACTACCACAGTAATGCATGCATATCTATGTGTTTTTTTTTTTATTTATTTTTTGTGGTACTGGGGGTGGAACTCAGGGGCTTTTCTACCTCCAGGCTATCCTCCCAGATTTATTTTATATTTTGTTTGGAAACAGGGTCTCATTAATTTGCTGAGAGCCTCACTAAGTAGCTGAGGCTGGCTTGGAACCTGTGCGATCCTCCTGTCTCAGCCTCCCAAGTGTTGGGATTACAAGCGTGCGCCACCACGCCTGGCTTCGTATCTGTTTATAGCTGCACAATTCATAATTGCCAAACTATGGAACCAGCTGCAATGTTCATCAACAAATGAATGGATAGCCGGGCGTGGTGGCGCACGCTTGTAATCCCCGCGCTTGGGAGGCGGAGACAGGAGGATCACGCAGGTTCGAAGCCAGCCGCGCTGGCGTAAGAGACCCTGTTTCAAAAATATAAAATAGGTCTGGGAGTGTAGCCCGGAGGAAGAAGGGCTTCCAGGAACCCCAGCACTACCAAAAAAAAAAAAAAAACAAAACAAATGAATGGATTACAAAATTATGGGATATAAACACAGTGTAATTCTTCTCAGTCATAATTATATAATTTTTAGAGAAATGAAATGAACTGGAGAATATTATGCTAAGTGCGATTAGTCAGTCATAGAAAAGTGAAGGGTGGGATATTCTCTCATTCAAAAGCTAGGGAGAAATTTGGACATAGAAGGAACTCCAGACAAAAAAGGGGAAACCTAACTAGAGTGGAGAAGGGAACCTGAGAGAGGCAGGAAGGGGAAGGAAGGAGAGAGAAACATCTCAGTGGTTATCATGTACATGCACAAACCTATCAAAGCTAATTAATGTGTTGAGCTTGTGAATGTGTATAGGGAAAGGAAGAGGGAGAGGGGTGGGAACTGGGGGAGGTTCACAAAGTACTGTGTGCTTGAATGCCTCTATAACCCTGAACTTCATCAAGATGTATGACTGCAATGTACCAATAAAAAAAAGGACAAGACCCTTGCATAAGTCTATTCTATCCAGAATTCTGGTGAAGGATGACCACTTTAAATTTGTTTTTGTTTTTGATAATTTCTGGCAAGTTCATCATTAATGGTGTTGAAATGCCTGTAGGTGGGATATATCACACAGGCTCTTTTTCTGTTTCTTTCCTTAGATCTGGACATGATCATTCTAGTAATGATGTTCTAAGAAGTATGGGCTACCATATTCATGATGTGAAATGTTTATATTTTTTTATTTTATTTTATTTTATTTTATTTTTTTTTTTGGTGGTACTGGGGTTCCTGGAAGCCCTTCTACCTCCGGGCTACACTCACAGACCTATTTTTTATACTCTTTTATTTGGAAACAGGGTCTCCTAAGCCAGCGCGTGAGGCTGGCTTCGAACCTGCGCGATCCTCCTGTCTCTGCCTCCCAAGCTCGGGGATTACAAGCGTGCGCCACCACGCCCGGCTAAATGTTTATATTTAAACAAGTTATTGGCTCAGAAAATGTTTTGTGAGTATATTACTCCAAGGTTGGCAAACATTGGAGCTTAAATGTCATATCTTATTCATGGAATAAATGGAACACAATCAGAATTTGAAATGAAAACAAATACTTTAATTAATAAATTCAGAATCCCATTATTGTTTTCATGCATAAGCCCTTAGAGGTCCTGCTTTGTAGCAAAGTGTGAGGGCACATGACATGACTGTAATTCCAATACTTGGAAGGTTGAGGCAAGAGGATAATGTGTTTGAGGTCAACATGTAGTAACTTAGCAAGACCCTGTTTCAAAAATGAAAAAGAAAATAGGGCTGAAGTATATATAGCTCAGAGGCAAAATCCCTAGTAACACACACACACACACACACACACACACACACACACACACACACACACACCAGTATTTTGGAGGGCATGTTTTTGTATTTCTAAAGAAAAATTAAATTTTGACATTATATGTTATAATGTTATAAGTATTATCTTGTTTTTTCATATTATAAATGCATGCTACAGCAAAATAAGGGAAATTAAAGCTATCAGATAGCTATCAGATTGGTATTAAAAATTTATATTCAAACCCAGGCGTGGTGGCGTATTCTTGTAATCACAGCATTTGGGAGGCTGAGACAGGAGGATCATGGTTTGCAGGCCACCTCAGCTACTTAGTGAGGCCCTTTGCAACTCAGTGAGACCCTGTTTCAAAATAAAGAATAAAAAACAGTACTGGGAGGCTGGGCATGGTGGCACACGCTTGTAATCCCCGTGCTTGGGAGGCAGAGACAGGATGATCGCGCAGATTGGAAGCCAGCCATGCTGGCTTAAGACATCCTGTTTCAAAAAAAAAAAAAAAGAATAAAATAGATCTGGGAGTGTAGCCCGGAGGTAGAATGGCTTCCAGCAACCACCCCCCCCCAAAAAAAAACACAGGACTGGGGGTGTCACTCAGGGTAGAATGCCCCTGGATCTCATTCCCAGTACCACACACACACAAAATTATATCCAAAGCCGGTGTGGTGGTGCACGTTTATAATCCCAGCATTCAGGAGGCTGAGACAGGAGGATCGCAGTTCAGAGACAGCCTCAGCTACTTAGAGAGGCCCTCTGCAACTCAGTATGACCCTTTTTCAGAGTAAAGAATAAAAAATAGAACTGGGGGTGCCACTTGGAGGTAGAATGCCCCTGGGTTCCATCCCTAGGGACTCCCCCCCCAAATTTTATATCTAGATATCTAAAATTTCAACTTTAAAACTAAGCTCTACTTATCAGGATCAGAAAGAAATGAATGCAAAGTAAACACATGAGTTAATACCATCCTCTGAGTTGCCAAGGAAATTTTACTCTTGGTTCTATCATTATGACAGCCCTCACAGATTTCCATTTTTTAAAAAATGGTACTAGGGATTAAACCCAGGGGCATTCTACCTCTGAGCTATACCACACACCCGTTTGTTTGTTTGTTTGTTTGTTTGTTTGTTTGTTTTGCTGTCTCACTAGGTTGAGTCTTGCTAAGTTGCTGAGGCTGGTCTTGAACCTGTGATCCTTCTGTCTCAACCTCTCAAGTACTAGAGTTACAAGCGTGTGCCACCACGTCCAGCTATATTTTTCTCATTTTAATTGTTTTTTTTTTTGGATGACAGAAAACCCAAAACAAATTATGGAGTATATGACAAAGTATATTGTAAAAAATTGGATCAGCTCAATATGTTTAGCTACTTACTGTTGTACTTTTTTTGTCATTATAAAAGAAAAGTGTAGTTCCTCTCAACTCTGTCCAATAATGTTTGTATTCCTGTGGGGAAAAATTACAAGCATTATTTTATTAGGGTATGTTTAATTTTCTTCTTGACATTTTTCTTTTTAACTTTCTCAATAACTTGTATGACATAAGGCTCTTCCTTATCCCAAACAATTCACCTTTTTTTTTGGTGGTGGTGGTACCAGGGATGGAACCCTTCTACCTCCGGGCTACATTCCCAGGCCTATTTTATATTTTTATTTAGAAACAGGGTCTCTTAAGCCAGCGAGGCTGGCTTTGAACCTGTGAGATCCTCCTGTCTCTGCCTCCCAAGCATGGGGATTACCACGCCTGGCAATTCACCTTAACTTTTAATGACTTAATTTTCTATTTCATTCTTAATCATTCACAAATCTATTTTAAGCTGGGTGTGATTGTGTATGCCTGTAATCCCAGTACTGAGACTGAGACAGGAGGATCACAGGTTCGAGGACAGCAACATAGTTAGACTCTCAGCAACCTAACAGACTTTGCTTTAGAACAAAAGATAAAATAGGGCTGAGGGTATAGTTAAGAGATAGACTACCCCTGGGTTCAATTCTCAGTACCTCCTCACATAAATTTATTTTAGTATAATGTTGAGGTAAGAATGCAGTTTGATTTATGTCTAAATAGGTCATTTTTCTAAAACCTCCCCATTGATTTAAGACTTTTTATACAGTTTCCGTGGAAATTTGTTCATTCAAGAGGGACCATTTAAGACCCCAGGATAGGACAAGGGTATGATATTTACCTTTCAGGATAGATGGAAGGATTGAATGAATTAATACATGCTAAGTAGTTAGCAGAGTATATGGCTCATAGTTGTGGTTCAATAAACAGTATATGGTTTTTTGTTTTGCTTTGTTTTGTTTTTGATGGTACTGAGGATGGAACCCTTCTACCTCTGGGCTACAGTCCCAGACCTATTTTATATTTTATTTGGAAACAGGGTCTCTTAAGCCATCAAGGCTGGCTTTGAGCCTGCGTGATCCTCCTGTCTCCACCTCCCAAGTGAGGAGATTACAAGAGTGTGCCACCACGCCCGGCCAGTATATGCTTTTCATTTAGATCAAAGAAATGTGAGAAATTGATAATGATAAAAATAATATAATACCACAAAAGGTAAATTTTGAAAACCAAATTTTGTTCATGTGATAAATATTTATTATTAATGGATTCACATTACTTTGAATTCTTTAGAAATAGTGTTTTACGTTTATAAACTTTTAAGTAAGACTCCCATTTTACTCAAGTGAAATCCTACTAAATAAATCTAAAAATTGGCTCTCTTACAAAAGAATAACAAATGAGTTTAAAGAATCAAAGCCTTCTACATCTAAAGACTTACCTTCATACACAGCTTTTTTCAAAAGTATGATTTTAAAAATTACAAGAATTTCCTTTAGGGTTTAATATGATGAAATTTTGCAGTTTGTTGAAGCATCATATCTTACATAGTTGATGGTTAAAGTAAGAAAGTCACAAAAATAATTTCTCCTTTTTTTGGTAAATGTGAAGACACTGCTATGGTATGTTGTGTCTTTTCAATATGGATATATTGTTTATCCTTATTTTTTCCAGGAAAACATTTATCTCCTCTTCAGAATTTAAATAATTATTTTCTCAAATAACAGGAACCCTACAACTCAATCTTGATTTTATTTTCCTAGTTCCCAAGATCAAGATTAAATTAACTATACAGTATAACAAGTATAACAACCCTCTTTTCTCGTGTGTGTGTGTGTGTGTGTGTGTGTGTGTGTGTGTGTGTCACTAGAGATGGAACCCAGGGGCATTCTGCCTCCAAGCTATACCCCCAGCCCTATTTTTTATTCTTATTTATTTATGTATTTATTGGTGGTACTGGGGGTGGAACCCAGAGGCTTTCTTCCTCTGGGTTATACTCCCAGACCTATTTTATATTTTATTTGGAAACAGGGTCTCACTAACTTGCTGAGAGCCTCACTAAGTAGCTGAGGCTGGCTTCGAACCTGCGCGATCGTCCTATCTCAGCCTCCCAAGCGTGGGGATTACAAGCATGCGCCACCACGGCCGGCTCTTTATTTATTTATTTTGCAGTACTGGAGCCCAGGAGCATTCTATCTCTGAGCTACACCTCAGCCCTATTTTTTTTATTCTTTATTTTGAAACAGGGTCTCATTGAGTTGCAAAGGGCCTCACTAAATTGCAGAGGCTTTTTGAGAACCATGATCTTCATGTCTCAGTCTTCCGAGTGCTGGGATTACAAGCATGTGCCACCATGCCCGGCTTTTTATTATTTCTTTTCTTTTCTTTTTTCTTTTCCCTTTCCCTTTCTTTCTTTCTCTCCCCTTCCTTTCTTCTTTCCTTCCTTCCTTCCTTCCTTCCTTCCTTCCTTCCTTCCTTCCTTCCTTTCTTCCTTGTCTGGGGGTGGAATCCAGGGGCCTTCTACCTCTGGGCTACACTCCCAGACCTATTTTACATTTTATTTGGAAACAGAGTCTCATTATGTTGCTGAGAGCCTCACTAAGTAGCTGAGGTTGGTTTTGAGTCTGTGTGATCCTTCTGTCCCAGCCTCCCAAGTACGGGGATTATAAGTGTGCACCACCAAGCCTGGCTTTTATTTTTTATTTTGAAACAGGGTCTCACTAAGTTGCAGAGGGCCTCACTAAGTAGCTGAGCTGTCCATGAACCTAGATCCTCCTGTCTCAGCCTCCCAAGTACTAGGATAACAAGCGTGTGCCACCATGCCTGGCTTCTCATGTTCTTAATAGAACTATTTTTTTCCTCTTTAATACACTGCTATATAATTTAGGGGTTTTTTTTTTGTGTGTGTGTGTAATGTAGTGAGCTTACCTACAAAACAAAGCAACTCCCACGTCTACTTAGTGGATTAAAATGGCAAATATTTTCTGCTTCTAAGAAACAACTCTCACCATGTAATTTCACAGTAGACTAACTCCTCAGTCATATTTTCTCTAGCCTAAATGTTCTGAATTCCTTTAGCAGAGACTCTACTTAACATCCTGCAGGGTCTCTCAATGTCCTTTATCCCATTAGCTCCAAAGATAACCTGGCTACAATACCCTTGGCTCACCTTTCCTCCAAAGGTTCCCTGGCACTTTGCTGAAGGTTGTTTGGAAATTCCACTTATTTTCCTTGGCTTTTTCTCATAGCTTCTATCTTTAAGCACTCTCACTCTGGCTCTCCTTGGAGTCTTTTAACCTGTGAACCTCAAACTAATTTTAGGATGTTAATATAAATATAATAAGTAATAAAGTGATAAGAGAATGAACTTAAACTTTAGTGTGAGCCAGGTGTTTTAGATACATTATGCCATTAGTCCTGAAACCACCCTATAAATGGGCATTACAGTTGTCCTCATGTTCTCCTCCCTAACATATAAGGAAAAGTTACTTTGATATAAACTCAAATGAAAAACAAGTTATTAAATCAGAATATGTGTGTGTGTGTGTGTGTGTGTGTGTGTGTGTGTGTGTGTGTGTGTGTGTGCGCTACATGTAGTGGTGCAAGTTTGTAATCCCAGTACTTGGGAGGCTGAGTCAGAGGATCATAGGTTCTAGGTTAGCCTCAGCAATGTAGTAAGATTCTCAGCACCTAGTGAGACTGTATCTCCAAACAAAAGATAAAAAGGACTAGGAGTGTAGCTCAGAGGTAGAATGATCCTGGATACCAGAAAAAAAAAATGTGTGTGTGTGTGTGTGTGTGTGTGTGTGTGTGTGTGTTTTACAGTGCTAGAGATTGAACCCAGGGCCTCATGCATGTTTGGCAATTGCTCTTCCTCTGAGCTGTATCTTCAATCCTTATCAGAAATATTTAGAAGCTGTGACAGGAGGATTGCACAGATTAGAATCCAGCCTCAGCTACTTAGTGAGGCTCTCAGCAACTTAGTGAGACCTGTTTCCAAATAAAATATAAAAAATAGGTCTGGGAGTATAGCCAAGAAGTAGAAAGCCTCTGGGTTCCACTTCCAGTACCATTGGGGGGAAAAAAAAGAAGAAGAATAGGGTGATGATTGCAACATATTTCATAAGAAACTACTTTGAGAGTGATATTGGCAAGAGTATGTCAGGTAGCAGCAGCCAAGGGCTGATATAACCCACTGGGAAAATAGGCATGCTTTCTAAGAAAAAGCAGAGAATAGCAATTGGCTCTTAAGTCATATTAACACTTCTATGTTAAGTCTCGTTAAGTCTCTTGAGTTTAGTCTCTGTGTTTTAATCATATCTTCCAGAACTGAGTGTGACAATTGGTATATCAGAGACACACAATAGATGTTGCTTGAATTAATAAATTGACTAGCACCTACTTATCCCAGATATCACAGATAATACATTGTGATAATACACTATATTTGAGGCAATTGGTAGGTATTTCCTCTATTATATAGCTGAAGAAATTGAATCTGAAAGAGACTGAGTAATTTGTAAAATAAGTAAAATCATTAGGGAAAGACATCTAAAATTCCTGTTTCTGCTAACTATGCTCATGGTGCCTACTTTAAACATGAAAAGAAACTTGCTATAACAAAGTCATTAAAATACTTTTGAAGCCAGGCGTGGTGGCGCATACTTGTAATCTCCAAGCTTGGGAGGTGGAGACAGGAGGATCGCGCAGGTTTGAAGCCAGCCGTGCTAGTTTAAGAGACCCTGTTTCCAAATAAAAAAAAATATAAAATAGGCCTGGGAGTATAGCCCAGAAAAGGGTTTCCAGGAACTCCAGTACCACCAAATAAATAAATAAATAAATAAATAAATAAATAAACTTTTGAAAACATTCCGTAAATAACCTAATTTAAATGACAAATTAAGAGTTCCCATTTTGCAGTTCTCTTTTTCTGGCACAGTAAAACAATGTAGCTAACCTATGGTGACAGGATAAAATTTAAAAGTATATAGGCTGAGCCTGGTGGTTCACCCCTAAAATCCAGTACTTGGGAGATTGAGACAGGAGGATTGCAGATTCAAGGCCAGCGTCAGCAATTTAGCTAGACCCTGCTTCCAAATAAAACATAAAATAGGTCTGAGAATGTAGCTTGGAGGTAAAATGTTCCTGGGTTCAAATCCCAGCAAAATGCGCACACGCGTGAACACACACACACACACACACACACACACACACACACACACCACAGTCAATTTAAAAAGTTCAATATAGCTGGGCGTGGTGGTACACGCTTGTAATCCCAGCATTTGGGAGGCTGAGACAAGAGGATCACAGTTCGAGGACAGCCTCAGCTACTACTTAAGCCCTTTGCAACTCAGTAAGACCCTGTTTTAAAATAAAGAATAAAAAAATAGGGCTGGGGGTGTAGCTCAGAGGTAAAAAATCCCTGAGTTCTATCCCCAGTATTGTGAAAAAAAAAAGTCCATTATAACTAACAGACATTCCCAATACATGTTTAACTGATACACATTTAACTAATACATGTGTAACTCATAACTGAACACAAATTACAATTTCCTTCCTCTCAGATAGTCAATGATCCAATTATATACATGGGAAATATGAAGATCCTATTATAGTTTCCATACACATAATTTTTCTATGAGTATTAGTGAATCCTCATAAAATACATTTTATTGCCATCATTAAACATTTTTCATAACATCTCTGAAAACATTTAAAGTTTTTCTAGTTCCAGTCATATTGAAATTTCATTAAATTTGATCTAAATTACCGATTTATTTTCTTCTGTAGTAACAGGTAATGGCATGTTTGTTTTTCTCATTACTTTTTTTTTTTTTTTTTGGTGTTGCTGGGGATGGAACCCAGGGGCATTCTACCTCCGAGCTACAGCCACAGCCCGATTTTTTATTCTTTATTTTTAAACAGGGTCTCACTTAGTTGCATTTGGCTTCCCTAAGTAGCTGAGGCTGTCTGTGAATCTGGTTCCTCCTGTTGCCTTCCAAGTACTGAGATTACAAGTTTGTGCCACCTCGCCGAGTTTCTCATTACTTTTAAGTTATCTGTAATTATTAGTTTAAAGGCAATGATTCTAAACTAATTATAGCATTATTTTTTTACATTTAAAAATATGGAGTGCAAATACATTTTGTAGATTACCACTCACACTAACACCCTAAATATTTTCTTTTAATGTTACTATCTTTTTTTTTTTTTTTGTACTGGGGATTGAATTCAGGGAACTTCTACCTTTGAGCTATACTCCCAGCCCTTTTTATTTTTTATTTTTTATATATTTATATTATTTTTGTGGTACTCGAGGTGGAACCCAAAGGCTTTTCTACCTCCAGGCTCTACTCCCAGACCTATTTTATACTTTATTAGGAAACAGTCTCACTAAGTTGCTGTGAGCCTCACTAAATAGCTGTGCGATCCTCCTTTCTTAGCCTCCCAAGCGCTGGGATTACAAACATATGCTATTACACCCTGTTCCTTTTTATTTTTTATTTTGAAACAGGGTCTTGCTAAGTTTCTGAGGCTAGTCTCGAACCTGTGATCATCGTGTCTCAGTCTTCTAAGTACTGGAATTACAGGTATGTGCCACCACCCCTGTATAAAGTCATTACCTTGAGCAATGTTTTTACAATGCAAAACTAAACATAATGTTATTCAGTACCGATTTTATCATTTTCACATTTTTATAAAAATTCACCACTTTTTAATTCGACCATCATAAAATTCAATATAACTGAAATTAGAAGGTTTAATTTTAATAATAATATCATTTTTATTAATGATATACCTTATCATGGAAGCACAGTAGAAAATGATGGAGAAAATAAGCCAAATTTGGTAGCATACACCTGAAATCCCAGCACGTAGGAGGCTGAGACAGGAGAACAGGTTTGAGGCCAACAATTGGTAAGTTAGTGAAACTGTGTTTCCAAATAAATAAAAGGGCTGGAGATGTAGCTCAAAGGTAGAATATCCCTGGGTTTAATCTCCAGTACCACACATAAAAATAATGAAAGAAAGGAGGGGGGGGAGGAGGAGGAAGAGGAGGAGGAGGAGGAGGAGGAGGAGGAGGAGGAGGAGGAGGGAGAAAATAAAATATAAGAAACATTTTAATCTGGGCATGGTAGAGCATGCCTATAATCCCAGTATTTGGGAGGCTGAGACAGAGGGACACAGTGTGTACATGCACACACAGGTACATACACACACACGGAAACATTTTATCTTCTAAGCCTAAATCTTCTGTGATGTTTAAGTTAATTTTTTGAAATTTAGCTTATTGATTTTATTAGTAATTTAATAGTATAAATATATTATCATGTGACATACTTATATTTATGTATATGTATATGTTTAAGCTATGTATTGTATATAAATTATGCAAAATTTAAGTTATTTTTCTGAGCTCAGAGAAGAAGGAAAACTGGCATGGTGGTGCACATCTATAATCCCAGTACTTGGGAGGCTGAGACAGGAGGATCATAGGTTTAAAAACAGCCTCAGCAACTTAGCTAGACCTTGTCTCAAGATAAAAATGAAAAGGCTGAGAGTGAAGCTTAGAGGTAAAATACCCTTGGGTTCAACCTCTAGTACAAGGAAGAAAGAAAAAAGAAAAGAGGGAGAGGGAGACAGAATTCACATAGAAACAAGATCACATCACGTCACCATGAGATACATTTTCTAAGACTGAAATTTCAGGTTTACTTCTGTCGTCTGTAGACTTACCTGGTGTTCTGCTCGCTTGATTAATAAACACCCTTCAAAGTACAAGGGTAGAGCAGTCATCTTTAACCTTTCCTGGAAAATCCTGCGAGGGGCTGGTTTCGGGGGTTTCTTAGCCATCATACCCTCTCTTTGGTGTAGGTTTGGTTCAACTGTATTCAGTCTCAAAATGAAATCTCTCTTGTGTGAGAGGAAAAAGCAACTGTTCAAAGAGGAAGTCCTAACTTGCTTTTTAACCACCAACAGGACACACACACGCGCGCACAGACAGACAGATACACACACACACACACACACACACACACACACACACACACACACACTTTTTTTTTCTTTTATTTTTATGAAAAAGAAATAACAGGCATAGACCAACTTTTAGAGGGCAATATCTCAGTAAAGGGCATGTACTTAGATTTATAATAGCAAAATAAACAAAAGATTAGTATCACCTGAGGATGAAAGAAGCAGGTGTAGAAATTGTGGAATCTAAGGAGACATCAAGGACACATTTGGGTTTTGTTTTTTTTTTTTTTTTTGGTTGTTTACTACTGTTCAAAAGATAGTATGTGAATCATATCCTTATTTCCAAAAGATAGAATGTAAATAAACTCTACTTGATTAAAAATTACTTCATAGGATAATTATATCAGTAATAATTCTATTGGTTAGATATTTCGGGGCCAAGCATTGTTTAAACGTTTTAATAATACAACATGGTTTCCCTTACTCCATGACCATTTGTGTGCTTTACTGAATACAAAGCAATTCATGGGAACATGAAATTCTTTACTGGAGATTGAGCCTAGGGGCATTCTACCTCTGAACTACATCATCAGCCCTATTTTTTTTTTTTTTAAATTTTGAAACAACTAGGTTGCTGAGGGTCTTGCTAAGTTGCTGAAGCTAGCCTCAACCTTTGACCTGTGATCCTCCTACCACAGCCTCCCATGTACTGGAATTACAGCCAGGTGCTACCACACCCAGCAATTCTTCACGTGTGTATCAAAAGGTAAATGAGTAAGTGGGTTACCAGTATTTGGGGGGGAGGAGGAATATCCAGCAGATAAAGTTATACATTTTCAAACTTTTATTTTTTTCTTTTATGTTTTCTGAGCTATGGATCTCTGATTCTATGACCAGTGGATAGAGTTTCCACAGTTATGTGAGAAATTCATAGAAATACACTGGGACCAGAACTTACTCAATACTTGCATATGTAAATGGTTCATGAGAGATCACATTTGGCCCAGCACAGTGTAGGATTAGTGGGAGAATGGAATGTTAGGACAAATTCTGATTTGTCTTACAGGGGTCCTGAGAATTTCTACCACTGCCTATTCCACTCTTCAGTATTTCAGTATTTCAGTATTTCAGTATTTCAGTATGTATGTATTTATGCTGAGGATAGAACCCAGGGGTGTTCTATTAGCAAGCTACATCCCAGCTCTATTTTATTTTTGTTTTGAAACAGGGTCTTGTTAGGTTGTTGTAAGTACTGAGATTGCAATTGTGGCTCACCATGCCTAGTTCCATTTATTTATTTATTTATTTATTTATTTATTTATTTATTTATTTATTTTGTGGTACTGGGGTTGAAACCCAGGGTCTTGCCGGGCGTGGTGGCGCACACTTGTAATCCCAGCATTGGGAGACTGAGACAGGAGGATCGCGGTTCAGGGACAGCCTCAGCTACTTAGTGAAGCTCTCCGCAAATTAGTGAGACCCTGTTTCAAAATAAAAGAATAAAAAATAGGGCAGGGGGTGTAGCTCAGAGGTAGAATGCCCCTGGGTCCCACCCCTAGTACCACAAAAAAAAAAAAGAAGTGAAACCCAGGGTCTTTTCTACCTCCAGGCTATACTCCCAGACCTATTTTTATACTTTATTTGGAAACAGGGTCTCACTAAGTTGCTGAGAGCCTCACTAAGTAGCTGAGGCTGGCTTCGAACCTGTGCGATCCTCCTGTCTCAGCCTCCCAAGCGCTGGGATTACAAACATGCACCACCACGCCCGGCTCTTTCTTACTTTTTAAGAAGAAGAAGAAAAAAAAAACTTTGTTACTTTGGTCTGCTGATTTGTAAGTAAAATTAATCCTTAATATATCCTGATCAAGTTATGTCTTTCTCCCCCCAAAACCCCTACAAAATATAGAAATCTGGCATAAGCTTTATTAGCCATTAAGATCTATAATTTCCGATATCATTGTGCCTCCAGACCATTACAGTGGAAATCCTTTTATAGAATCTCAAAAGAAGTCTCCTAGTTTCCACTGTTTATAATTTATTATTTAAAATGTAACCTAAAAAGCCGGGCATGGTGGCGCACGCTTGTAATCCCTGCATTTGGGAGGCTGAGACAGGAGGATCGCACAGGTTTGAAGCCAGCCTCAGCTACTTAGTGAGGCTTTCAGTAACTTAGTGAGACCCTGTTTCCAAATAAAATATAAAATAGGTCTGGGAGTATAGCCCGGAGGTAGAAAGCCTCTGGGTTCCACCCCTACTACCACACATACACAAAAATGTAACCTAATAAAGACAATTGACTGTTTTAAATACTTTAATGTATTCTCACTGCTTTTGAGATTCTTTCTTTCATTGAACACTAAGTATTTGGGGAGTAATGACAATGTCTCCAACCATGAAGCATAAGGTCTTTCATAATTGGGTCTTTTACAATCAAGATATCTTCTGCTCTGGTAATTTTGCTTACCCCTAGTTGTCTCAATGCCCTGTAGTTTTTCCCGTCATCTTGTGCCTTTCCACTCACTGCACTCTGGCTTGAGTGTCCTTTTTTCCCCATATACTTCAAAATCCAGGTTGGTTGAGCATGGTTCTGCATACCTGTAAACCTAGTATGTGGGAGGCTGAGACAAGATCACAGCAACTGGTCATCTAAGATCATACTAAGATCATTGTAGTCTAGTGAGATCTGTTTCAAAAACAAAAACAGAAAAAGAGCTGGAGATGTAGTTTGGAGGTAGAGTGGCCCCTGGATTCAATTTCTAGTACTATACATACATGCACACACAAAAAAAGGAAGGAAAAAAGAAAGGAAGGAAGGAAGGAAGGATGGAAAAAGGGAAGGAAGGAAGGAAGGAGAGGAAGAGAAAAAGGACCCAGGTTGAATCTGCCCTTGACCATGAAGGCTTCCTAATTTTCTGTAGCTTTCCTCATTCTCAGGAAAAATGTTTATTGCCTTCACTTCTGCATTCCTATAGCATTTTGCACATATCTTTATTACAATATTTGTCCTTTGTATATTATTTACTGGTATACATTATTCACAGAAAACAGTTTTTCAAAAGGACAGAATATGTTGAAGTAGAGATTGATGAAAAGTAGAATAAAATATTTATTCAATGAATAGCTCTGAGCTCGCACATATAATTCTAATTTGGAGAGTTGTTATGTCTCACTGTGGCAGGAGTTTCTTTTTTCCTCATACATGTTCCCATTGGTTGACATATGGCTCTTTTATTGCTATAATAACCATGAGACTATCAAACTATCAGAAATACGAGAGAGTCCACCTATGAGAGCTATCGGGAGTACCTGTACCATAAGAGTTTGTTATAAGTCAGGTGAAATGGCAAATATATCTCAATGACTTAGGGTCAGGTATAAGATTAACTCACAAAAACCAAAAATCTCAGTGACATTTGAATCATGTATGTTTTTGTACCATTCACATAACTGAATAGTCATTTCTACCATACTTAAGGCTCTTTCAATTACTTTACTATCTACTTATTGGAATTGATTCAATCAATAAGTCTGAGTACAAGCTTTCATTCCTTCTATAGTACTTCCCAATTTCTGACACTTAATATTTATTGATGATTTTTTTGCTACACTGCTGAGTTTTTCCTAGTTATATGTTCACATTATTTTTGTAGTATAGTATATTAGTTATATTATTGAGAAATATTTTTGGATGACAAAATGTACATATATATGTGTGTGTGTGTGTGTGTGTGTGTGTGTATTAGTGTCATGTATATACATGACACTAGTTTCCAAACTAGATAAATCATAGAATAATGATAGGTCTAAAGAAACTGGAAATGCAGGATGAAGAGTTTGGTAGTAGAGTGATAATGAATTTTGTCTTAGTCATATCAAACCCAATATGTATAAAGGTTATGCCTATGTTTTCCTTTTCTTCATTTAAGATTATTTCCTTTTTTCCTCCTCCTCCTCCTCCTCCTCCTCCTCCTCCTCCTCCTCCTCCTCCTCCTCCTCCTCCTCCTCTCTACCTCTTCCTTTTTTGTTTTTTGGTACTGGTGATTAAACCCAGGACCATTTTATCTTTGAGTCACACCCCCAGCTCTATTCTATTTTGAAACAGAATTTTGCTAGGTTGCTGAGGTCTCACTAAATTGCTGAGACTAGCCCCAAACCTGTTATCCTCTTGTCTCACATTTCCAGATATCATGATTACAGACGAATCACAACATGGACAACTTGGTAATGTGTGTTCGAATAGACTTTAACAGACAAGAGCTATAAAAAGAAAAGGCAAATCATGAGAGCTTTCTCCAGGAAAGGCTGGAGACCATCAGTTATTGGCCTTTGCCCGGAAGGGAAGGATCCCAGTGGCTGCTGACCCTTGGAGCCCTTCCAGATATGAGGTATATTGTCACTATTGTGTTTTTAGAGTTTTGCTTAACCTGGTCAGAATTTAGACATTTTCTTCCATTAAGCCAGATTTATTAATATAATAGCCGCATTTTTCCTGAGAAAGAGACATACACCACCCTTTTTAGCAGTTTTCTTCATTAGACTAGAATCATTAATGTAATAGCATTTTCCCTGAGAGAGACACATGCCACTCTTTTCAGCAGTGAGTGGGTATGGGTCAGTCTAGTCAAATGGAGAACGTGCTATTGGGCCAGGACCATCAGTAACAGATTTTAGAGTGTTTAATACTTATGACAGTCTGGCATCTGGAGAGGGAGAGCACCATGCAATGTAAACAAGTGGACCTGCTGAAATAAAAGCATTAAAGAGAATTATGCCAAGAAAAACTGGAGTTTAGTGGGCTCCAACACTGTACAAGAGAATTTGTCATAAGGCTGTTGTAACAGAGCCCTTTTTAGCCTAGTAAGGTGATGCCAGTTGGGGTCCCCCAGCAGTTTGGTTGCAAGAGGTGTGGTGAGGATCATTGTAAAAGGCCCATGGTTGGACATGTTTTGGTTGGAGCGACTTGAGGAGGACTTGATCCCCTGGCTTAAGGGGCTTGACTGCTAGGTGTGGAGCTGCTTCTTCAGTTCCAGCTTGAAGAAGATATCAGTCAGCATGTTCCCTAAGGAGGTGCCTTTTCTTATGACTGCTGTTGATATGGGATGTGGAGCTTCCAAGAAATGCCAAGGGCTTGTGCCACCTGTTGAGTAACCTTAGAAATGAAAGCTGGTACATTATCAGACTATAAGAAATTGTGGAGTCCAAACTGAGGGATAATATCAGAGCATAGAACATTGGCCACTGTGCTGGCTGTCTTGTCCTTTGAGGGAAAAGCCTCTACTCAACCTGTTAGGGTGTCGCCTCTTATTTGGTGGGTAGGAAAAGAAGGGCAAAGACCTCCTTGGGGATAAACAGCAGCTCAAATAGAACAGGAGGCACTGATTTACTAATTAGCTATTGCAGGAGGGGAGAATAAAACAAGTTTAGAAAATTTTTAAGCACCATAGGTCCCACGTGTAGGGAATTATGTATTAGGCTAACGACTGCTTTGGCCTTCCTGCACCTCAGGCAGAGCAATTTTGTCCTGTAAAAGAGGGCCTGTAGTGTGTGGCAATTGGCTTACCCACTACTTTGAGAGTTACCTTGGCCTGGCAAAGATGATTGAGGTTAAGGAGTCTGGGAGCCGTCAGATTTTGGCCAGGCCAAGTAGGGCCAGAGGCAGGCATTGTATCATATGGTCTCTCATTTTTATTTCCTCACCACTACCATTAGGGGGCTGCCTGATAATCCCAGTGGGGATCCTCAGAAGGAATCGCAGCTGCTCCCATGGGGAGTGCTGGGTTGGTTAAATGAGCCTGGTCGGCCTGTTCCTGGGCAGTCTTTACAATATGATTATGTTCATCTGGAGTTAAGGCAGAAGTTAAAATAACACGAAGATCCTGTAATGTTAGACTGTATGCTTGCATGATGTGTTGGAATTCTTTAATAAAACTAGATGGATTGGTGGAAAAAGAACCCAGTTTTCTTTCAATTTGAGCAAGTTCAGGGAGGGAGAAAGGAACATGAACGTGGACTATGCATTCTGCACCAGCCACCTCACAGATCAGGGCCAAGAGAGAAGGGGGGTCCCTGGAGTGGGTACAGTAACCTACAGGGGATGGCGAGGGGGAGGTGAGGGTTGGTCCCTTAAGGGAGGATGGCGGGGTGGGGGGGAGGAGCAGGTTAGATTGGGAGGCTGTCCTGGGATAGGATGGTGGTCGGGGCAGTAAGGAGAGATCCTGTGGATCAGGGTCATCAGAAAGCGGTGCCTGTAACCCAGACAGATCAGACTCTGGCAACCACGTGTTGCCACAAAATGGTGACTGTTCCTGCGATTCATCAAAATTGCAGGCTGGCGCAGGCCAAGATGGCAACTGTGTAATGTCACAAGGTTGTGACTGTGTGATGTCACAAGATGGCGACTGTGACATCACCACATAGCCAGTACGTGCTGTCACAAAATGGCGGATTATGGAAAAATGGTGGCTGACAGGGGAGAGTGGTCAGAGGGACAGGAGTGCAGGAAAAAGAAAGTCTGGACATAAAGGACTTCAGACCATGTACCAGTCTGCTTACAAAAGTCTCGGGCTACTGCGACCCATTATCGTATCAAGGCCAGAGAGGCGCTAAGGGCAAAAGTCCTCTGCTAGCTTGGAGGTTTGGCTTCCCATAATCGGTCCACGGGCGAGAACAAAGAACAGGAAACAGGCGTTAGGAAATGGGGACTAAGAGATTGGAAAAGATGTCTCTATCCCTTCTCAAAACCAAAGGACGACCTGATTGTCTGGGTGAGGTCCCAGTGGACTGGAGGATAATTCCCCAAGTGCTTGGGTTTTGGTCCCAGTGGACCGGTGGCGGACCTTAAGTCCAGAGAGGCCAAAAACCAGAATTCACTGGCCAAGGGAAGAGGAGGGAGCTTACCCTGCACAAAAGACCTCTGCAGGGTGCAGAAGCACTGAGTCAGAATGGTGGCAGCAGACATGTGGCTGACAGGTATGCAGTGGGGCCTGAGTGGCTGCGGGGCGTGCATGGCAAGTGCCAAGGCCAGTCCATGGGGCCCAAGCAGTGGGCGGCACTGCTGCCAGCGGCAGGAGGCTGGGAGGATGGCCCGGCAGGCAGAGGTGCCTGCTGTGGCTGTGGGTGGAGGTTCCTGTGGCAGCCGCAGGGCACAAAGCTGGAATGCGGTGGCAGTGGCCTGCACATGGTGGTGGCAGTGGTAGTGGGTAGAGCAGTGGCTGCGGACTGAGCACCATCCAGCAATCCCGGCGCGGGACCTTGCAGGCGAGTGGCTGGCGGGTTAGAGTCCAGGGCTCAAGAAAGAGAAGAAAAAAAAAAGGGAAAATATACAAAAATCCTCCCTAGTTTCATGCACCAAATGTAATGTTGAAATTGAGAGGGAGTTTGCGAAGAAGATAAACACAAGCCAGGTTATCAAATGCTGCTACCTTAATCAGACCTGGCACCCTCAGAGAGTCTGAGGCCTGGGGGAAGAGATGCAGGGTCCAGAGAGGGGCACATAGTCCCAGTCCACGGTGGAGTCATGTGGAGGGGCAGACATACTGGTGTTTTAAGAGAGAGGGGATTGGGGTGGAGCTAACAGTGTGGGAACGCCGATTCTCTAGTGACATCTGAAGTCTCGCAATGCCTGAAATCTGCCTCATGATGCTTGGGGTCTTGTGGCACTGGATTCTCGCGATTTCTCTGTTTCTGGCTTCCTGGGTTTGGCCTCCTATTCCCGCTGTGAGGTGACATGGGGGAAGAGGGGGGACCTGACCTATCAGGTAGTATATCCCTTTTTGCCTAAACTAGTGATTACAAATTCTGTTTTATGTAACTAATCCTTGATCAATATAGTTCTTCATTGTCTAGTATAGATTCTCAAAGTGGGCAATACCAATCCCCTAGCTACCACTGGAATGAAATGTAGGTACATCAAAGAATTACATAAAAGAATTTGTCACTGCCTCTTTCTGTTTATTTTCCTAAATAAGGTAGATTTCTGGGGTGGTGGTGGGGTACTGAGTAATTTTTTTAAAGGGGCAGTAAGCCTGATAAAATTGGGAACCTCTAGAAGCAAATATCCTAATATTGAAGGTGTCCTATAATCTTATTTCATTTTGCCAGCATTTACTTCTCAATATCAGACAAATTTTCTGTGTCGAAAAACACATCATAGCCGGTCTTGGTGGCACATGCTTGTAATCCCAACAATTGGGAGGCTGAGACTGGATGATTGCGGTTCTTGGACAGCTTCAGCTACGTATTACTAAGTAGCCCTCTGCAACTCAGTGAGACCCTGTATCAAAGAATAAAAGATAGGGCAGGGGATGTAGCTTGGAAGTCAAATGCCCCTGGGTTCCATCCCTAGACCCACAAAAATAAAATGAAATGAAATAAAATAAAATAAAATAAAATGGGCTAGGAGTGTACTTTGGAGGTAGAATGCCCCTGGGTTCAATCTCAGTAATATATATGTATATACATACATACATACACACACACACATAATAGACATGTCATTTTGCCCCATGTCTTTAGTAGCAAAAGTGATATGTTTTCCTATTTTATTCCTATTTTATTTTCTATTTCTTCTCCCTATAGGAAATCTCTTACTTGTAGGTATGGCACATAAGCTACAGTTTTGGCATTTTATCATTTATGAGTTCCTCTAGTCACTTGAAATTACAAATACACACACACACACACACACACACACACACACACACACATACATATTTTATTTTTTTTGGGGGGTGTGGTAGTAGGGATTTGAGCCCAGAGGCATTCTATCTCCAACCTACATTTAAACATTATTTTTGGAAACAGGATTTTGCTAGGCTAATGGGAGTCTCACTACTTGCTGAGGCTGTCCTTGAACCCACAATCCTCCTATCCCAGCCTCCCAAATACTAGGATTATAAGCGTGTGCCATGTCTGGTTTACAAGTATAATGATTCAAGCTTAGCATTAGTACTGTATTTTTACAGTAAGATGCTTATTCTATGTAATAAATTACAGCTGAAAAGGATCCAAGCACTGTTCAGATGACATGTGTGTTGGTGCTAGAGGTTGAACCCAGAAAAATTTTATCTCCCCAAGCTACACCTCAGCCCTATTTTATTTTTTATTTGTAAACAGTCTTGCTAAGTTGCTGAGAACCTGACTAAATAGCTGAGATTGGCTTCAAACCTGCAATCCTTCTGTCTCAGCCTTCCAAGTACTGGGATTATAGGCATGCACTACCACAAAGGCTAATTCTCAACATTTCTAATGCTTTGGGTTGTAGTGTGCTTATTAACAGTTTTACCTTTAAAAAATATCTTCCAATATATTTATAACTGACAGTAAGAGAGTTGTTGGCGTTTTGGCAATATTTTAAGGTCATGAAACAATCAGAATTCTTCACATTGATTATTAAAATTGCTTTGCATGATTTCAGCTTTCATGTTCATATTCTTGTGTGTGTGTGGTGCTGGGGATTGAACCCAGGGGAATTCTACCTCTCAGCTACACCCCCAGTCCTATTTTTTTATTATTTATTTTGAAACAGGGTCTAAGTTGCAGAGGGCCTCACTAAATAGCTGAGGCTGGCTGTGAATCTGGATCTTCCTAAGTCTTCCACGTACTAGGATTATAAGCGTGTGCCACCACACCCAGCATAATGGTCATATTTTTATTACTAAACTACCTTCAAAACCTTCATATCAAAGGCTGACTGAAATTCAAAAGGCATGTTCCTTATTATTTGACAATTTTCAATAAAAGTAATTGAAGTCTTTGTAAGGCAAAATTATAATGCACAACAGTGTTTTAAGCTTTTTAAAATATAAAAATGTTTTCAATGACAAAGGTTCCTTTTTGTAAGGTCTACAGTTTACTATAAGTGAACTCTAAGATACAGAATGGAGACTTAGAAAAAAAGTGTTATGTTCTCAGATTAAGAGAAACAACGTGTACATAATAGAAGATAATTTTCAATTTAGAATCAAATGGTTACACAAAGGTAACTTGGGAAATCTAAAGGTCATTTAATTTATATAAAACTTAGCAGTTAAGTACTTATTATAGACCTTGACAATTCATTGCAGAGTAAAGCTGTTTTGTGAAAATTGCTGCCACCTACCTGCACATTGCACACATAACTGTTAACTTGGCAATTATAGCCCCAGACAGTGTTTCTTTGTGAAGGTAAATTCTGACAGAAAAGGTTAAAGTAAGTCCATTTAATAGCAGGACCATTATTTGGCAATAAAAAGTAAGAAAAGAATTAAAATTTTATATTAGACTAAAACTCCAAATTACAAAAATATGTTTCTTTCACTTTAGCAAATTTTATTTTTTAATATACTTTTATTGGTACATTATAGTCTCACATCATAATGTAAATTATGTTAGCAGTGACAGACATGCATACAGCACTTGGTGGTCCCCTCCTGCCTCCCCATTTTCCCCCTAGCAAGTTGTAAATCATAATATCAACTACACTACAATCTTTAGAAAAAATTTATTTTGTTGTTAATTTTTAGAAAAATTTATATGATAGTAATTTGCTAGTATATTCACTTTTGACTTTTGTAGAATAATGCATTTGATTGCAACTTTTTTTAGAAACTTCAGCAATTTTATTAACTTCACTTTCTCTTATTGTTTACTATAAAAGATTTCAAACATACAGGGCAGTTGAAGGAGTACTAATAATACCTACATATCCAATATTTTAGTTAAAAAATTGTTAACACTTTGACATATTCAACTGATCTCTAGTCCTCTTCCTCCTCTCTCTTCCTTCTTTCTTCCTCCTCCTCCTGGAAATCAAAGGTCTAGTATAAAATACTTTTTCAATGGTTTTTCTTTTTTTGGTGGTACTGGGGATGGAACTCTTCTACCTACGGGCTACAGTCCCAGACCTATTTTATATTTTATTTGGAAACAGGGTCTTTTAAGCCAGCGAGGCTGGCTTCAAACGTGTGTGATCCTCCTGTCTCTGCCTCCCAAGCATGGGGATTACAAGTGTTCGTCACCATGCCTGGCTAGCCCTATTTTATTTCTTATTTTGAAACAGGGCCTCAATATGTTGCTAAGGCTGACCTTGAACCTGCAAGCCTTCTGTCTCAACCTTCCAAGGGGTTGGAAAAGTATGTGTCACCATGCCTGGCTGCAAGCAAACGTGTGTGTGTGTGTGTGTGTGTGTGTGTGTGTGTGTGTGTGTGTTACTGAGGCTTGAACCCAGGGCATTCTACCTTTGAGCTTAGTTTTTCTTTTTTTTTTTTTTTTGTAATGGAGATTGAACCCAGGAGCCTCCTACCTCTGAGCTATACCCTTGACCCCTTTTAAAAAATTTTTCTTTTGAAACAAGGTCTCTACAGGTTGCTGAGAGTCTTGTTAAGTTTCTGAGGTTTATCTTGAACCTGAGATTCTCCTGACTCAGCCTCCCAAGTACTTAGATTACAGGTGTCCAGTCTTTTAATACTTTTAACATTTATAAAATATAGAATATTTACTTATAGTTAACCATAAGTTTTTACTACTCTTTTAAGCTAAATTTCTGGATACTTTATTTTCCCCATATACACATTTAATTACATGGACTTCATAAATTGAAATATGAGTGCATGCTTACACACACACACACTCCTCTCTTACCAAGTAGTAGTGATAAAAACTTTAAGATTTAATCAGTTGTCATAATAGTTCATAAGAGTGATCTTGATGTATTTGGAGATTTATAATAACAAATCTGTATTTATTTATTTATTTATTTATCTATTTTTTGTGGGCCGGGATGGAACCCAGAGGCATTTGACCTCCGAACTACACCTACTGCCCTGTTTTTTATTCTTTATTTTTTGGTGGTACTGGGGGTGGAACCCAGAGGCTTTCTACCTCCAGGCTACACTCCCAGACCCATTTTATATTTTATTTGGAAACAGGGTCTCACTAAGTTGCTGAGATCCTCACTAAGTAGCTGAGGCTGGCTTCAAACCTGCGCAATCCTCCTGTCTCAGCCTCCCAAGTGCGGGGATTACAAGCGTGAGCCACCACGCCTGGCTTTATTCTTTATTTTGAAACAGGGTCTCACTAAGTTGCAAAGGGCCTCACTAAGTAGCTGAGGCTGTCTGTGAATCGCGATCCTCTGGACTCAGCCTCCCAAATGCTGGGATTACAAGTGTATCGCGTCCCTAAGGCTCTGACCAGCAGAGCCTAGGGAAGAAACACACGAACGCCAAGTCTGCTGCTGATGCTTCCTCTTTAATGCTCTCTCTCCAATGCGCACAGCAGGCAAATATATATCAGTCTCATAACCCCTCCCTCATCACTCCACCAACCCCAAGCTTCCCGCAGCTAGGGCATGCGCATTTCTAACCCTCTCATAGGCAGGCTGGTGGTAGCACGAGGCGCTGCATCACTGATCATCCGTAGGATGCCTGATAGGGCTCACTGCGCAGGCTCAGGGCACCGCCAGCCTCGTGAGCCTCGTGACTTGGCTGCAAGCCTAGGCGCCATCTTGAGTCCATGCTGGCAACAAGCCTGGGTGCCATCTTGGTCCAGCCGAGTGGGCCCCGACACAAGTGTGCGCCACCATGTCAGGCTCAAATCTGTTTTTTAAATTAATATTACTACTCCACCATCAATTAGCAACCCTATTTTAGAATACTAAAATTATTTGGGGGGCTATTAAGTACTGTGCTGGAACTGGCAAAGATGAAACTGAAAGGTTTGCTTGGAATTGTAGTCTCTATAACTATTTTCCTAAGGACATTGCTTCATTTTCTCTCTAGAGCAGAACATTCACAATAACCTCTGTGCCTTGTATTTTAGCCCAGCATAAGCCATTGCATCTCAGGTTTCTCAAAAATAACTATGGATGTTCCTGTTTCCAGTAAAAGCAAGATGTAAATTTCCATGTGGGACATTACATAAAGTTTGTTTTACTGCTTGAGAGCATTTGTTAAAGCATTACAAGTTTCTTTTTAAAAAAAGTATTAGCTCAGCTCTTGATTAGCAATTTATTGAATAAGTAATCTAATTTTGTTCAAACTAATTTAGTTATTGGCACTGGGGCTTCAACCCAGGGTAGTTCTACCACTGAGCCACATCCCCAGCACTTTGTGTGTGTGTGTGTGTGTGTGTGTGTGTGTGTGTGTGTGTTACTGGGGGTGGAACCCAGGGGCTTTTCTACCTCTGGGCTATACTCCCAAACCTATTTTATATTTTGTTTGGAAAGAGAGTCCCACTAAGTTGCTGAGAGCCTCACTAAGTAGCCGAGGCTGGCTTTGTTGAACCTGTGCCATCCTCCTGTCTCAACCTCCCAAGTGTTGGGATTACAAGCGTGCACCACCACACCTGGCTCATCCTCAACACCTATTTATTTTCTTATTATGAGATAGGATTTCATTAATTTGTTCAGGTTGGCTTCAAATTTCTAATTCTCCTATCTCAGCTTCCAGAGTCCCTGAGATTATAATCACACCTGACTGTATTTTTCTTTTTGGTGCTGGGGATTAAACCCAGGGGCATTCTACCTCTGATATACACCCCACAGCCCTATTTTTTTTTTTAATTCTTTATTTTGAAACAGGGTCTTACTGAGTTGTAAAGGGCCTAAGTAGATGAGGCTGTCCACAAACTACGATCCTCCGGTCTCAGCCTCCCAAATGCTGGGATTACAAGTGTGTGCCACCATGCCTGGCTGTAATTTTTAATTAAATCATAAAAATAAGACTGTATGGTATAATCACATAATGACCCTATAATTTTATAAAATCATACACTAGTATGGCAGGAAGGAGTTTTCAGAGCATCTAGTTTAGACTTGTTATAGCATTAAGGAAACATGCAGAAAAGTGGTATGATGTTGCCCTAGATGACAGAGGTAGTCAATTACTAGACGGGTTTCAAGTCTCTTGTTATAGAAGTTATTTTTTTGAGGTACTGGGGATTGAACCCAGAAGCATTCTACCTCTGAGCTATACCTCCAATCCTATTTTTTTATTCTTTACTTTGAAATTGGGTCTCACTGAGCTGCAACCTTACTAAGTAGCTGAGGCTGGCCACTAATCTGGGATCCTCTTGTCTCAGCCTCCGAAGTACTGAGATTACAAGCGTGCCACCATGCCTGGAATAATGTTGTTGAATGCACTCAGCAAATGCTTTGGAATCAGAATGAAAAGAATACTTGGATAGGTGTGGTGGTGCGAACCTGTAAAATCAGTATTTGGGAGGCTGAGACAGGAGGACTACAGGTTGGTGGCCAGTCTCAGCAATTTGCAAGACCCTGATTTAAAATAAAAAATAAAATAGAGCTGGGGTTGTAGCTAAGGGGTTGACTGCTCCTGAGTTCAACCCTAGTACCAATAATGAATAATATAGGGTTGGGGTATATCTCAGAGGTAGAACTCTCCCTGGCTTCAATATCTACGCCCTCCCATAATATTTGACAGTTGTGAAATGTATGTTTATCTATCCTGTTCTATGAATTATGCAGCCAATTCATGATAAATTACCAACTTCATTTTGTATTAGTTCTTAAAGGCTGGTGTTTTCCCATGGTTTCACATTTGATGTTAGGGAACTTATTTATATGTTTTTCATAATTTCTTTTTGTATCGGGGATTGAACCCAGGGGCGAATATTCTACCACGAGCTACACCACCAGTCTTTTTTAAAATTTATTTTGGAACAGGGTCTCACTACGTTGCTGAGCGTCTCATTACTGAGGTTGTCCTCGAACCTGTGACTCTCCTGTTTCAGACTTCCAAGGACTGGGATTATGGGCGTGCCACTCTGCCTGGCTTTGATCATATATTTAATAAGGCCTAAAAAGCTCTCTCCAGACCTTGCTGATATGCTTGGGCCAGTGTCAACACATCCTCCAGATAGCTGCCACTTAGAATTGTATTTTCTCCATCCACAAAGAGAGTTTCTGCACAGGATCAAGTTCCTTATTGAATGGCCCTGCAGTGACACCCCTGTTCCTCCGCAAATGGGCTGACTGCCGACCCGATAGGGGCGAACCGCGGGGCCTCTCAACCAGGTAGCGATTCTAGGTCTGGGCGAAGCGCTGGGAGGCCGAATGCGCGGCAGGGTTGTGGGGAGGCGGCGGCCGTATCTACTTCTTTCGAGGGCATCATACTTAGAGGTTATATACTTACGCGGGCCATTTTATTAGCAATCCTTCATAAAAACAACACCCATGTATTTGAAAAGAGAATTCCAGCCCGTCGTCGTCCTTCCCGTTGTAATCTTATTTTCAGAGATGATGCCTGTATAAACTGGGTGTGGTTGACAAATCTGCACCGGGTGATCTTTCTCTCTAAAAATTCTTCCGCAGTATCTACCTTTTATCCTTTCAAGTAAAAATTTTTCCAGACGGAACTGAGCTCAGTTGAGTTCACGGTTCTCCTGACCGCGCTTTCCAAGTTGAAGCCCGGCGCTTCCGGGATCGGCAGCTGCGGCTCCGCGCGCGAGAGACCCAACGCGCCTGCGCGCGGGGAGGGCGGGGCAGCCGGAGCGAGGGGCGGGGCGCTAGAGCCCAGAGGGGCGGGCCCAAGGGGCTTGCTTCCTATTGGGTGGCGCGGTCCCGTTTGCGCATGTGCCGCCAGTTTCAAACGTCCAGGCGCGCGAGAAATCCCTGTTTGTTGAGGGCGAGGCCTAACGGCAGGGAGCCGGAAGCGCGGGTCGGGCGGCCGGCTCCTCTGGCGCGCCGCTCTCGGGCGCTTCTTGGTCCTCACGCCCTGAGAGTCCCGCGGGGGCTGCGTCCGCGACCCCCGGAGAGGGTCGGAACATGGCGGCCTCGGGTCTGGTAAGTGCGGGCCCCGGTACGGCCCGGGTGGCCTGCGGAAAAGAGGCGGCCCTCGCCCTCTGGGCCCGGCTGGGCGGGTTCTGTCGCTTCGCCGGGATTTCGGGGGAGCTCGCGAAGTTTGAAGTCAGGTGTGGTCCTGTGCTGATAGGCGGACGTAAACTTATTATTTTCTTCAGACTTCATATCGTAACTGCGTCTGCTTCTGCGTTTTTCCCGTCAGGAAAGCTGGTGACTTCTATTCGTTATCCTGTCTCTATTTCCTAGGCCTCCAAATACCTTTCTTCCTAGAGTACAAGTACACCTTTGCTGGTCTGGAGAAACGGATTGATGATTATGTAACATATTGGGCTCGAAAAAAATAACAAAACCCTGACGGCTTCACTTACTTCTGTCAAAATGTTGAAACTTGTTTGCAGTTTTTGAGACTATTATTTATGGGAGCATCTCTTATATGAAAGGCAACTGTTGATTAGGTGCAAGCTTTTAATAACTAAAGGTGAAGGGAGCCAGAGCCCCGCCCCCTTTTTGTTTCTTTCTTGACACCCTCGAACTTCACTGATAACGTGTTTCAAACTTCTCCGTGGTTACTCCTTATATAAAACTCTTAAGGCCGGGCTTGGTGGCGCACGCTTGCAATCCCAGCATTTGGAAGGCTGTGACAGAAGGATTGCGGTTCGCGGATAGCCTCAGCTACTTAGTGGGACCCTTTTGCAAATCACGTGAGACTCTTTCAAAGTAAAGAATAAAAATAGGGCTGGGGATGTAGCTTGGGGGTAAAATGCCCCTGGCTTCCATCCCCAGTACCGCAAAAACAAACAAACAAAAACAACAACAACAACAAAAAACCCCAAAACACAACTCTTATTTCGTATTCTAAACGTGTATTTTATAATTCATTTTAAGAAAATCATTATTTCCCATTTTGTAGTTACATATTAGCAGTCCTTCATAAAAAAAACACCCACGATTTGGGAAAAAGAATAAAGCCTGTCATCTGTTTGCAGAGATGTATGAAAGGATAGTATGGTGTGTACTTCATATAAGGAGTGCTCGCATTATTTAAATATTATATCAGGAAAAAAACCCTCCAACAATGCCATTCATATTGGAACAGAATAAAATTTAGCAAATGCAATTCTTTTTTCAAATGCCCATTATAACCTTAAAACTCTTTTGAACCTTTTAGCTCGAATATCTGACTTTGCATTATAAACCAAAACAGAGGAAACAGAAATTGGGAGATTATCCTCAGTCATTCCTTGTGTAGTACTTCTCAAGGTGGCTTGTGTGTGGTGGGGGGAGGTTGCTCTCCAGAGCATGTTTGGTTGTGTGGAGAAAGTCTTTCACTCAGAGTGACAGGAAAGATGGAATGGGTAGAAACCAGGGATGCTGTTAAGCATCCCCACAACAAAAATTCATACAGTCCAAAAGGTTAGTTTGCAGTATGACAGATCCAACAGTGTTATACAATATTATTTTCTTTGAGAAACACAATCTTACTGTGAATGGAAGAAACTCAAATTGAAATCAACTGAAGAATAAGTTAAACTTGGCAGTGTGTTTATTTTGAAAAATATAGCCGAGAATTGTGGCAAATACCTGTAATGTACATGGGAGGCAGAGACAGGAGGATCACAGGTTCTACACCAGCCTCAGCAACTTAATGAGACCTTTTATTTTATTTCAAAATAAAAATAAAATATGAGTGTAGCTCAGAGGTAAAATACCCCTGAGTTCAATTTACAGTACCAACAAAGAAAAGAAAACTGGAAATGTTTATATTTTAACTTTTAACTTGGAATTCAAGGATCTTGCTTATCTTGCTCACTATCTGCTTTCGAGTGTGCCCAAATAAGCACTTGGCATCCTAGTAAGCGCTCAGTATTTGTTGAACAACTGAACTAGAGTGGTACCACAAAGGAATCACGACAGGATAATCACCACAGGCTTGTATAAGGTGTCAGCTTGAGCTGGGGGGTGGGGGGAGGAGTACATATGAGAAGTGACTTAAGACCCAAATGGAAGAGTTTCTGTAGTTGTAGGAATTTGAGGTCCAGAAAAATGCAAAACGTATCAGTTTGGTGTGGGAGTCAATACAGTATAAGTTGATAGGCCTAGAGAATGATCAAATATAAGTATATATATTAGGGGAAGCTAGTCATTAAACTGTTGGAGGAGAAAGTGCTAATTAGGAGAAGGAAAAATAGAACAAACTCTTTTATTTTGGGTTGGAAATGTAGGTATCACTATGAACTTATGTCTTTCAGTATATATAGACAGATATAAAGAAATATAGGTTTAAGAGATGGGCATGGTGGCACACACTTATAGTTCCAATACTTGGGAGGTTGAGACAGGAGGATCTGGGTTCACAGCCAGCCTCAGCTTCTTAGGCCTCTGCAACTCAGTGAGACCCTGTTTCAAAATAAAGAATAAATAATCCGGCTGGGGGAGTGGCTCAGAGGTAAAATGCTCCTGGGTTTGATCTCCAGCACCACATACATAAAAAAAAAGAAATAAAGGTTTAAATGTCTGATAAACATATGTATATATATGTGTGTTTATATATGTATATATACATATATGTGCATTGAGATGATGTCTAGAGAGCAGACAACAACATCCCCGAAACAATGAGTATACATACCACCCAGTTTCTGGTTCCTGAAGCCCATTCTCAAGTAAAAGGGACTAGATATCTTTTAAAAAACATATATTTTATAAGAGAAAATAGTATATTTGTAAGAATAAATGTTATATTTTTGTTCATTAAAATATTCCACATGCAAATATATGCTGTTGGGTTAGGTAAATGTGGGGCTTAATAAACATTTGGTATTGATAATATTTTCTTCTAAGCATGATATTCATCTTATTACTACCTAATCTTCAACTAGAAAATTAACTTTTATATAACTTTTATAATTTTTTCAATTAAAAGATAGGGCCCAAAGTATCTCAAGTTCTTGACATCCAATATCAGCATTTCTGTGCATTTAATTTTTCTTTTATCTTTTCCTGCCTCTTTGTTGGGGATATGTTTTCTCTTTTTGTAAACATTAGGATCTTTTTATTCTCAACTTTTTTTTTTTTTTTTTTTTTTTTTTTTGGTGGCACTGGGGGTGGAACCCAGAGGCACCTCCAGGCTATACTCCCAGACCTATTTTATATTTTATTTGGAAATAGGGTCTCACTAACTTGCTGAGAGCCTCACTAAGTACCTGAGGCTGGCTTTGAACCTGTGCGATCCTCCTGTCTCAGCATCCCAAGCTCAGGGATTACAAGCGTGCGCCACCACGCCTGGCTATTCAACTTTTCTGAAGTTTCAGTTTTATGTTCCTAGGAATAAAACTTTTATATTCATTACATTGGCTCTTCACATCTTAGAGATTTGGAAACTTGATTGCCTATTGCTTTAGATTACATCACTTTTCTTTCTCTTTGTTCTCTTGATTTTTTTGTATCTTCATTGTCTTACTCTTTGTCTTTTGTTCAGCTTTTTTAGAAATGTTCTCAACTTCCTCCCTCCCTCCCTCCCTCCCTTCCCTGTCTCTCTCTTTTGTGGTAATGAGGATTGAATTTAGGGGTGTATATGAGCTAGACTCCCAGCCCTTGTAATTTTTATTTGGTAACAGGATCTCACTAGGTTGTTGAGTGTCTTGCTGAGACTTGTCTTAAACTTGTGGTCCTCCTGTCTCAGCCTCCCAAGTACAGGGATTACAGGTGTGTACCACCACACAGGCCTGGCTTAATTATTTCGATTTTAGGCAATCATATGTTCATTATTAAAATGTTTTTTGCTCTGTTCAATGTATGTATTATACCAGTTTAGTTTTATTTAATTTTTTATTTTTTTTGGATCTGAGGATGGAACCCAGGGACATTTGACCTCTGAGCTACACTCCCTGCCCTATTTTGTATTCTTTATTTTGAAACAGGGTCTCAATAAGTTGCAGAGGGCCTCACTAAGTAGCTGAGGCTGTCTGTGAACCTCGATCCTATGGTATCAGCCTCCTGAATGCTGGGATTACAAGCGTGCGCCACCACGCCCGGCTATACCAATTTAGTTTATTTTTCTTATTTTAGAGGTTTTCTTATTTAAACCCTGTCCTCCCACCTCTTGGTGTTAAGGCATGAACCCAGGGTATATTGTACCTCTGAGCAACAGTGCTAGCCCTTCTTATTTTTGTTTTTTGTTTTGAAACAGTCTTACTAGTTTGCAAGAGTCTTGTGACATTGTTGAGACTGTTCTAGAATCTGAGATCCTCCTGTCTCAGCCTTCCAAATACTGGGGTTACCGGCATATGTACCACCATGCTTGGCTCTACTTTACTATTCTTATGATCACGTGTGTGTGTGTGTGTGTGTGTGTGTGTGTGTGTGTGTTACTGGGGATTGAATCCAGGGGCATTCTACCTCTCAGCTAAGTATACTCCAGCCCTATTTAAAAAAAATTTTTTTTTTCCTGTACTGGGGTTGGAACTCAGGGGCATTCTATATCCAAGTGACACCCCCAGCCCTATTGTTTATTCTTTATTTTGAAATAGGGTCTCACTGAGTGGCCTCACTAAGTAGTAGTTTAGGCTGTCTGCTAACTCAGATACTCCTGTCTCAGCTTCCCAAATGCTGGGATTACAAGGGTGCACCACCATGCTGGCTAAAAAAAAAATTTTTTTGAAACATAGTCTCACTAAATTGTTGAGAGCAATTGCTGAATTGCTTAATTGCTGAAACTAGTCTCCAACCTGCTATCTTCCTGTCTCAGCCTCCCAAGTACTGGGATTACAGGTGTGTGCCATCACACACCGCTTTTATTAGTTTTAAAATTTATATCTTGATTACCTTCTCTTTAGAAACTTGAATGTCTGGTGATTCAAAGATGTTTGTCATAATTTGATAAGAGAATTGAATACTGTCTGAGAGGTCTGTTTCTGAAGATAGGAGAACCATGAATTTACTGTACAGTGGTCTTTACCTTTCCTTTCTCTTCCTTTCTTTCTTTCTTTCTTTCTTTCTTTCTTTCTTTCTTTCTTTCTTTCTTTCTTTCTTTCTTTCTTTCGTGGTACTGGGGGTGGAACCCAGAGGCTTTCTATCTCCGGGCTATACTCCCAGACCTTTTTTATATTTTATTTGGAAACAGGGTCTCACTAAGTTGCTGAAAGCCTCACTAAGTAGCTGAGGCTGTCTTTGAACCCGTGCGATCCTCCTGTCTCAGCCTCCCAAGCGCAGAGATTACAAGTGTGTGTCACCATGCCCGGCCAGAGGTTTTTCTTTAATTGCCCTACTTTTATCCTCTTTTCCTACTTTTAATCTTGAGTTTCCTAAGTTTGCATCTTTATGGCTTTCTCCTGGGCAGATTAGCTTTTCCCCTCATTAAGGATAGTATCTTCTGGGCTGAATATTAGGCTACTATTTATTTTTTTTTTCACTTATCATTCTTCATCTATTTTTATCTTCCAGAAATCTATTAGTTTGTTTATATATGGTTTTTTATTTCATTTAAAAAATTTTCATTGTTGTTTTATGTTACTTCTTCATTATTATTTTAGTGGACCATATATTTAGTCAACCAACTTGAATTATTGGCGACCCAGATAATTAGTTTATTGTGTGTGTGTGTGTGTGTGTGTGTGTGTGTGTGTGGTACTGGGGGTGGAATTCAGGGGCTTTTCTACCTCTTGGCTATCCTCCCAGACCTGTTTTATACTTTATTTGGAAACAGGGTCTCACTAAGTTGCCGAGAGCCTCACTCAGCTGAGGCTGGCTTCAAACCTGTGCGATCCTTCTGTCAGCCTCCTAAGTGCTGAGATTACAAGCGTGTGCCACCACGCCTGGCTTCAGATAGTTTTTTTTTTTTTTCTTGGTGGTACTGGGGATAGAACCCTTCTATCTCCGGGCTACACTCCTAGACCTATTTTATATTTTTATTTGGAAACAGGGTCTCTTAGGCCAGTGCTGGCTTCGAACCTGCGCTATCCTCCTGTCTGCACCTCCCAAGCCTGTGGATTACAAGCGTGTGTCTCCACGCCTGGCGATAGCTAGGTTTTTGATGATGGAAAAGGGATGGGATGATGTAGGGGAAGAGAAAGAATAAAATGTATTAAATTGTAGTACAAGAAAAGTTTTGAAAAAGAGAAGAGCCATATTTCTATATCACTGGATCCAGAATTTCTCTTTATAGTATTATAGTGGGTAATTAAAAGATACTTGCTGAATGTATAAATGAAGAAATGAAATTTTTGGCATGCCCATTTTGGAATGAAATTACTTTGAAGGTTACTTATATTTGATTATATTTTAAACAAAGATACTAAACTGATGATTAACTTCTTTCAGAATCATCTAAAGAATGACTATAGAAGAAGATTTTGCCGGACTAAAACTACCAGGTGATTTATATATATTTAAACCTTTTTTTTTTTATTCTTTAGAAACTTTTAAAAATTTTTATTTTTGTGGTACTGGGGATTGAACCAGGGACATTCTACGAATCTCTGAGTTACTTTCCCAGCCCCTTGCATTTGCAGTTCTGGGGATTGAACCCAGGGGCATTCTACCTCTGAGCTACACCCTATTTTTTATTAAATGATCTTACTAAGTTTTGGAGGCCCTCACTAAGTAGAGGAGGCTGGCCTTGAACCTGCCATTTGCCTGTTTCAGCCTCTCAAGTACTGGGATTATAAGTGTGCATCACCATGCCCAGCTGCTGAGGCTGATACTGAATTCACAATCTTTCTGTCTAAGCCTCCCAAGTACTGGGATTACAGGTATGAGCCACAAACCTATAATTCTCCTGTCTGAGCCCTCCAAGTATTGGAATTTCTGGCATGTGCTATTGCATTGGGCTAAATGTAAAATTTTTATTAATGAAGAAGTTCAGCCAACATAAGTTATCTTAAGGAGACCCCGTTTCAGAAAAAAAGGGTTTGGGGATGTAGCTCAGTGGGAGAAAATCCTGTGTTCATTTCCCAGTACCACATACACAAACAAAGGCAGCATTTCAGCAGTAGTCTAAAATAGTTTTAGACATGGATGTTCAGCTCTAGAATATAGTTGTATATTATATATAGCATGATAATTATATACATCCCTTCACTTGTGTGTTTGTGTGTGTGTCTGGTACTGGGGATTCAACCCAGAGGCATTCTACCTTCCAGCTACACCCCCAGCCAGATTTTATTTATTTGGAAACAGGGTCTCACTTGATAGATTAGAGTCTCACTACTTGCTGAGGTTTTCTTCGAACCTGCAATCTTCCTGTCTCTGTCTCCCAAGTACTGAGATTACAGGCATGTGCCACCATGTCTGGATATTTCTCACTTATGAAGTATTTAGTTGAGGGAACTCTTCGACCCTTATGTTCTTGTTTTATGTTCAATTGATTTTTAATGTTTTTTCCATTGAATAAGTTAGAATTTTATAATGAGAAATGGAATTTTCAAATGAATGGTAACACATAACACATATATCCTAGTAATGATTTCATGCATTTTTTCCTCTTATTTTTTAGGGTATCTGACATTAATACAGAGCAAGTCAAGAACATCCTGGAAATTTTACAAGATCGTTTTGAAGAAAAAAGTAAGGCTTTATTTCTAGTCATTGATGGTTGGAATGGATGAAAATATAGTCTTTTTTTTTTTTTTCCCAGTAATGGGGATTGAACCCAGAGGCATTCTATCTCCAAGCTACACCCCTAGCCCAATTTTTTATCCTCTATTTTGAAAAAGGGTCTCACTAAGTAGCTGAGACTAGGTGCAAACCTGCCATCCTTCTGTCTCAGACTACCAAATTATGGGGATTACAAGTGTACGCCACTACACCTAGCTAGGCTTGTAATATTTATGTCAAATGCAGCAAATATGTTCTAGTATTTAAATATATGTAAAGTATTTGGATTTTTTAATATATACACAGTCCTTTGTAACTTCTGGTTCAATAAAATATGATCCTCATAAAAACCACAATAATTAAACATAATTTATTATCTTTAGTTCATATTAGATTCCTGTAATGTTGAAGTCCATACATAATTATACATAAGAGAAAGTATTTCATATGCATACAGGTTGAGCATCCCTCATCTAAAATTCAAAATGTGAAATGCTCCAAAACCCCAAACCTTTTGATTATGGACCTGATGTTGCAAGTAGAAACTTCTACACCAAGAATCTTTTTCATGCTGAAAATCATTAAACATATGTAAAATCACCTTCAGGCTATGTTTGTAAAAGAATATGAAACATAAATGAAATTTGTGTTTATATGTGGGGCCCATTCCCAAGATACCTCATATATGCAAAGATTCCAAAATCTGAAAGCATAAGTCCAAAACATTTCTAGACACAAACATTTTGGATAAGGGAAATGCTGTAGTAGATATAAATGTGCAGAATTCTTGGGATCATTAGTGTTTGAGTTAATTGTGGGTGATTATTATTCCTTTCTAAAGAATTACTGAATTATGACAAATTTTTCTAAGTGCTAGTAAGCATCAGTGGGTACTAGAATAAAAAAGTAGGCCAAACAGAAATAAGGAAGATGGTAGATACTATGGTTGGATTGTGTCTTCCTAGAATTACTTGTTGGAAATTTAGTCTCCAAAGCAATAATGTGAAGAGGGTAGGACCTTTGAGAGGTGTTTGGGCCATGATTTATACTGGTTAAAACATCAGTTTGAGCTCTTGTAGTTTGGTGCTCAGGCTTTCTTGCCCTTCTGCCTTCTGCTTGGGATGACATAATAAGGCTCTTGCTGGATGTAGTCTCTTTCACCCTGAACATTCTAATCTTCAGACAGTAAGAAATAAATCTTTGTATTTTTTTTAAATAAATGACGGAGTCTTATATTTTGTTACAGCAGCACAGAACAGACTAAGACAGTGAAAAGATAACTCTTCTATACAAGTTCTGAAAGAAGAGCTGGCACATACTTCAGGAGTTTTATTTGCTATTCTTAGTTTCTAATGCCTTTCAGGAACATTTGAATATTTGTATCTCTATATTTTTGTTTGTTTGTTAATTGGGTAGGGTGTTGAACACATGAGCATTCTACCTTCAAGTTTCACCCTGTGACCCTTTCTGATTTTGTAATAGTCTTACTAATTTGCTGAGGGTCTTGCTGAGGCTGGCTGAACCTGTGATCTTTTTGTAGGATTATAAGCCTGCACCACCACGCCTGGCTGATGTTTATATTTCTTTTAGGCTAATTATAAAAAACAACAGACAATTATTCATGTCATATAGAACTACTTTTAATTATAATCAACAGATATTATACTGTGTTTTATTTTTTATATTTTTTTAAAATTTTATACTTTTCTTTTAGGTCTTACCAATGATTTCAGCATAAATTCTACAAAATCAGTACTTTATTCAACTCCCAAAATCAAAGTTAGTTGTATTCAGTCACCAAGCCAAGAGGTAAGCCAAAAAAGATAATCTGCTACAGATATAATACTTAATTGAATGAAGATATACACAATCTACTTAATTTACCTTCCAGATTGTCTTATTGAAAGAAAATCCTTTATTCCTATTGACTTTCTTTAAAACTTGGAGATATTTAAATTTTTTAATTTAATATTTTTATGGTTGAAATTCAGAGTTAAGAATTAGAATGATCAAGTATCATTTTTATTTCTTCTAAAATAATTCTGTATAGGTATTTAAGAAAGTAGGCAGCTATTAAAGTTCTTCATTTTAACAGGTTTGGTTATTTCCTGAAGACTGAGGGCATTCTCTTACTCTATAGGGAAATAAATCTTTTGTTGACTATATATCTTAAAAGGATAGGTTGATTTATCTTTACCAGGTAATAGATATTCAATAAGATAGTGAGGCCCTTATAACTCAGTGAGACCTTATTTCAAAATAAAGAATTAAAAAAAAATAGGGCTGTGGGTGTAGGTAGAATGTTCCTGGGGTTCCATCCCCAGTACCACACACACACACAAAAGTATTTAATCAGAATATATATATATATATATATATATATACACACTTTTTTTTCTTTTTGGTGGATCTGGGGGTGGAACCCAGGGGTATTTGACCTCTGAGCTACACACCCCCTATTTTTTTCTTTATTTTCAAACAGGGTCTCACTAAGTTGTGGAGGGGCTCACTGTGTAGCTGAGGCTGTCCGTGAACTGCGATCCTCTAGTCTCAGCTTTCCCAAATGCTGGGATTACAAGCGTGCGCCACCACGCGCAGCTAATTTGGTAATTTGGTAAAGTAGATCTAATATGTCTCTCCTATACTCATTGCTAGAAATCACATCCAAAATCAGTTCCAGTTTCTTCAAGGAAGGAAAAAATCCCTCTGCAAGACATTGCAGAACCTACTGAAGCTGCTGGAACATCAGGTTGGTGGCACCCTTATGATTATTTGCCTAGATATTAAAATTTTAAGATGCCAAGAGTGATGCATCTGTTGATTCAAGTGACAAGGTCAGGGTCAGCCCAGGTAGAGTTGTGAAATGGATGGGTGTCTTAGAATTCTCACTGCTCTAATCTTAAAGACTGACCATGTAATTTAGGGGAAGGAATATTTATTTTCTCATGGTTTTTGGAGATTTTGGGGTTCAGTTCATGTGAGGCCAGGGACCACAGATGTCAAGATGTGTCAGTGGGAAGGGGAAAGAGGGAGAGTGCAAGTATTTGCTCTCACATCATGGAGACTGGATGGAAGATAGTGAGCAAGGGAAGGAGGAGCCATATGTAATCCCCAAGGCAGCAGCCCTAGGAACCCACCGCTAACCACAAATAATTCCACTACAATGTATTATCTGAGATTGTAACCAAGCCCCACTTTAACATTGATAACTTGTTTCTGTGAGGGCTTTGAGGGCACTATTTCCACACCATTATAAGGGGTATGTTTTTGATTCCCAAGTCCATGGTCAGTCTTTTTCTCTTTTCTTCTTTTGTTTTATTTCCTTAGTGAAATGCACTTTTTTTTTTTTTAAAGTTTTCTTATCTTTTTCAAGATAGAAGAGTACTATTCCATTTGAGGTAACAGAGGCAGAGATTTAAAAGAAAAATCTGATTATTGCTCCCATCATTCTGCTTCAACTTTTGAATATTTCCATACTTTCACTGGTACTCATAGCTGCAAAACATATAAACGTGTGTGGGTGTGCGTCTTTGTTGTTATGTGCTTTCAGAAAAGGCTTTTAAATTTTTCTTCCACACCAACAGTGTAAAAGTAGTATTATTGTTATTATTTTTGGTGGTACTGGGGATGGAATCCAGAGGCTTTCTACCTCTGGACTATACTGCCAGACTTACTCTATATTTTACTTGGAAATAGGGTCTCACTAAGTTGCTGAGAGCCTCACTCAGTAACTGAGGCTGGCTTCGAACCTGTGTGATCCTCCTGTCTCAGCCTCCCAAGTGCGGGGATTACAAGTGTGTGCCACCACGTCCAGCTAAAAGTAATTTTAAGCTGATAGATTGTTTGATGTAGTATTTTACTAGTTCAGTATTAAGCTATCTCATTGTTACTTTAGTGGCCATTTGCATGATTGCCATTGAGTTTTAGCATGTTTTTTAATAATTTTAATTTGTTATTGGAATTTGATTTTATCTTATAATGAATTATTTGTGATTGTATATTTATATCCTTTGCCTATATTGTTTCTTGTTTGTAAGACATTTTTGACTTGAATATCTATAATCATTTGGCTGTTATTTGTGTGACAAATACTTTTTCCAAATGATCTCTGTTAAAATTTTTGTATGTTATGTTGTTCCATTTCATACTTAAAATTGTTAATATGCAGTTTTACTTGTAAAGCTTTAAATCTTCTGTTTTTGTTAAAACGATTTCTTACCCTAATAATGTATAAACTATCTTAGGTTTTTTATCTTAATTTTTTCCCCCAAATTTAAGTCCTTGTCTGCACATGGCTATAATCACAGTACTTGGGAGACTGAGATAAGAGAATTGCAGGTTGGAGGAAAGCCTGGGCAGCTTAGCAAGACTGTTTATATATATATATATATATATATATATATATATATATATATATATATATATATATATATATATATATATATATATTTTGGTGGTACTGGGAGTGGAACCCATAGGCTTTCAATACCTCCGGGCTATACTCCCAGACCTATTTTATGTTTTATTTGGAAACAGGGTCTCACTAAGTTCCTGAGAGCCTAACTAAGTAGCTGAGGCTGGCTTCGAACCTGTGCGATCCTCCTGTCTCAGCCTCCCAAGCGCGGGGATTACAAGCGTGCATCACCACGTCTGGCTTAGCAAGACTGTTAGAAAAAAAAAAGAGCTTGAGGTGTAGCTCAGAAATAGAACTAGGTTTAATCACTAGCACCACAGAATAAAAAAGTAAATATAAGTTTTTAATTCATCTGTAATGGTTTATTTGGTGTATAATATTCTAAGTATGTTCTTTTTCCAGATGGTCATTTTTATGTTTCATTCAGTAATTAAAAATCATTTTTCAACCAGTTGTGGCATGTTTATAGTCCCAGTTCTTGGGAGGCTGAGACAGGAGTATCATAGTTTCAAGATAAGCATTAGCAACCTAGAGAGATCCTGTTTCAAAAGGGCTGAGAGTGTAGTCTGGAGGTAGAATGTTTCTGGGTTCTAGCCCCAACACCACAAAAATAAATCAATAAATCATCTTTTTAGAATGTACCAGTTTGAGTATGTATTAAATCTCCCAATATATATATATATTTTTTCCAATATACTTTTTTCTGAATTGAACCCAGGGCATTCTACCTCTAAGCTATACTCCTAGCCCTATTTTATTATTTATGTTGAAACAGGGTCTTCCTGAGGCTGGCCTTGTTCCTGTGATTCTCCTGTCTCAGCTTCACAATTACTGGGATTACAAGCATACATGACTCGTGTGGTTTCAATATGCTGTTTGTTTTGTTTACTGGAGATTGACCCCATAGCGGTCTTTCTCTGATCTATACCCTTAACCCTTTTTATTTCTTATTTTGAAACAAACGGGGTCTTGGTAAGTTGCTGCAGGCAACTTATCCTCCAACCAGCGATGATCCTGTCTCAGCCTCTGAAGTACAGGATTTATAAAGATGTGAGCCACTGTGCATGATATATTTTTGAATTTTGATTTGTTTGTTTCATTTTATGTCAATACATTATACTCTTATACTGTATGCTTAACATATGCTGATATAAAGGTAAATACAATCACTATTGTATTTACTTTTTCAATTTTAATCAGTTCCCAGTAATATTTTGTTAAAATTTTAACTAGAATTCATTTCATTCATAGAGTTTTTTGTGAGAAACCATAGTTATTTAGGTTTCCTACAGAAGATCATGTCTTTTATATTTATGTCCTACAAAATATTAGTCTGAAGGACGTTATCAACTATGAAAGGACAACTCAAGAATAGAAGAAATATTTGCAGATCATTTATAAAGGATTTATATGAACTTCTACAATCAACAAAAAGTCAAACAATTAAAAAGTGGGAAGCAGCCTTGAATAAGCATTTCTCTAAAAGATATACATGGCTGGCTTATAAACATATGAAAAGTGGAAATCAAGACCCCAGGGAAATATCACTTAATACCAACCTGGATAATTATTATTTAAAAAGGAAAGTAACAGTTGAGTGTGGTGGTACACGCGTATAATTCCAGTACTTGGGAGGCTGAGACAGGAGGATTGCAGGTTCGTGGCCAACCTCAGCTACTGAGTGAGGCCCTCCACAACTTAGTGAGACCCTGTTCCAGAATAATAGGCCTGGGGGTATAGCTTAGAGATAGAATGCTCCTGGTTCAATACCCAGGAGCATTGCAAAAACAAAAAACAAAAAGGAAAATAAGTGTCAAAGATATGGATAAGTCAAAACTATCATATATTGCTGCTAAAAGGACATAAAATTGTGCAGCCATGTGAACAAAACAATTTGGCAGTTCCTCAAAACTGTGCTAACTGAAATACTCCAGACACAAAAGGACAAATATTGTATGACTATTTATATTGAGGTTTAGAATAGGTTAAGTTCAGAGTTAGGAAGTAGAAGTTACCATGGTTGGGGATGAGGGGTAATGATGAGCTATGCTTAATGGATAGTTTCTTTTTGGGATAGTAAAAAGGTTTTGGAAATGGTGATGGTGGCATAATGTTGTGAATGTACTTAATGCCACTGAAAAGTGCACTTATAAGTAGTTAAGGTTATTTTTATATTTTTCTGTGAGAAAAGCTTTTTATTCTTAAAGTTTTATTAATAATACATGAATGGTTAATGGGCAGGTTTCACCAACTTGACTGACCTATCTTAGCTGTCCTTTGGGAAAGTCCTTTTAGAATTATCTAACTTACCAATGAATGTTCATAAGCTAGTTTAAATATCATCTTGGACGCCAAGCTTACACAAAAATCTAAGCTATACAATTGGCCATTATACCTTTAAAAAACAAACAATATTACATTTTTAACTATTAAAATATTTATCCAAGCTGCTTTTAATTTTTTTTTACTAAGGCTGGCTTTTAACTTGGTATCCTACTATCTCAGCATTCAAAGTACTAGGATTACAGGTGTGTGCCACTATGCCAGGCTTAGTTTTAGGTTTTGTGTAGATGCTCTTTTTTGTTTTTTAGTATATATATATTTTTAAGATTTAAATAAGTTTATTAGAAAGATAGAAATACAGCCCCATGCCAAAATGGTATGGAGGGGGTGACTCAAAATGAATACACCCTTTAGTGTATTTTCTGTTTTTAGTATACTGAATTTTTTTTCTTTTAGCTACAAACTTTTTATTCTTTTTTATTCTTTTATTTCTTTATTGGAAATAAATGGTATACATGTAAACTGTACTTGGTGCCCTCTCCCCCCAACCCCCGTTTTCCCTTCCCCTCCTCCCAACAATGAGTGAAATTTCCCTTCCATTATCTGGAGTCCCTCTGGTATCCCCAATGCTCCCTAGTTTGGGCATATTAGAGGAAACATATGCCTCTTCTCTTTCTGTGCTTGGTTGATCTCACTTAACATAATGTTCTCCAGGACTTTTCATGTTTTTGTGAATGACATGAATTTGTTCTTCTTTATAGCTGAATAGAATTCCATTGTGTGTATTTGCCATAATTTTTCAATTCATTCATCTGTTGATGGGGACCTGGTTTGGTTCCATATTTTGGCTATTACGAATTGTGCTGCAGTGAACATAGGTATGCATATGTTGCTGTAGTTCTCTGATTTCAGCCCCTTTGGAAAAATACCCAGGATGGTAGAGCTGGATCATATGGTGGATCTATTTCCAGTTTTCTAAAGAATCTCTACATACATCTCCATAGTGACTGAACTAGTTTGCACTCCCACCAACAGTGTAAAAGAGTTCCTCTTTCCCCACATCCTCACCAGCATTTGTTGTTATTTGATTTCTTTATGTTTGCCAATCTGACTGGGGTTAGATGAAATCTCAGCGTAGTTTTGATTTGCATCTCCCTGATGGCTAATGACATAAAACATCTTTTCATGTATCTACTGGCCATTTGTAACTCTTCTTTTGTAAAGTGTCTATTCAGTTCAGTTGCACATTTCTTGATTGGGTTGTTTGTTTTGCTAGTGTAGTCTTTTGAGCTCTTTGTATATTCTGGATATTAGCCCTCTATCAGAGTGGTGGCTGGTAAAGATCTCCCATTTTGTAGGCTTCCTCTTTAAGTTCTTAGTGGTTTCCTTTGATGAGAAGAAACTTTTTAATGGTGTTTTGTATGTCTCCTGGACATGTAGATCCAAGTCTCTTTCCATGTTTGGAAAATTCTTCGAAATTATTTCACTGAAGAGATTACGGATGCCCTTGGTCTGTACTTCTATCCCTTCTTCAATGCCTTTTATCTGTATGGTAGGATGCTTCATGTTGTCCCATAGTTGTTGGATGTTTAGGTTTTGTTGCTCTAATGACTTACGTATACTGTTGACTGTGTTTTCAGTTTTGGATGAACTGTCTTCTAACAGTGATATTCTACTTTCCATTTCATCTAATCTCCCAGAATCTTTATTACTGTCTTCATTTCATTTATTGACTCTTTTATTTTATTCCAGACCTCTTTCTGATTCTTTATTAGTATTTCTAATTCATCTTTCATTTTCTCTAGACTTGTTTTAAATCCTTTCATCATATTGGAGATCAAGATTCGAAACTCTCTTTTTGCATTTCTTGTAGGTCAGTATTCGCGACTTCTATTATTTCTCTACTATTCCTAGTTCTCATATTTTCAAAGTTCTCAGGTCTGTTTTTCTGATGTCTTTCCATCGTTTTTTGTGTATTATGTTTAGTTCAGTCTTAGTAGTAGGAAGTCAGTAGGTAAGCAGTACTTTTTTGAATGGTGTGGGTTGGGTGATGGTGGAGTAGCTAGGGTGATGGGTGCAGGATACAGGTAAGGTAGAGGATATAATTAGCTTGTGGAAGAATTTAAGTATAATATGGTTGTATCAGGTTGAGAAAGGGAGAACTTTAGATAGTAGGACTCTTGTATTTATTAGAATTTTTAAGTATGGAGATGTGAGAAACTTTGTGTATTAAATAAAGACATACAGTTAGGGGACAAAGAAATTTTTGAGGGAATATAGTAGATCTAAATTGAAGACTTGTAGAAGGAGTGGAGGGAGGAAGCAAACACAAAGTAAGAAAATAAGGTACAAAGGCTAATATTATATATCAAATTTATTTATTTGTTTATTTATTTATTTTGGTGGTACTGGGGTTCCTGGAAGCCCTTCTACACTCAGGGCTACACTCCCAGACCTATTTTGTATACTTTTTTATTCAGAAACAGGATCTCTTAAGCCAACGCGCTGGCTTCGAACCTGCGCGATCCTCCTGTCTCTGCCTCCCAAGTGCGGGGATTACAAGCATGCGCCACCATGCCTGGCTATACATCAATGTTGACAGAAACAAAAATAGATCGCCAAGAGAGAACAAAAAGGGTTAAGAGAATAAACAGAATAAAAATAAAATAAACTGTCAACCGTGTGACATGAAGTGAAAGAACCAAACAAGAAGCCCAAATAAAAAGTAAAATAAGAAAGAAAAAAAATCCCCCCAAAACCCAGAAACCTAAAAACAAAAACAAAACAGCAAAAAAAAAAAAAAAATAAAAAATAAAAAAAGGAAAACAACACAGTCCTACTACTTTATAAATATAGAGGGCCAGTGTAATTTCTGAATGATTGCTGGGATAGTTTCTGGAGTATATTCCAGTGTCTCTTATTTGCTTGGAGCAACCCCTTCTGGCCCTGTGCAGGTATCACGCCTTAAGCATCCTTCCTATGTCACTGGAGTTGAACTTGCCCCCCCTTGGTGCACACTGGCGCCCACAGTTATCACCATATCTGGTGGCAGTCACTGTGCCTGCTGGGCTCCGTGGCTCATCTGAGCTCACGCTGCTACCTGGCAGCCCAGTCTGGGGCTCTGAAGGGCTGGCAGCTCTTTTATATCTCACTGATTCTTTGCGCAAATGGTTAGCAGGTCTGGTTCTGGGTCCTTGAAGTCTCCCTACGTCTCTGTGGGGTCCACCTCTGGTGAGCAAACGGTGTTGCTCAGTTGCTCGGGTGAGCTCGCAGCTCAAGATGTTGGAGCTGTATGACCACTTTCAGACTCTTGGTTTTTTTTTTTTTTTTTCATGCAGTTCTTGGACTGCCATGCCCATGGATCCTCTTTGGGCCAGCGGCCCGTTATGTGCCCGGCTGTCGCCATCTGAAGCCCTCAGATGGCTTCTGAATCTCGCAGATTTTTTTTGTGTTGCAGTGAATCTCGGAGGTCAGAGTTACTGGATTTCTCTCGCTGTAGTCCCTGAGTCTGTTTTGGGTCGTAAGCTGAATTTAATTTTATTAAGATATTGCCTTTTCAGTAGTTGAACTTAATTTTCTTCAGCTAATGAGATAGGCTGCGTCTCTCCGTCGCCATTTTCTCTTCCTACTGAGAGGTTTTTTCTTTTTTAAATATATATATTTTTGCGGGTCTGGGAATGGAACCCAGGGGCATTTGACCTCCGAGGCACACCCCCTTCCCTATTTTTTATTCTTTATTTTGAAACCGGGTCTCACTGAGTTGCAGAGGGCCTCACTTAGTAGCTGAGTCTGTCCACGAAATGCGATCCTCCAGGTCTCAGCCTCCCAAATGCTGGGATTACAAGCGTGTGCCACCACGCCCGGTTTACTGAGAGTTTTTAATCATGTGAAATTGTGGATTTTATGAAATGCTTTTTTAGTGTAAATTTATATGGTCATTATTGCTTTAATCTGTTCATTTGGTGGCTTATAGTGATTGATTTTTTGATATTTAACCAGCCTTACATACCTGATTATGCTAGGATACTAGCTCAGTTTTTGTCAGTTCTTCCTGGTATGTATATAAGGTACTTTTTTAAAAACTTCCTGAGGGCCTTGTATACTCATGCCTGCTTTCAGTGAGAAACTTGGATGTAGGAATCAAGGACAAGGACATCCTGGACTGTCTTAGGTTGTTTTTGCCTTGGATTTAACTTTCAACTGCTTGGGTTATGAAATAGAACTGGAATGACCTAGGGTGTTAATATTTCAAGTAGGTGAAACATTACCTTGGGATATGAAGGATAGAAGTTTGACTACTCTGAAGCTGCCTGTGTCATACCTCTTACCATTCCTTATTGTTGTAGCAGAGCCTGAGTTAGTCATGGACTTTTCCTCTCTGCTGCTGTCCCATAGCACAGACCACTTCCTGATCTGCCACTGGAAACCAAGTGCCCCATAGACTATGTAGAGCAAGAAATAGGTTTTCTCATGAGGTCTCTGTTTTGTTGCCTATTTTCAGAGAATGTGGACTCAATCCTTTCCTTTTGGCTATTACTGGTTTTGGATTGCAGGTCTTTTTACTGTCCACTAAAAAATGTGGGATAGATGAACAGAAAACCCAAGAGACTTACCATATTGTTGTTTTTTAGCCCATTTTGTCTTATCATCCCAGATGCTGAATACCTATTAAAATGAAAATTCAGTATATAAAGTATATAACTGTATAGTATGTAATTATATACTAATTAATTACAGTGTATTAATGACAAATATATAAGCTCTAAATTATGATTTCTAATCTATTTTAATACACCTGTATTAATTTCATTGAAATATTTCCAGAGTTGAAAACTTGAACTTAATGGGTAATGTCTTGTGGCTCCTAGCCAAGTCTGCCTTCTTCCTCCCAGCTTTTAGAGTCCTGTTATTGTTGATTGATTGGTAACATCTAAGGACTTTAGTTGTATTTAGAGGGAAAAACAGAGAAATGCCATCTCATTACAGAATCAAAAGCCTTTTCTGGTTGTATTTTAAATTTTTTAGTCTTTTACTTTTCAAATTATGAATCAGTATGAATACTATACAGCCATTCTTTTTTTGATATTTGAGGATTGTTGGTTAAGAGAAAATATACATATGTGTTTATATATACATGTAAGTATATATATATTCTGCCTATATATACAGATTAACAATGTACACATGTTCATATATTTGCATATGCACATAAATTACATTTTGTATGTTATATATGTATATGTGTATACTTGTGAGTGTGTGTGTGTATGTGTGTGTGTGTGCCGTGCTTGAGCTCATCTAGGTGCCTTAGCTTACTAACTCTTAGCCTGAGATTAAAAAGAAAAAATTACGGTTTCTCTGTTACTTTATTATTTTAGCTATGTATAGATTTATTTATATCTTAAGATTTTTATCAGTAGATGTGTGAATTTTGTTTGATAATTTTTGTCTTTCCAAATTTCAGATAGTGTAGACCAAATTCAGGTTTCACTGCATTAAGTGATGATTTAACTTGTAAAGTATTTAAATATATTGATCATAGATCTTTATTTTTTAATGTTTTTATTTTTGTGGTACTGGCGATGGAACTCCAGGGGCATTCTACCCCAGCCCTTTTTTTTATTTTTTGAAACAGAGTCTCACTGAGTTGTAGAGGGCCTCACTAAGTAGCTGAGGCTGGCCATGAACCACGGTCCTCCTGTCTCAGCCTCCCAAATGCTGGGATTACAAGTGTGTACCACCACACCCATCTGACTCTAGACCTTTAATTCTGACCACCTGTGAATCTTCTGAGAACTACTTCTAATTATGTTATTGCTGGATTTTAAAAAGAAAATTTTAAATTATTATTGCTACTAGTGTTTAAACACAAGGGCATTTTACCTCTGAGCTGTACTCTTAGCCCTTTTAATTGTTTAAATTTTGAAACTGGCTCCTGCTAAATTACAGAGTCTGGCCTCAAACTTGTGGTCTTCTTTCTCATCCTGCTATATATTAAGATTATAAATGTGCACCTCTTGGGAGGCTGAGATAGGAGGATCACACAGGTTTGAAGCCAGCCTCAGCTACTTAGTGAGGCTTTTAGCAACTTAGCGAGACCTTGTTTCCAAATAAAATATAAAGAAGGTCTGGGAGTATAGCCCGGAGGTAGAAAGCCTCTGGGTTCCATCCCTAGTACCACCCCCCCCCCCAAAAAAAAAGTGCACCTAATACTATTTTTAATTGACATGTATCTCCATATGATTTTTTTCTAGTTCAGGCCAATGAAGTTCATCAGAAAATTCTGGCAACTGAAGTTGGTTCTAAAAATACACCTGACTCCAAAAAATTGTCAAGTGAAGAACTGAGAGGTCATCACAATGAAGCAGATGAAGAATTTTACTTATCTGTTGGCTCACCTGCAGTCCTTTTGGATGCAAAAATGTCTGTATCAAAAAATTCTGTTTCATCTCTTGCTCAAAAGAAAGAGAGTTACACTTCTGGAAATTCAGTAAATATACTGTCTTCAAGTACAGAGATTTTTCTTAAAACCAAAAAGAGGTAATCTTTTATTTATTTACACACACACACACACACACACACACACACACACACACACACACAGTTTTTTTTTTTTCAATACTGGATGGAACCCAAGGGCATTCTACCTCTGAGCTACACCCCCAACTCTATTTTTTATTCTTTATTTTAAAACAGGGTTTCACTGTGTTGCAAAGGGCCTAAGTAGTTGCTGTCTACGAACTGCAATCCTCCTATCTCAGCTCCCCAAATGCTGGGATTACAAGCATGCGCCACCACACCTGGCTTATTTATTTATTATTATATTATACTTTTATTCATGCATTGTAATTATACTTGGTGAACTTTTATTTGAATACTAATAATCATACTTAAAATTTTACATTCTACATTAAAATTTGATAATTCTTTTTACATAGTTCTATTGTAAGGATTAAGGAATATTGACATGTTAAAAGAAAAACAATATATGTTTCGTATATTTTCAAATACTCTAAAGAAGAGAAGTTTGAGGAACAAATTTTCTGTAGTCTGGAAAAATATGTTTTCTTTGTGATAGTAAGTTTACTATAACTTCCTAAGCAAAACAATTTGTGTTTACATCATATTGTAATTGCAAGGGTAAGTATGTTAGGTTATTTCTAGGGTAGCAAAGTCTATGTGTTATTATGTATGAGTTGTTTTAAACCTGGTTCCATTCCTTGGGCTTTTCCTTTGGCCCTTAGGAAGCAAAGTTGATTATTCAAGGTCCTCTGTTGATGGAGACTTTTCAATGAGTATAATTTCTTTCTAGAGTTTTATGTGATTATATTAGTCCAGGAGTTAAGTACATTCTATGGCTTTGCCATTCAGAGCTTAGTCTGTCAGAGTGCTCTGAGAACTGTGCTCTCAGCTACACATATCCTTGGTTTTATAATTCAGCCATTCTAAGGCCCCACATTTTTTTTTTTTTTTCTTTTGGTGGTACTGGGGTTCCTGGAAGCCCTTCTACCTCCGGTATACACTCCCACGGGCTACACTCCCAGACCTATTTTTTAACATTTTTATGTGGAAACAGAGTCTCTTAAGCCAGCGAGGCTGGCTCCGAACCAGCGCGATCCTCCTGTCTCTGCCTCCCAAGCGCGGGAATTACAAGCGTGTGCCACCACGCCCGGCTAAGGCCCCACATTTTAAGTGGTATGTATTATCACTGTAAGGGAGTTCAGAAGACTCTTTATAACTCAGCAAACCTTATGGATGTGTTTAATTTTTTTCCTTCTTAACTTTCTAGGTTAAACTTTGGAGATAAAGATATTTTGAAGGAAGTAGAAATAGAGAATAAAGGACCAGAGGCAGAGGATAAAATATCAGAAGGACAAGAAGGGAAGCCATCAAAAACATCTCAGAAAAGAGTACAGAATTTGGAATATGAAAATCAACCACAAGCCAAAAAGAGTTTTTCAACATTGTTTTTAGAAACTGTAAAAAGAAAAGGTGAATCCAGGTGAGTTATTAAGAAACTGTGCTTTGAGAGATTGTTTTTCTTCTCCATTTTGTGAATCGTATCTTGAGTCCTATTGTTATCTAACTTAGTAATAAGTCCTCAATACTTTTTTCTTTGAGACAGGTTCATTATATTGTCTAGGTTAGCTCTCATCTCAGGATTTTCTTGCCTTCATCTTCCTGAGTTGCTAATTAATAAAAATTTTTATTGAAATTTAGCCTACCTGTAAGAAGAGGCAGTTTTCTATTTAGCCAGTAAATAACCCCTAAATCCATATTTTAATAGGTACTAAATTAGATGTGAGAGAAAATGAGTTTATTTAATTCTCATTGCTCCGGCTCACTAATGCTTTCTAGTTTATTTGAGGTGTCAAGAAATGAAGGCGGTAGAGCTGGACGTGGTGGCGCATGCTTGTAATCCCCGTGCTTGGGAGGCTGAGACAGGAGGATCGCACAGGTTCCAAGCCAGCCTCAGCTACTTAGTGAGGCTCTCAGCAACTTAGTGAGACCCTGTTTCCAAATAAAATATAAAAATAGGTCTGGGAGTATAGATTGGAGGTAGAAAGCCTCTGAGTTCCAACCCCAGAACCACCAAAAAAAAAAAAAAAAGAAAGAAAGAAAGAAAGAAAGAAAGAAAGAAAGAAAGAAAGAAAGAAAGAAATGAAGGCAGTATTTAGAAATAAAATTATGTAAGAGTGCCTATTGTAAGTTTAAATTATTTTTATTTCTTTAGATTGCTAATGACAGGGTAGCCCTAAATTTTAATTTGTTTTTTTCTGTTTGACACATTATATTTACTTATTTATTTATTTATTTATTTGATACTGGAGATTGAACCCAGAGGCATTCTACCACTGAGCTACATCATCAGCCCTATTTTATTTTTATTTTGAAACAGGATCTTACTAGGTTGCTTGCAGTTTCACTAAATTGCCACAACTGGCTTTGAACCTGTGATCCTTCTGTCTTAGATTCCCACCAAGTTTTTAATTCTATAAATAGTTCAGCAAAACTGACACAAGTTGATTAAAATGGGTTAGATTAATATTTTACCTGTGTTAATTAATATTTCTCAATAAATATGTATTATTATTGAGCAATATTAACACATAAAATATTTAAGTCTTTATAGGTATCCTACTTCTGGGATGATGTTACAAAATGTGTTATAAACCTCTTTGGTTCTACAGTGTCTGCACAGTGATCCTCAACCCTGGCTGCACATTTATATAATTAAACCAAGCCGGGTGTGGTGGCACACGCTTGTAATACCAGCATTTGGGAGGCTGAGACTAGAGGATCACGGTTTGTGGACAGCCTCAGCTACTAAGTGAAGCTCTCTGCAACTTAGTGAGACCTGTTTCAAAATAAAGAATAAAAAAATAGGGCTGGGTTGTAGCTCAGAGGTAGAATGCCCCTGGGTTCCTCCCCAGTCATAGTTAAGAACCTCTGGTCTGTGGAATGAACTCCAGATTTATTTGCCCTTTTTGTTTCTATTTTGTCATACACATTTCCATTTGTCTGTTTGGCATACCTTTCCCCCTGCCATTTGTAAGTCACCATTTCTTTTTTAAGTCTACACTAAGTTTCTAGTTTTTTTTTTTTTTTTTTTCCAAATTTTACTTCATGTTTTTAGTTTCTAGTCTCGCCCTATTTGCTTTTATGTGTGTCTTTCTTAGTTTAGACTTAGTTTAGATTTTTTCAAATATTTTCTATGATATCTGTCAGAGTTCTAGTTAACATGGAAAGTTTTTATAAAAAACATGTTGAAACAAATGGAATTACTCTTTTGTTTAGTGTCTGTTCCCATAAATCACTTTCTAGGTGGATAGGCAGGCAAGCAGACACACACGCACACGCACACACACACACACACACACACGCACGCATTCACACACACACTGGTGCATGTGCACTCCCCTCCCTCTCCCCCGCCCCACCCTCCCAGTATGCATGTTTTCCCTACCATTTGAAACAAGTGTGTTATACTTATGTACTAATTATGTCCAAAAGAGTAGTGAGGTATTTTTTAATGTTCTCTCTGATAAACTAGTGAGTAAAAGTAATTTACATTTGCTTCCTGTAGCCAAATGTAGTAACCCTCTACTTCCTGTGCTTTGCTTATACTCCCACTGCTTTTGCTCATGCTCTTCTTGCATTATCTCATGACTAACTTTTACTTCATACCCCTTAAGGCCACAAAGTTTTTCTTGATTATACCACTGAGCCAGACATCATCTTTCCCTGTTCTGGACATTACTAGTGTCAGGGTTGTTTTATGAGAGTATCTTTGGTTTCAATAACTGGCTAGGCAAAAGTCTTTTGAAGTAGATGGGGAACAGTTTTGGGGAATTTTAGCTAGTTTGGGAAGATGTCACTTAAAATTCTTCGCATTACTTCTTTATATTACAGAGAACTAATAATATTGCACAGCTGAGTGTGGTAGTGCATGCTTGTAATCCCAGTGCTTGGGAGGTGGAGACAGGAGGATCGCACAGGTTCGAAGCCAGCCTCAGCTACTTAGTGAGGCTTTCAGCAACCTAGTGACACCCTGTTTCCAAATAAAGTATAAAATAGATCTGTGAGCATAGCCTGGAGGTAGCAAAGCCCCTTGGTTCAACCCCTAGTACCACCAAGAAAAAAAAGTATTGCACATAATGTATAAAAATTAAATTAGAATTATTTGAAACAAATTTGCTTTTTTTTTTTTTTTTTGTGGGTCTGGGGATATAACCCAGGGACATTCGATCTCCAAGCTACACCAGCTGCCCTATTTTTTATACTTTATTTTGAAATGGTCTCACGAAGTTGCCGAGGGCCTCACCAAGTAGCTTGAGGCTGCCCACAAACTGTGACCTCCAGTTTCAGCCTTCCAAATGCTGGGATTACAAGTGTGTGCCACCATGCCCAGCTCCAAATTTGCTTTAAATGTCTAAAAGTAATATACTCACCAAACATTTATTCATTGTTGTCTTCTATTTTTATTGACTTTGTCCTGTATTAGTTTTTAGAGTTTTCTAATTATATAAATTCTATATAGAAGTCTACTATTACAAGACAATATATTTCCTAACATATTTACTATTTTATAAGATTTATCAGGAGTTTGAGATTAGAGGGATAGAGAAGACATTTTCATCTCAGAATTCTTTTGTGTATCGTAATAAAAAGAGAAAAACATAATCGAATTATCGAATTCTTCCATTCTAGCCTTAACTCTGTTATGAGTAAAAATAAGTAAGCATACTTATCTTAGTGAAAAAGGTAGAACCAGGAGTGCAAATACTAGCTTTGTAATTTTAATGTTTACCCTCATTTTTTATTTTTGCATGTCACTGCAATATGTGTTTTGCTCAAAGCCATTACCATAAAAAATGGAAATGTAAACTAAGTGCATCAGATTACTATCCTTTGAATAATTCCTTCTTTAGAAAACTTTCCCAACTAATTGGAGAAAGTGCTGCCTAATACCAATGCACTGGTTTTAAGTTATTCACTGCCTCACTAAGTGTATAAATTGATTTGTGTATATTTCATATGTGCATATTTCTATTAATATTTTTGAAGAGGTTAATTAGATTATAAACTATAGTACTGGGGATTGAACCCAGGGCTACAAACCCAGCCTTGTTTTTAATCTTTATTTTGAAGCAGGGTCTCACTAAGTTGCAGAGGGCCTCACTATAAGTAGCTGAGGCTGGTTATGAACCTGCAATCTTCCTTTCTCCACGTCCCAGGTACTGGAGTTACAAGCATGTGCCACCATACCTGGCTGTGTTCTTTTAATAAAATATATTTTGGGTTAGAGTTGCGGAGAAAGAGAACTAGAGTAGGGAAATATTATTTGACTTTATTACAACAAATCTATGGTATTGTATGCTTTGTAATATGAGCTTTTACTCTTGTATTCTAGATTTTGTGTTTTTGCTGTTTGAGATACAGGCCATCATTTTTATGTAGTCCATTATTTCTACACCATGATTATAATATTAAAATGTATAACAAAATATATGTAAAATAGCCAAACTTGGAATAAATTTTTATATAATTTGGTTTAATAATGTTAACTTTTTATATTTCTTTCATTTCATATCTATATATTTTTGCTTCTATATATGGAGTCCTATGGATATAAAGAAGATTAGAAGAAATCATCCCTAACTTCTTATAATTTAGTAGTGTTTTCTTAAAATAGTAGACTTGAAATTTTCTCAACCTTATCCACTCTCATTTTGGTTGTGAAGAAATTCAGACTCAAAGGCATCTGTACATATATAATTTAATATAATGTTATATATAATCATGATATTTATTTTGAGAGTATATTTTAATGGATCTAGCTTATAATTGTACATCTCTGGGTTTCAATATTTCATTGTATATATACGGAAAGGGATCAAATTAATTGCCAAGATCTAAATTTTTGTGACATTGTTAGTCTTTTATAAAGGGAGGTGATAAGATGAAAATGAGGGGGGGATATGTAAGATTAAGGGTAACTTGAGACTCATGAACTGTTCTTTTAAGAGGCACATGGATTTTATTTTTAATATAGATTCTTTTCATCACTAACCAAAAGTAGAACTTTATTTTTTTTTTAGTTATTAATGTAATGTTCTATTTTAGTCCCATTGTTAAGCACATGTCAACTGCGCCACCTCACTCATCTCCTCCAAATGATATGAAGTTGTTAGAGGATGAATTTATAATTGATGAGTCAGATAGAAGTTTTGCCAGTCGATCTTGGATTACAATACCAAGAAAGGGTGGACCTCTGAAACAGCACACAGTATTCCCTGCTGAGAGCACTCCGCTCCTTCAAGGTGAGGAGTCAAGAGAAAAACATCACAGTGTTTCATCTAAGACTTTGACAAGTATCACATGTTCACATGAATCTCACCCAGTACAGAAATTTCAGCCCTCTGATAAAAAAATAATGGGTACAAGTTGTGCTTTGATAGATGAATCAGAAAATAATCATAGATCTATGAAACATGAAATGCATTCAGAGAATGCCCAAAAAACTTCTGGAAACAAAAATACTATAAAACAAAAACAGAGACAAAAATTTAAGGCCAAAGTAGTTGAAGAACAGCTTGATACAGAATCTGAAAATGAAAATATAAATAAGCCACCTATTGCCCAAGACAAGTTACGAAGAAGTTCAGACAGAAATATGAAAGACTGTGAAAAGACAAGAAATATTTCCAAAAAGAAGATGCCACCTGTGGGTAAGTGTTTATAGAAATATAGTTATTGTCCCATTTTGCATTTTTAATATCTCTTTCTTAGCTTTGAAAAGTATGAAAGTAAACTTAAATCTACAGAGTCTGAAAAGCCTATCAATTCTTTTCTAGAATTATTTAATTTTACATATTATTCAATTAACACAGTTGGTTTTTGTTTGGTGGCAGCATGTACAGAGGAAGAAAGGGAAGACTAGTAAACAAGTTATCAAAACACAAGAGAATCATATATTTTTTTAAATTTTTTATTGGTGCATTATATTCACACATCATATGGGGTAAAAAATTTGTGTGTACATACATGTACACATCACTGATTTAACCCCTACCCAATTCCCACCCCATTCCCTCCCTTCCTTCCTTCCCTTGCTTGGCTTGGTGGTTGACTTTGTTATGTTTAAGTACATTGTGTATTTTAGAGATTTTCTTCTTCCCCCCTCCTTTCTTCCTCCTTTAGGTTGCCTTGTTTGCTGCTCTGTAGGATTTCCTTTTTCATCTAGAGTTCTTCCTATGACCCATTTCTCCCTAACTCTCACATATTTGGGAAAGCATCTGATTTCTTATTTTTTGTGACTGACTAATCTCACTTAGCATAATGTCCTCCAGTTCCATCCATTTCCCTGAAAATGACGTAATTGAGTTTTTTTTGATGGCTGAGTAAAATTCCATTGTGTACATATCCCACAGTTTTGTCATCCATTCATCTGTTGATGGACATCTTGGCTAGTTCCATAGTTTGGCTATGGTGAATTGTGTAGCTATGAACATAGATACACATGCATTAGTTTGGTAGTTTGGTTTCCTTTCTTTTGGGTAGATACCCAGAAATGGTATTGCTGGATCAAATGGTAGATTTGTTCCCATTCTTCTGAGGATCCTCCATACTGTTTTCCAAAGTGGTTGCACTAATTTGCAATCTCACCAACAGTGTCTTAGAATTCCCACTTCTCCACATCCTCACCAGCATCTGTTGTTGTTTGTGTTTTGAATGATTGCCCTTCTAGTTGGAGTTAGGTGAAATCTCAGGGTAGTTTTGATTTGCGTCTCTCTGATTGCCAGTGATGTTGAACATTATTTCATGCATTTATTGGCCATTTGAATTTCTTCCTTTTTTGAAGTGTCTATTTAGTTCGTTTGCCCATTTTGTTATTGGATGCTTTGTTTTCTTAGTGTTGTTTCTTGAGTTCTCTGTATATTCTAGATATTAGTTCTCTATCGGTGATGTAGGTGGCAAAAATCTTTTCCCATTCTTTTGGCTCTCGATTGAGGTTCTTGATAGTTTCTTTTCCTGAACAGAAGCTCTTCGGTTTCATGCAATCCCACGTATTGATTCACCTTTTAATTTGTTGTGCCTTTGGGGTCTTGTTGAGAAAGTCTTTATCTGTGCCTATGTGTTGCAGTGTTTGACCTATGCCCTCTTCAAGGAGCTTCAAGGTCTCTGGTTTGATTTCTAAGTCTTTGATCTGTCTTGAATTGACTTTTGTACATGGTGAGAAAGTGGGATTAATTTGCAATTTTCTGCATATGGTTAACCAGTTTTGTCAACACCATTTGTTGAAGAGGCTGTCTTTTTTCCAGTGTATGTTTTTGGCCCCTTTGTCAAAAATGAATTGGCTGAAAGTGTGTGGACTTGTTTCTGGGTCTTCTATTCTGCTCCATTGGTCTATGTATCTGTTTTTGTGCCAGTACCATGCTGGTTTTATTACAATGGCTTTGTAGTATAATTTAAGTCAGGTATTGTGATTCCTCCTGCATGGTTTTGGTTGCTGAGAACTACTTTAGCTATTCTGGGCTTTTTGTTGTTCCAGATAAATTTAAGGACTGATTTTTCTATTTGAGGATTGATCTTGGTAGTTTAATGGGCATTGCATTAAATCTGTAGATCACTGTTGGAAGGATGGCCATTTTAATGATATTTATTCTGCCTCTCCATGAACATGGAAGATCTTTCCATCTTCTAAGATCTTCTTTGATTTCTTTTTTCAGTGTTTTATAATTTTTTTGTAGAGATCTTTTACTTCTTTGGTCAAGTTTATTCCTAAGTATTTTAATTTTTGTGGGAGATCCTGAGTGGAAGTGTTTTCTGAATATCTTTTTGTGGTTGTGTACAGGAAAGCTTCTGATTTTTTAAGATTGATTTTGTATCCAGATACTTTGCTGAATTTGTTGATCAGTTTTATAAGCCTTTTGGTTGAGTTTGTTGGGTTTTCTAAATATATTATCATGTCATCTTCAAATAGTGAAAGTTTGAGTTCTTCTTTCCCTATTTGTACTCCTTTGATTTCCTTTTCTTGCCTTATTGCTCTGGCTAGAGTCTCAAGTACTATGTTGAAATGAAGTGATATTGGACATCCTTGTCTTGTTCCCGTTTTTAGGGGAAATTCTTGAAGTTTTTCCCCATTTAGTATGATGTTGGCTGTGGGCTTATTTTAGATTGCCTTAATGATCTTGAGAAATGTTCCTTCTATTCCGATTCTCTGCAGTGCTTTTATCATAAATGGATGTTGGATTTTATCAAATGCTTTTTCAGCATCTATTGGAATGATCATGTGATTTTTGTCTTTTATTCTTTTTATTTGATGAATTACATGGATTGATTTTCGTATGTTGAACCAGCATCGCATCCCTGGGATGAACCCTATCTGGTCATGATGTATCATTTTCTTTATGTGTTTTGAATGCGTGTTGCTAGTATTTTGTTAAGCAGTTTTGCATCCAAATTCATCAAATATATAGGCCTGTAGTTCTCATTCCTTGAACTGTCTTTGTTTGGTTTTGGAATTAATGTGATGTTGGCTTCATGGAATGTCTTTGGGAGAGTTCTGTTTTTTCTTTTATTTCAAGAAATAGATTGAAGAGTATTGGTATTCCTCTACTATAAAGGTTTTATAGAATTCACTTGGAAAAGCCTCTGGTCCTGGGCTTTTATTTGATGGTAGGCTCTTTATTGCTGCTTCAATCTCTTTGATTGATATTGGTTGGTTTAAGTGTTCTATATCTTCTTGACTCAGTTTAGGAAGGTTGTATTTATCTAAAAAGTTGACAATTTCCTCTAGATTTTCCATTTTGTTTGAGTATAGTTTTTCAAAGTAGTTTCCAGCAGTCCTCTGGATTTCTACACTGTCGGTGGTAATATCTCCTTTTTTCCTTATTTTCATAATTTGGGTTGATTCTCTTTTTTTTTAGTTAGTTTGGCTATTGGTTTATCTATCTTGCTAATTTTTCGAGAAATCAGCTTTTGGATTTGTTGATTTTTTTGTATTTTTTTCTCTATTTTGTTAATTTCTGCTCTGATTTTAATAATTTCCTGACTTTTATTGGCTTTGGGGTTAGATTGTTCTTATTTTTCAAGGGCTTTGAGGTGTGTCATTAGGTTAATTATTTGATGATTTTCTGTTTTTCTTATGTGCGCACTCAGTGCTATAAATTGTCCTCTTAATACTGCTTTCAAAGTGTCCCAGAGGTTTTGATATGTTGTATCTTTGTTTTCGTTTGTTTCTAGAAATTTCTTGAGTTCACCTTTTACATCTTCTGTGACCCATCCTTCATTCAGAAGTGTGTTATTCAGCCTCCACATGTTCATGTGGCTTCTTTGGGTCTTTTTATAGTTGATTTCTAACTTCATTCCATTATGGTCTGATAAGACACAGGGAAGTATGCCACATTTTTTAAATTTGCTAGTGCTCACTTTGTGGCCTAGGATGTGATCAGTTTTGGAGAAGGTTCTGTGAGCAGCTGAGAAAAATGTCTATTCCTCTGTAGTTGGGTGAAATATTCTATATGTGTCCAACAGGTCTATTTGATTAATGGTGTTCTTTAGTTCTGAGGCATCTTTACTGACCTTTTTTCTAGATGTTCTGTGTAATGGTGTGAGAGGGGTTTTGAGGTCTCCCAGTATTATTGTATTAGGATTTATGTGTTGTTTAATTTGTTTAATGTCACAGATTAGCTGCACCCATGTTTGGGGCATAAATGTTGATTATTGTTATTTCCTCCTGTTGTTCCTTTTACCAGTAATAAATGACCTTCTTTGTCTCTTCTAATAAGTTTGGGCTTGAAGTCTATCTTGTCTGATACCATAGTTGCTACTCCTGCTTGTCTTCGAGTTCCATTGGCATGGATTACCTTGCTTCAGCCCTTTACCTTCAGTTTGTTTCTATCTTTACTTGTAAGATGTGTTTCTTGCCAGTAGCAGATAGATGGGTTCTGATTTTTAATCCATTTTGCCATTTATGTCTTTTTATTGGGGAGTTGAGGCCATTTCCATTCATTGTAATTACTGAGAGATGATTTTTAATTCCTAACATGTTGAGGTGTTATTTCCATTTGAAGTACTGTTTGTTCTTTTTTGCTTAGTTGTCTGCTGGATGGAAGGTCTTGTTTCTCTGGTTCTGGTGTGTATTACTTATTTCTTCTTTTTAGTTAATCTCTTTGAGTATTTTCTGTAGTGCTGATTTTGAAGACAAATTCCTTCAGCTTCTGTGTTTCGTGGAAGCTTCTTATTTCCCCATTTAATTTGAAGGATTAATTAAAACTTCTAGGAGTGAGATTCTATTCTCCATGTGGTCTAATTGATTGTTTATAGTTTGTATTGATGCCTTTACTTTAATGATTGCATCCTTTATTTCTTTCATACTCTCTAAATTCTTTTCTAAAATCCTGAATTATTTCTACAGTTATATTTCTGGTTTGATCTTCTGGAATTCTCTGCATTTCTGTGTTATCAGGTGCTGTTATTGTGAGCTTGTAAGGGCTCATTGCTCTGTTGCTGTTGTTTTTGGTAGATTTCTTTCAGTCTCTAGGTTTCTGCTGGTATAATGAAGGGCAAGTTGTGTTCAACAGTGAAGGCTGAGTAAGGAGGGATAAGAAGGAGTAAGTGGAAGAATAGGATGCAGTCAGAAAAGGTCGAATAGTATGAGTATATGAGTTTGTTGACGTAGTATATACTATAGATTAGAGATATTACCAATTTAGAAGAATTCTAGTAGCCAATGTATAGTTTCTGGTATAGTGATATGAACTGGCTTCAATACAGGAGTAGGGAGCTATAAAAAGAGAAAATAAAGAGGAAGGCATGGAGGTTAAAAAAAAAACAACAAAAACAAACAAGCAGAGCAAAACAAAAATCATAAAAACAAATCAATACAAAAAACCCACAAACCCCTTCCAAATAAAGAAAAGAAAGCAAAAAGGCAATCAGATATATATACACACAAAAAGAATGAAAAAAAACCCAAGCAATCCCAACAATGAATTGATGTGACTCTACAGATAAATTCAGCAGTCTCTTTCTGTGTAGATACCGATTGCTATGGGAACCTTTCCCTCTGTGAGTATGGTTCTCTGAATCTTCTCAGTCTCTGCAGATGGTCGGTATCAATGGGGTTGGATTTAATATTGAGTGAAGGGCACCCTCCACATTTTTCACAGATTTGGATTCTAGGTCTCTACCTGCCTCTGTTGGCAAGCATATGCCTCTGAGACCGAACTCAATGTAGGAGTCTCTGTTCTACACAGCGATGACTGGGCTTGTCAGACTATTCCTTGTTCTTTACAGTTGAGATGTCTGTGGGGTTCCCGGCAAACCTACTCATTGGGATTAGAGTTAAGCCTAAAATTTCCCCCACACTTTCCCCTGATCTGAGCCTGATTTTGTCTAAGCTTCCAATATGATCAATTGCAGATCCCACTCCCACCTTCACAGGGGTGTTCTCCAGTTCACCACGACTTCACTTATTTTGCTCTGGATCTCTGGGTTGTGTGGTAATCTCTTCTTCCACCGCTCCTTTCCTGAGTTGTTTCTCAAAGTCTCAGACCCAGGGAATTTGTCACTGCTGCGCCAGACTGAGGCCGCCAGGCTGAGGGCTTTCCTTCTGAGATCTGTGACTACTAGGGTGTAGTAATTTCTGCCACCCCTACTCCTGCATTGTGTTGAACAGCTAGATCTCTGATCCAGAGAGTTTACCAACGCTGGTTGAGTCCCTGAGGGTGCAATGCTGGGATTTCTCCTGTAGGGGCCGCAATTACACTTAGGATTGTAGTGGCACTGGGGTGGAACTTCTGCTGGAGCTTTCTTGGGCGTGGTGAACTCACTGCTGCTGATGGCAATATGGCGTCTCTGCCTCGCCTTCGGCTGTGAGTCTGGCGTATCGCCCCTCTGGTTTGAACTCAGCTCTGAATTCCTGGAGATTGTGATGGACTTGGCCGCTGAAAATGGTGGCTTGTCTTCACGCTGAAAGAACTATACATCCAACTGGGCAGCAAGTGGTTGCTTCAGCTCCTTTGCTTCTCCTCACTGGAGTTTAGGTCTGTGAGACAAGGTGATGTAGGCACGGTAGTCGCAACAGTAGCGGGCAGGTTTCTTTCCTGCTTCTCTGATTATGCTGGTCTTTTTCTTTTCCTGTCCCTTGTATTTATAGTTTTTATGTCTCTAATGATAGTATTTTTTGACCCTGTAAGGCATTATTTTTGCTGCTATGGAGATTGAGTGTCAGTTGTACTCGTAGAAGCTACTTTACTCGGTTGCCAACTTCCCTCTGTCCTCCAAGAAGTTCTTATAATTGAGAGCTTTATTATTTTTAATCCTTTCTGGTTTTTTTGAAACAGATTTTGAAGTTTTACAGATTTTCTTTATTTTAGGAGACAAAAAAAATAGCACCAAAAAGGATAAGGAAGAATCCAAAAAGAAACGTTTTTCCAGCGGGTCCAAGAATAGACTTGTACCTGAAGAAGTAACTTCTACTGTCATGAGAAGTCGCAGAATTTCCAGGCAGCCATCTGATTGGTGGATAGTAAAAACAGAGGAGAGTAAGTATTGTTGTTTTCATTTAGAAGTCTCCCCCCAAAATATCATTCTGTCAACAGTTTTTTGTTTGATTTGTATTCCATTTATACAGAAAGATTTCATAAGGACAAAGTTCAATTGGGTTGTCAGAAATAGTCAATCGGAGCCGGGCGTGGTGGCGCGTGCTTGTAATCCGCTTGTAATCCCAGCATTCAGGAAGCTGAGACCAGAGGATCGCGGTTTGAGGATATCCTCAGCTACTTAGTGAGGCCCTCTGCAACTTAGTGAGACCCAGTTTCAAATTTAAAGAATAAAAACTAGGGCAGGGGGTGCAGCTTGGAGGTCGAATGCCCCCGGGTTCCATTTCCAGACCTGCAAAAAAAAAAAAAAATAGTAAATCAGTTATGAATTTCTTGATGTTTTACCTATATAGTGTTCTAAATGTAAGGATACAGCTATGGAAGAAGAAAGACATAAACTGAAGAACAAAGCCCTACACTGAAAGTCCCTGCTCTTACATATTTGCATTTTAGTGAGGAATAACTATATAAAAATAATACAAGCAGTGAAGAAAAATAAAGTAAGGAGATAGATAAGAAATTACAGGGGTGAGACTGGATACAAGGATAGAATGGAATATTATTTTTGTAATGGGTATTACAAGAGGTATTATGTTTCTGACCCCATATATGAATAAAAAGGGAGCCATACAAATAACTAGGAATGAAGCATCCGAAATCTGAGAACAGTATTTGTGAAAGTCCTGATGGAATGAGTGTACTTTTGGTTGCCATGATCAAGCTTAAATGAAATGTATTGAGAAGCTACTCAAAGATTTTAAACAGTAAAGGGGTATGATTGACGTGTGTGTGTGTGTGTGTGTGTGTGTGTGTGTGTGTGTGTGTGCGCACGCGCTCATGTTTTACTGGGGATTTAACCTAGAGGTATTTCACCTCTAAGCTATAGCCCAGACCTATTTTAGTTTTTATTTTGCAACAGGGTCTTAATAAGTTGTGGAGGGCCTCTTGAGGTTGCTGAGGTTGACTGTGAATTTGTGATCCTCATTTCTCAGCCTTGGTCTCAAGAAATTGTTAGTCTTCTGGAGGATAGGAGGAGAGATAGAAGTAGTCAGATGTGTAATAAACATTGAGGTTTATAAGAGAATTTCTCTAAGACTTCGGAATTAGGGAGAGCCTTCTGAAAGATAAAAGCAACAAATTGGGTGGTATGAGGAGGAAGGATAGAATGTTTCAAGTAGAAGTAGCATATGCAGGGATCTGAAGTTGCTAGCTTGATCTTCTCTTTATTTTTTTCTTTAATATGCCTAAACATACTCTGGAGAGCTTGTTAAAAAACAGACTACTCACAGGGTGTGGTCTCGCACGCTTGTAATCTCAGCACTTGGGAGGCTGAGACAGGACGATCACATAGTGAACGTTCAAAGCCAACCTCATTTACTTAGTAAGGCTTACAGCAACTTAGTGAGGCCCTATTTCCAAATAAAGTATAAAATAGGTTTGGGAATATAACCCGTAGGTAGAGAAGCCCCTTGACTCCCAGTACCACTAAAAAACAAAACAAAACAAAACAGATTACTCAGTTCTACTCTGTAAAGTTTCCATTTCTTTTTGTCTGAGGTGGCTTGTGATAATTTGCATACCAGACAAATTACAAGATGATGCTGGTTTTGAGGTCTAAGGAATGAATGATTTGAGGATAAGTGATTTAGAGAAACTACAAATAGTTCAGTACTGCTAAATTCTTTTGTTTTATTTGTTTAGAAGGGATTATTGAGGGTTATGGTTAGTAAACTCTAGATATGGAAATAAATTGATGTTGAAAGTATTTAGATTTAGTCCTTGATGCTATAGGTACTCACTAGAAGGGGTTTTTTTTTTTTTTTTTTTGAGAATTGGGAGATGAGGCAGGGTTTACCTGTATTTCTTGAGTTGGTCTTGAGCTCATGATTTCAAGTGATCCTCCTGTCTCAGCTTTTTGAGTAGGTGAGGCTACAGGCATGCACCACCATGTAGCCTCTTCCTAAAAAAATGTTAATCAAGGGCTAATGATCCTATTTTGTTTTCCAAAGATGATTATTCAATAACTGTGAAGAATGGGTTTAACAACCAAGCTACAGAAAGGGAAATTAGGGGTTGTTTTAACAATCCAGAAGTGAAATGATGAGGGCTTCTGCTAATGACAGGCAAGAGAGCTTTAAAGAAGCATTTTTGTGAACCATTAAGAAAGACTAAGAGGGTGTAGGGATTGATTGAGGGCAAAAAGAGTCTTAGATGACTCAGATTTCTGATGTAGGCATCTGGATAGATAGTTGTACTATATATTAAGATAGGAAATAAAGCAAAAAAGGCAGATTTAAGAAAGAATGCTAGGTGAATAGTATTGGTGTCAACATATAGATACTAATTAAAGCTGGGTAGATGGGCCCGCCTGGTGAAAATACATGGAGTGAAACGTTGAAGCTGGAACCAAGGAGAATATCAGAATCTTAAGAATGGTCAGAAGAGTATAGGGCAAAGCCAGAGAGAAGATTGATTGGGGGAGCTTGTGGTGGGTTTAAAGGGTCTAATGCTTCTCTCTCTAAATTTAAATGATTTTAAAGGTATTTAATGTGGAAACAAATTTAGCCTATAAGATTGGTCTGGATATATGCATTTATATGTGAATATAAATGATGATGGTATTTCAGTGAGCCAGAGCATCTTGACAGACATGATAACTTTAAATCATTGAATCCTTCAGGTCCTGTTCATAGCAATTCTTCAATAAGAAATGAATTATCAGTGTATCACAACAGTAGAAAAAAACCTGCTAAGAAAATAAATAAGTTATCTAAGAATATTGGGAAAAAAACTATTCCATCAAAAAAGCAGAAGACATCTATCCAAGGCAACTCAAGCGTACAGAAGTTTTTAGATGTTCAAGGTTCTGGGGATATTTTCAGCCAAGAAGCAATTTCCAGTTCCCAGAATAAGTCAATGGAAAGTGACAAAGCACACCTTGCTAAGAAGAAAAATTTTGATCATTCTGGGTAATGTCTATTTTGTAGTTGCTTTTGTTGTTCAGCAATTAATAGATTTTCTTTGCTATTTAATCATTTGCAGAGTATTAGCATAAAGGGCTCTGCATTCTGACAGATTGTTACTAATAAAGGTTCTGCTATGAGCTGGGTGAGACCAAGGCAAAGTAATACTCAGATCTTGTTTCCTCATAGTAATAGAGGGAATAATATATAATATATAGGATTGTGAATGTTAAATTTCTGGGTGGGGTGCTAGGGATTGGACCCAGAGGCATTCTACCTCTGAGCTATTCCCAGCCATATTCTATTTTTTATTTGGAAACAGGGTCTTGCTAAGTTGCTGAGACTGGCTTCAAACCTGTGATTCTCCTGTTTTATAGGGGTGTGCCACCATGTTCACTATTAGTGTTAAATTTAATAAGATAGTATTTTTGTTTAAGACTTGCTTCCTTATTTAAAAAAAAATTCTGGTAGAAATTGAGTAAGGTAAAACATTGTTTTAATCATTTTTAAGTACACAGTTTGAGCTTCTTCCTTTTAAAGTGAGATTCATGTGATAGTAATAATTAGGAACATATCTTAATTTTTCTTTTAACGTGATAATTGACATTTTTGAGTGTATTATATGTGCTAAGTGATTTTAATGGAATTTCATAAGTCTTAACATACTGAGCTAAGTACTATTTTATGCTTTTGCTGTGGAAGTCAGTTAAATATTTAATACATATTGTGTGTTAAAAACAACAAAATACTTATTAAATTACTAGAATAAATGATCAGAATGATCTAAAATATTTGTGCACATTATTGTGTAGCATAAAAATACCATATATATCCTGAAATGTGAGGTGTTTTTGGTCATTTTATATCTGGTTTCTCTATATTTATTTATGGTACTAGGGATCAAACCCCAGGGCATTTTACCTCTGAAGTATACCCCAGCCCTTTTTAATTTTTTTTAAGTTAAAATAGGGTCGTACTACGTTGCTACAAGTCTCACCATTGCTGAGGTTTTCCTTGAACCTGCAATTCTCCTGTCTCAGCCTCCAAGTACTTAGCTCAATATATTGTTAAGTTATAGGTGTATACCATCATGCCCTACTGTGGGTAGATTTTTGATTAATGATTCATAGATCATTTGGAATTGTTTATCTCTTTTATTAGTTGTGTATTTTGGGGATATTTTTCATTTCATCTATATTGTTGGAATATAATTGTTTATAATATTCTCCTATCATCATGCTTATTTCCTTTGACTCTGATGGCAGGACCCTGGAAGATGGTATTTCTTCCAAAAATAGACCTTCCCAAGAAATAGTGTATCTTATTTGTGTATATTTGGAGAAACTAATACCTACGAGCTACTGGTTACATGAGCTGAGTCTTTGTGAGGACCCTACTCCCCCCTCCGAGTAGGCTAACTGACTTAGAAATATTGAAATGATTTTAGTTGTTTATGGATTCTCCAGTAAGTTGATAGATTAACTGTATAGTCTATACCATAGGCTATCTTAGGTAATGTTTCCTAGTGTTTTTTTCTTATTATTCCCATCTTAGACCAGATTTAGATCAGTTCTATGATCACAGTATTTATTTATTTATTTATTTATTTATTTATTTATTTATTTATTTATTTATTTATTGTGGTATTGGGGGTAGAACCCAGGGGCTTTCTTACCTCTGAGCTATACTCCCAGGCGTATTTTATATTTTATTTGAAAACAGGGTCTTACTAAGTTGCCGAGAGCCTCACTAAATAGCTTAGGGTGGCTTCAAACCTGTGTGATCCTCCTGTCTCAGCCTCCCAAATCCTGGGATTACAGGCATGTACCACCACGCCCGGCTATGATCACAATTTTTAACATTAGAAATGGTAGGTCCTATAATCAATTTTCTTTCTGATCCAGTTGTAAGTCATAGGACATAAATATGGTGAGCTGATATTTGTTATAGCCAGTATTATGTTGTTTATATTTTATCTATGTATTGTTTCTGGAAAAAAAATTTTTTATGAACTATAAGCAGTTTTAACCTTTTTATTTTCTTAGAACTGCAGGATGCTCCAAGGATCAAAATGATATTAAAACTGCACAAAATTTTCATCAAAAGTCTCAGACCATTGACTATACATGTAAGACTCCAAAAACTAATTTGGATTCTGGCAAGCCTAAAACTTCAGATTTGGAAGAAAGGTATGCATGTATTCTAAGTATAATAAGTTTTACTTTTCTTTTTTTTTTCTTTCAGTACTGGAGATTGAACCCAAGATTATTCTATCTCCAAGTTACACCACAGCCCTATTTTTTATTCTTTATTTTGAAACAGGGTCTCACTCAGTAGCTGAGGTTGGATATGAAATTGCAATCCTCCTGTCTTAGCTTCCCAAGTACTGGGATTATAAGCATGTGCCACAATGTTAAGCTACTTTTAATATAGAGAATAACCATTTCTATGTAACAAGTTATCCCAATACTTAATTTTTTTATAGGCTTGTAAGCATTTATTCAGTTTCTATTGGTCAGAAATTAGGGAGGCTTAGCTAGCTAGTTTTGGCTTAGGAGATAGCATTCACAATGTTTTTCTGGTTTTTGGTTGTTTGAAGGCCTGCCTGGAACTGGAGAATCCATTTAAAAGGTGTTTCACTCATGTGTCTGTTAGCTGGACCTCCCAGTTCCTAGCTGGCCATTCAACCTGTTTTTTGCTTCTCACAAGATGGGCCCTTTCCATAGCGCTCTTCAGTCTAGCAAGTGGTTTCCCATAAAGCAGGATATCTAAAACAATGTGTGGCTGATGGAACTCACAGTGCCTTTTATCTACTTAATTTTTGAAGTTTTATGCTCATTTCTACAGTATTTTGTTTGTTATAAACAAGTTGTCACAAATCCAGACCACATTCAAGAAGGAAAGGCCTCACCTCTTGAAAGGAGGGATAGCAAAGAATTTGTGAATATTTTGTTAAAACATCCACCGACTCAGTGAGCAAGTCAAGATAACCTACTTGTATTATATCTGAGGTCATAAAACCTTTTTAAAATAAATACAGATAGCCGGGCGTGGTGGCGCACGCTTGTAATCCCTGCACTTGGGAGGCAGAAACAGGAGGATCACGCAGGTTCGAAGCCAGCTGTGCTGGCTTAAGAGACCCTGTTTCCAAATTTTTAAAAAAAAGTATAAAATAGGTCTGGGAATGTAGCCCGGAGGTAGAAGGGCTTCCAGAAACCCCAGTACCACCAAAAAAAAAAAAAAAAAGAAAGAAAGAAAGAAAGAAAGAAAGAAAGAAAGAAAGAAAGAAAGAAAGAAAAGAAAAAAAGAAAAAATAAAGATAATACAAGTTCTAAAATTCTAAGGGAGCAATGAAGTTTATTGGGGTTTAAGACCCCAAGATTCATAATAGGAATATTAGATTCATAATAGGAAGAAAGAGATATAAAACTGGAATAACTTGATCATCTCTGACAATTTCTGGACTGCATTTTAAATTCCACTTGTAGTCTTTTTAAATTAAGATATGGTGATTTTTTATTTTTTTTAATTTGATTTTTATTGAATATTGTCTTGTAGTTCATAACTGAGCATCAGTTAGCTTAAAAAGTCATGTTTAACGTTACATCAGTTATAAAGTTAAATTTTAGTCTTTGTTTTATGTAAAAGATAAATGTTTTGTGGTGACTTATTATTATTGGTTTTATAGAAAGCAACCTATGGCAGTTTGAGGAGAAAATTATTAATTTTAGCTATATTAGACATATGTATTATAAGAATATAAATTTTGTGCTATATTCTATTTTTTTCTTAGTGGACCTTCCAGGCTCAAGAATTTTTTAATATCTAGAAATGTGGATGATAAAGAAGATCCTGAAAGTTTAGGTAAGTTGTTTATTTCTGTTGTCTTGATTTTCATGACATAGATAGGCACTAAGGAGTGCTGTTTCATTAATTTAAATTTTTATTGATGGCAAAATATATTGCTTATCTACTCCTTAGAGCCATATTTTATAGGAGAGATTTAAAAGAAAGAGCTGAGCGTGGTGGTGCACACCTGGAATCCCAGTACTTAGAAAGCTGAGACAGTTGGATGGCAGATTTGAGGGCAGCCTCAGCAAATAGTGAGACTCTTATCAACCTAGTGAGACTCCATTTCAAAATAAAAAATAAGACTGAAGGTGTGGCTCACAGGTAGAATGCCTCTGGATTCAACTCCCAGTATCATATACAAAAATAAGTAAATAAATAGGCCAGCTGCAGTGGCACATGTCTATGATCCCAGTATTTGGAAGAGAAAGGCAGGAAGGCCACAACTTTGAGGCCAGCCTGGGTAACTTAGCAAGATACTGTTTCAAAATTTAAAAAAAAGGAAGAGATGGAGTGTAGCTCAGATGTAGAAAGCCCTTTGGTTCAATACTCACTATTGCAAGAAAAGAAAAAAAAAGAAAAAAATGAATATGAGTGATTTCTCTTTTTTTCATGCATTATAATTATGCATCATATTGGTATAGAGTGATAGAAAAATACATGCACATGATAACTCTTGGAGCACTTTCCACCAGGTCCTTTCTACTTTCCTCTCTCTTTTCTTACATGTCTTTGAAATTGGAATTGGTAATCTTATTTACATTTGTAGCATTATTTCAACGGTTAAAATCTGTGTCTTTTCCTCCCAGTTCTTTTAATCAGTATGTAATTAAATATTGGCACTAAAGGCATTTACTTCAGTATTTTAAAATGTCAAGTTGTTAAAGTGACTCACGAAAGCAAGATTAACCATCTATTGATGGTTCTGAAGTTCAGTGATAAATGTATCAGGTTCATTATACAGTCTTTCTCTCTTTTGGAAAAATTTGAAACTTTCCATGGTTAAATTTTTTATAATGGGCATTTTTATAAATTTTATATTTTTTTAAATTTTTATAAAATTTCATGCCTGGATATAATCTGTTACACTGCCTTTATTCTTTCCTAATTGACTAATTATTTTTCCTCTGTCTTTAGATTTATTTTATAATTTTTTCTTTTAATTTAAATATGCTGTGTATGTGTAGTTTATATTTTAACTTTTTATTTGGTAAAGGAGTAAATTTTCCTGAGTACAGTTTTAGCTTCATAGGTTTGTTTTGGTTTGTTATTATAATATATTCTCATTTATAGTAATGAGTTTTCTTTGACCCAGGAGTCACTTAAGGAGTGTATGGTTAAGATCTTGGTGTCTACAGTTAGGGACCTGGGATTGAATCTACCTCTGCTATTTACTAGCTATGTTATTTTAAGTAAGAAATTTTAGTGTCCTTAACTCTAGCTTTTTTTTTTTTTTTTTTCCCCTTTGGTGCTGGAGACTGAACCCAGGGTCATCCTATCTTTAAGCTGCACTGCCAGCCCTTTTTGTTTTCAAACAGGGTTTTACTAAATTGCTGAGGGTCTTGCTAAATTACTGGGGCTTTCCTGGAACCTGTGATCATCCTATCTCAGCCTCCCAAGTACTGGGATTACAAACATAAAGTCACCTGGCCAACTCCATTTTTTTTAATTTGAAAAAATACTTTTATCAATTCCAGTCCCATTGACTTTTAACCTGGGTCTTTGATGTTTCCTCATGATCAGATGCATGTCAAGCAGATTTGAAAGGAATAGTACATAAATGATGCTTTGTTCTTTTTGCAATCATGTTAGGAGGCACATATTTACCCATCTACTGCTGATGTTGTTAATCATGATTACTTGTTCCAAGTTATTATTTGCCAAGTTTTTCTACTATAAAGATGCTGTGTTTTTCTTTTGTAATTGGCATTTTTGTGGAGTGATATTCTGATATAGCATAGGCACACATTTACCCATCTACTGCTGATGATGTTAATCTTGATTACTTGTTCCAAGTTATTATTTGCCAAGTTTTTCTACTATAAAGATGCTGTGTTTTTCTTTTGTAATTGGCATTTTTGTGGAGTGATATTCTGATATAGCATAGGTGGTTCATGGACATGAAGTCTCCAATTACAGTGTTGTATAACTAACCACCCCCAAAACATAGTGCCTTAATACAACTACTCATTTATCTTATATGGTCCTGTGGATTAACTTTAATTGGCTAGACAATTTGTACTTGGGTACTTCCATAATTTTATAGTTAGATGCAAGCTGCCAAACTGGAGTCATCTGAAAGTTCAACTGGGCTAGCCGTCCAGGATGACTTCTTTACTTCTTTCTGTATTTGGCACCCAGCTAGGATGGATGGAATGTTCAGGGTGGGCCCTGCATCTCTTTTCCTTCATATGACCTTTCCACATGGCCATCTGGGTTTCCTCATAGCATGGCAATCTTGGGTAATCTTTTGTATATTATTGTTGTCTTCCCCCAATGAAAACTCTTGAGTACTGGATTAGAATGTACATAATTTATTATGATTTAGGACTTTTTTTGAAGTTTTTTTTTGAAGTTTTTGAAGCTAAATGCTTTGTTGCATTTTATTAGTCAAGCAAGTCACTAAAGGCCTGTAGTACCTCAGGAAGAAAATGAGACTTAGCTTCTTGATAAAAAACAGTTGTACATAGAAAGGGAAAGAATTAATAGCAGTTATCTTTAGTGCTATTTACCAGATTTGAAGTTGAATTTGTGGATTTAGTACATTTGTACTATTATATATATATATATATATATATATATATATATTTATATTTATATATTTTTTATTTTATTTTATTTTATTTTTTTGGCGCGGTACTGGGGATGGAACCCAGGGACACTGTACCCTGAGCTACACCCCCAGGCCTATATTTTAGTATTTTTATTTTTTGAAACAAAAAGTCTGAGTTGCGAAGGGCCTCAGTAAGTAGCTGAGGCTGTCTGTGAACTGGGATCCTCCAATCTCCGCCTCCTGAATGCTGGGATTACAAGCGTGTGCCACCATGCCCACCCATTTGTACTATTTTATAATTTTAAGGAGAAGTTTCAGATAGATCTGTGATTAAATTGTGGATGTTATATTTGTTTATTTTTGTGTCTTCATCATTTGCATTTTTATCTACCAGTGGTTTATTTCCCCTGGCCATAAGCAGTTAGAAAACCTGTTTGAATATGGGTGTGATAGCAGTTGCCTACAATCCCAGTACTTGGAAGGCTGAAATAGGATCTCAGATTTGAGGCCAGCATGCACTAATGTACTGAGGCTCTGTTTCAAAATTAAAAGGGCAGGCCAGGCATGGTGGTGCACACTTGTAATCCCAGCACTTGGTAGGCTGAGACAGGAGGATTTTGCAGTTTCAAAGCCAGCCTCAGCTACTTAGTGAGGCTTTCAGAAACCTAGTGAGACCCTGTTTCCAAATAAAGTATAAAATAGGTCTGGGAGTGTAGCCCAGAGATAGAAAGCCCCTGGGTTCCATCCCCAGTACCACACACACAAGCAAACAAACAAAATAAATAATAAAAAGGGCTGGGGGTATAGCTCAGAAGTATAATGTTCCAGGGTCAAATCTGCAGTACAAATAAAGGAAGGAAGGAAGGAAAAGGAAGGATGGATGGATGAATAGATGAATGGATGGAAGGAGTTTATGTTTTTGTTATTTTTAACTGTTATGCTCTTTTTATTTATTTATTCTTCTTTACTGTTTTGTTGTACTGAGGATTGAACCCAGGGATTAATTTATTGTTTTGTGAAGTAGGGTCTCACTAGATTGTTGAGAGTCTTTGCTACGTTGCTGAGGCTGTCCTAGAACCTGCAATCATTCTGTCTGAGCCTCCCAAGCACTGGAATTACAGTCATGCACCACCACACCAACAATTGTTAGGCTTTTTAAATGTTTATCATAGCAAAGTCTAGAAAAATGTTACATTTTTTTCCTTAGTTTTTATTTCTTTGCATTGAAAAGCAAAAATTTATTAAATGTTTTGTCTGGTCAGATATTATTGAAAATGCTTATACTGAAATTGGCCATGTAACAACATACTTTGTCAATATAAAATTAATAGCCATTGCTATCCTTATTCTTTTTTACATTTTACAGATGATTCAAGAGTAAACAGATCTGAAGTACCACCAGAGAAGAAAGTGCATCACAAATTAAGTAATATAATTTCCTTCTTTAATATTTGTACTGAGGAAAATGCTATTGTTAGATCTGTTTCTAAATATAACTTACTTTTTTAAGCAGGGGAGGTATTACTTGGATTAGTTAGTAGGTACATTAAAATTACATATTTAGTTCTCATAAATTTCAGTCATCACAAGCCACTTAGTCTGGTGTCCATTTGTAAGTTCTGTAGCACTCTAACTGCTCCATAACAGATAGGATTCTTCAATTTCACTTAACCAATGAAGCTAGGATAGAGAATTCTCTCAAATATAACTGCTAAGTAGATGGCATCCTTGACAGCTTATTTTCCCACTTTCATGTTATTCGCTCCTAAACAGATCAGTAGCTAGAATGATAAATAGACCATGATGGGAGCTGTGGAACCCATGGGAGGTCCATGTGAAGATTAAAAATTTATGGTTCCCCAAAAGATACCAGTTAAGATTCATGGGGCTTTCTACCCTTGTGTGATAATAGAATGGCTTTCTGTGCTGTATACTGTGCTGTATACTAAGCAGTGTGTGTATAAAATCATGTTTTAATCACAGGGGTGATGCTGTAGCATGTTGATTAGATGCTCTGTTGATTAGAAGAAAGTACTAGGTCCCACCTGTATTTGAGAGAGGGGATTGTACAAGAGTGTGAGTTGTTGTCCATTAGGTTGTGTCTACAATGTAATTCTAATATTAATGGAAACATTTCTTTCCTTTTTTTTTTTTTTTTTGGTGGTACTGGGGTTCCTGGAAACCCTTCTATCTCAGGGCTACACTCCCAGACCTCTTTATATATATTTTTTTTATTTGGAAACAGTGTCTCTTAAGCCAGCACAGCTGGCTTCGAATAAGCATATATTTTTTTATTTGGAAACAGTGTCTCTTAAGCCAGCACAGCTGGCTTCCAATAAGCGTGATATTCCTGTTTCCGCCTCCCAAGCGCAGGGATACAAGCGTGCGCTACCATGCCCGGCCTAATAGAAACATTTCTAAGTGCTTAACCAAGGATTTTTGTGATAATACCTTATAATTTAGACTACTGAACAAAACTTGGTATATTTGAGAGGAAAGTAAGGGCAGAAGAGGGATAATAGAAGTAAAAGTTTCATTTTACTGAATGGGAAAAGGGAAAAGATGGGAACTTTGATTAAGGAATTTCTCTCTCTCTTTTTCTTTTTCTTTTTCTTTTTCTTTTTCTTTTTCTTTTTCTTTTTCTTTTTCTTTTTCTTTCTTGTGGTGCTGGAGATTGAACCCAGGGCCTTGCACCTGCTAAGCAAGTGCTCTACCACCAAACTACACTTCTAGCCCCAGGGATATAATTTTGATATAATTATAGGAAAAGAGAATTTGACTTTTGAGTGTCTGGGATGGAAAGATAACTATTTTTAGAGTGAAAAATAGCACAGCAATTCCTTGAAGTTTAAGGGAAGAAGGAAAAAAGAAATGGTCAATCAAACCAATAAAAATCAAGAGAAAGAAGACACATTGTTGTATAATAACTAGTAAATATGAAGTGGAATAGAAGGAATAAAGGGAAATATATTGTTAGACTGAATAAATGTGAATGGATTAAATTTCTGCAATAAATTAGGTCCTGTTTGATTTGGTTAAATAATACAAACCAGTCTATAACTTTATAAAAATAACAGGTTTTAAAAAATGCGAAAGAATGGCATAGGCTAATAGGCCAATATAACCCTTCCAAAAAATTATTAGTGTCATTTTAATATTAAGCAAATAGTAGTTGATGTTAAAACTGATAAATGTGATAAGGAAGGGCATATGATAAAGTGGGTAATTTAAGAAGATAGAAAAACCATAAACTGTAATGTGCCAAGCAACCTAGCAACTAACATGCATGATGAGAATGAATAGAAAAAAGAATTTTTATTTAAGCAATACAATTAGAATGGAGATTTTAATAAATCACTTTTAGAATTTGATAGCTGTAGCCTGGCATGATGGCACATGCCTGTAATCCCTGTACTTGGGAGCTTGAGTTAGGATGATTGTAGGTTTGAGGACAGCCTCAGCAAGTAGTGAGACTTATCAACTTAGCAAGACCCTGCTTCCAAATAAGAAATAAAATCAGGCTGGGATATATAAATTGAAGATAGAATGCCTTTGCGTTCAATTCCCAGTACCACAAAAAAAAAAAAAAAAGAAAAGAAAAGAGAAAAGAATTTGATACTCTACCAAACAACAACAAAAAAATAGATAAGGACATACAAACTTAATATAGCCAAGAAACTCTTTAATATATAATTTTAACATTGTTCAGGTAAGATGAGCATATCTTTAACATTGTAAAGATGTCTTTGGCAATTCAGAGGTCTTTATTATTATTGCCTTTTCTTATTAAGCACAAATATATCTTAAAATTTCTTCTAGTTTTTGTCTAGAAGCATTCATGTCATGTTCTAAAAGGTAATAGGAATTTTTATACTACATATTGTCATCCACCTAAGTGTTTATTTTTATCTGACATTTTTTTACAGTATTGCCTTCCAACACACCAAATGTTCGCAGAACCAAGAGAATACGTTTGAAACCTTTGGAATATTGGCGAGGGGAGCGAATAAATTATCAGGAGACACCATCAGGTAAAATCTTACTTATACAGTATATTTGTTGATAAAGTAACGATAAACATAACTTATGTTTACCATGTGCCAAGCACTGTCCTACCATATATACATATTACTTTAATCATCACCCCTCAAAATGTGATTATAGTATTCAAATACATATTTGTCAGGTGACTATAGAAATGTTCATTATTTTTCCTCTTTGGTAGTTATTTGACTGTGTGGCTTTGTATAATGTTATTTTAATATTATCTGACAAGGTTCCTAATTGCATAGAATGAGGCATTGGATTAGAACATAAAAAAATTATCACTAGTAACATAAATATTTCCCATTATTCTTAAGCATTTTCTTATAATATTTCTCTATAGAATGATAAGAAGCTGGGCAAAGACATTTAGTGTAATATTATTTATTTTCTACTTTGATGGATATAGCTAAGTCAAAAGACATAGTGGCCTACTACTTCTTGTTCATTGCTAGTTTCTGCTCTTTTTTATTATTATTATTTTTTTGTGGTACTGGGGTTCCTGGAAGCCCTTTTACCTCCGGGCTACACTCCCAGACCTATTTTTTATAATTTTATTGGGAAACAGGGTCTCTTAAGCCAGCGCTGCTGGCTTTGAACCTGCGTGATCCTCCTGCCTCCTTCCAAGCGCGGGGATTACAAGCGTGCACCACCATGCCTGGCTCTTTTTTTTTTTTTTTTTTAACCCTCCACTGATAATTATTGACTTCAAGCAAGCAAGATATCATTCAGTCATGGTTAATCAGTGTTTCTAGATTAAGGATGATAGAGGTACAAGTATAATTCGTTAGTGTTTATGCTATTTGAACTATTAGCTATAGAATGTAGTAACAAATATTTTTTTTGCTGCTTCGAAAGGAAATGCATCATATTTAAAGAGTTTTGTTTCAAGCTTCTCTCTTTCCCTGGTATATTTTATCTTTCTTTGTTGTTAAATTTTAGGAGGATTTGTGATTGGTGGAATACTATCACCAGACACAGTATCATCTAAACAGAAGACAAAAGGAAACATGGGAAAAGTCAACAAAATAACTAATAGGAAAAGGATCTGTCTTGATAATGATGAAAGAAGTATGAACTTATTGCTGAAAGTAACTTAGATTTTATTTACATATCTATATTTGTGGTTATTGGGGATAGAACCCAGGGGCATTCTACCTCTGAGTTATATCCCCAACCCTATTTTATTTTTTATTTTGAAATAGGGTCTCACTAAGTGTGGAAGGCCTTGCTATGTTGTGGAGGCTGTCTTTGAACCTGTGATCCTTCTGTCTCAGCCTCCCAAGTATGCAGATTACAGGAATGTGCCACCATACCTAGCCAGATTTTATTTTAAATAATAATACTTTGAGAAGATGCTCTTTACTAAATTTAAAATTTACCTCTAAAAGCTTCAGATATAGTGCTACAGGTAAAATTTGTTTTTTATTGTTCCTCTTTTCCCAGATTAAAGTAAATTAATTTTATTCTTTAAAAAACTCATGGACAGCATAGTATAAAACATCTTCATGAGTAAATTACCTAGTCAGATGAAGGTTACTTTATCTGTGCCCAAACTATATATACAATAAACATTTTAATGAATTATTTCTAAAGTGTATTACAATATTCCAGCTTTCTTAGGGAACACTCAGAACATCATTTAATTTTTGATGATAAAGAGTTTTAAGAGTTGATGTCATAATGTCCTTACAGAAAATAAGCTTAGGGAGTGCTTCTATATTAAATAATTGTGGGTTTTTTTATTTTATTTTTTGTTATTAGAGTGGCCATTTATAAACAGGGAGAGATTGTTACTTCTCTGACAGTTTTCATTTACAACTTGTTCTATAGGTATATTTTATACTGGGATTTTTTATAATTGAGAAGAGTTTTAAGTAACAGGTTTGTATTTCAATGTTATTTCTTTTGCAGAGAAGAGATTAGTGGTAAATCTGGATATACCTCTAGGAGATCCTTTGCAGCCAACATGGGTAAAGGACCCAGAAACAAGGGAGATTGTTCTCATGGGTAAGATTAGGAATTATATGGAAAACACTTAATGTAACAATAAGTAAGAACAAACTGTTGGCTTACTGATCAATCTGCATGCTTTCTCTTCCCAGTTCTTTCAGCAAAGTCCAATTTCAATAAACAACTTTGGTGGGAACAACTCTGGGTCAGCATTGATTACAGACTGCCTCCAGGGACTTACATAGTTTCAAGCATTTGTCCTCTGGAATACAAGTGCTACCACTGCTGTCAGGAGGGTTGTTTCCCTCTAGGAGGGTCCAGAACACATGAGGGAAGGGGTTATTTATGGGGAATTATAACAAGTAAGCTAGTGGACCCCAGGGTACACTTTTATTGTATGTAGAGGCAGGAATTGTGGGCACAGCACAGGCACTCTTTTGGGACGATGGATGCCAATGATGGTACGTGTTATATAAATACTTTTGAGGCTGACTCTCAAGGGCATCAGTCAACCATATAAATACCAGCCTTGAGCCGGGCATGGTGGTGCATGCTTGTAATCCCCACGCTTGGGAGGCTGAGACAGGAGGATCGCACAGGTTCGAAGCCAGCCTCAGCTGGCTTAAGAGACCCTGTTTCCAAATAAAATATAAAATAGGTCTGGGAGTGTAGCCCAGAGGTAGAAAGCCCCTGTGTTCCATCCCCAGTACCACACACACAAAAAAATAAATAAATAAAAATAAAAAAAATAAATAAATACCAGCCTTGGCAGGCACAGGGTCTTAGAAACATCTCATAGGAATGAATCATTTGTTTTCTGGGAGACCATAGGAGGTTCTAAGGGATATGTTAGAATGGGGTAGGAATTTAGAGAATACTCAGTTATTTAACCAATCAGGTAATATTTATATGTAGAAAAAATTTAAATATGTATTAGGACTGTACTATACTAGTCAGTACCTAGTGCTATTTGTCCCAAGTCATAGAGACCAGCAGATCATACTAGGAAGGCTGTGGTGATATTCCCACTTGCAGTTTTGGCTATGAAATGGGTTCTGTTTGATATCTTAGGTTAACATCTTAGCTGAATTATTTCTATATTGAGATTTTTTTATTTGATAACAGAGATAATACAAGAGAGTTTTCTTTAGTGTAAACATTATTGCTGTACACTATTGTTAGAAAAGTTCACTTTTTGTCTATTTCATAAATCTTCATTTCTGTAGGCTATATTCTGTGATACTGATACTCTCAGGTATCCAGAGAAATTAAACCAGAACCTGATGAATTAAGACTTAATTATATATGCAAATGAAGTTTGTAAGTAAAAAAAAATTTTATAAGTAAAATGTTTTGAAAGTGAGAAAATAATGTGTGAGGAACAGAATTTTGGTTTCTTTTAGCCTTTATCTGATAATTAAAATTAAGTCTTTTTATTTAATTATCAGTTAAGTGAGCCAAATGTAATTTATTGTCATGGTGATGGTACATTTATATTTTGGGCTATATTAAAGTTTTAAAGATACACTGTATTCGTTAGCATTCTCACAGCTGTACTTAAAAGGCCTGACCTTTGAAGGGGAAGGAAGATTTGTTTATTTATTTATTTATTCATTTATTTAGGTTCAGTCTTGGTATAGCCAGTGACCACAGATCTCAGGGCATGGCCATGGGAAGCAGAGAGAGGGAAAGAGCAAGGCTCGTGCTCACATCATGGAAACTAGAAACAAGAGAAAGAGCAGGAGACCATATATAATCTTCAAGGTTGCAGTCCCAGGCACCCATCTTCTCTAGCAATGCCTTACCAGCTTAGGCTACCGTCTGTATCCATTGATGAGATTACAACTTTCATGACTTATTGTATCAACTGTAATATTAATAAATGAGCTCTTTAGGGGACTGACTATAACATTCTGTCCCTGGCCCGTGAAGACGTTATGCCCAGTTCAGAAGGCAAAATGCATTTAGTACACCTCTAAGAGCTCCCATAGTCTTAACAGTTTCAGCATCTCTCAAAAAAGTCCCAGAATTTAGTCTCCTCTAAGACTCCTAAGTCCTTGTAAAAGACAACAAAGATCAAAATAAAAAGGAAGTTACATGCATCTAATATACAATGTCAAAGAGTACATTTACATTCCCAAAGGGAGGAACAGGGCCATAGAAAGAAGGAATGGGACCAAAACAATATGGAAATACAGCAGGGCAAACATTTGACCTTGTAGTTCCATTTCTGGCATCCAGGGTACGGGGTTGTGAGATAGGTCATTCAAATGGCCTTGGTGGCCCACCCCTGTGGCCTGCTTGATTGCAGTGGGTGGCTTACTGGATCAGCCTGGCCTCATGGCTTGCAGCCTTTTCTTTTTTGCAGTTCCATGTTTCTGGCATTTCTAAATCTCAGGGTTTTTGTTTTTTGTTTTTTTAACTTGGGCCTCACCCTCAGAGCTTTACAAATTGCTCCACTTGGGCCTGTCACACGTTGCCTGGCTTCATTTGATATATGTGGGGGGGAACCTGTATAGCACCGAGATGGACCACCAACAGTAAAGGTAATCATACCTTCTTTAATCCTTGCCATCAGGGCCTTTCCATCCAGACCACAGCTGGACCCACATCCATTCAGGCTGCTGCTGGCACCAGCTTCATCTGGGCCACCTCTGGCCCAACTCCATCTGCCACCTCCATCAATGCCGTTCCAGAATCTGACCCTGTGATAGGTGGTGTGGGGCCTGCCTCCAGCAAGGCCCCATTCCTTTTATTGTTTCTATGCAAAACATTTAATCTCCCTTCAGACATCTTTCTATCATAGCACCATCTTCCTGGGCCCCAGGTTTATATGTGCTTTTCTGGCCAAACTTCTGGAGTCTATGAAGTCTCTCTGCTTTGCTTTCCAATCCCAAAATTGGGTGTACAGTTTAATGAAAGTGGATATCAATATTCTTATTGCAGTTTGGATATTTTGCTGTTTTGAGATTTCCTCTGCCAGTTTAATTAGCTTATTGTGTTTAAATTCTGCCTCTACACAAAGTTTCAGGTCATGGGCAAAATGTTGGTAAGCTCTTTGCCAAAATGTAACACATGCGACCTCTACCAGATTTTTCTGTTGAGTCCTTTTTGCCCTCCAGAATCTTCTGAGCACAGTCTCTAACTTTTGTAGCCTTTCTAACAACTTTCTGGCTTTTCCAATTTTCTTTCTCAAACCATTTTCAAAGACAAATGAAACACATGGTCAGACAGATATATAGCAATAACCCCACTTCCCTGCTATCAATTTCTGTGTTACTTAGCATTCTCACAGCTATAATTCAAAGCCCGACCATACAACTTAGAAAAAGGAAGATTTATTTGTTCATGGTTTTGGGTTCATTCCATGTGAGCCTGGGGAAGAGATCTCAGGGCATGGTGGCAGGTTGGAGAGAGAGGGAGAAAGCAAGTCTTTGTTCTCACATCATTGAAACAGGAAATAATGAGCAAGGGAAGTAGGAACCACATATAACCAAAGCAGCAATTGTAGGGACCCACTTCTTCAAGTACACCCTAACATTTGAGGCTACCACCCAGCATTGCAATAGATTTAGCCACTCACTGCTGAGATTAAAACTCTCATGGCTTAACTGTATCAAACCCTGAATATTAATAAGTGAGCTCTTTAGGGGACATCCTGTATCTAACTCTAACATAGTCACTAATTTCTTTTAAATTTTATTTTCTTTCTTAGTCACAATAGAAATAATAATACCATTATTACTATTAAGCTAAGACTTAATTTGTGTCAATACAGTGCTGTCAATTAGTTTGTACACATTAACTCTTTGATAGTCACAGCAATTCTTTAATACAGATAGAAAAATAAATTGAGGCACAGAAAAAGAGAGCTTAAGTAATTTGCATAAGGTCATACACTTTATAAGACAGGTTAAGATTTGACCTCTGATTTTTCTAACTCTAGAATCAATGGTCATAATCATTTCTGTCTTTAAGGCAGGTTTCATAACTAGAAATAATTCTTTATTAACATATGGCTATAACATGTTATTTCATTGGATAATTATCATTGCTTTTGCTTTATATTTATACTGTTTTTTTCCTTAGATCTTATAAGGCCACGAGATACATATCAATTTTTTGTTGAGCATGGTGAGTTAAAAGTATATAAGACATTAGATACACCTTTTTTTTCTACTGGGAAGTTGGTATTAGGACCTAATGAAGAAAAGGGAAAGCAGCATGTTGGCCAAGACATATTGGTAAGTATATTTTTTTCTATTCTATGCATTATCATTGTACTTGAGGTTTGAAGATTTTAAAAAAATGGTCTTTCTTAAGAGTCCTAAAGTATAGGTTTACAAAAAGCAAATCATAGCCAGGCATGGTGGTTCATGCTTATAATCCCAGCATTCAGGAGGCTGAGACTGGAAGATTTATTTGTTCATGGACAGCCTCAGCTACTTAGTGAGGCCCTCCACAACTTAGTGAGACAGACCCTGTTTCAAAATAAAGAATTAAAAAAATAGGGCAGGAGGTGTAGCTTGGAGGTCAAGTGCCTCTGGGTTCCATCCCCAGACCCACACAACAACCCCCAAAACAAAAAACAAATCATTAGAATTTTATAGCTGGGGGTATTAGATTAAGTGTCATGTTTCTCTGATCTTGTATTTGAGGAATAAAAGACTTCACAAATTACTTAACTAGCTAGCAGTAGACTCATGATTATGAGGTAGCTGCTTCAATAAGTACTAAGTAAGACACTATTATATACAACACTGACTAAAGTTATAATGAGATTCAAAGTAAATTAGTCACTCAGTCTTTTTTCCCTTTTTTATCCTATTGAAGACATACTTCTGCAACATTGGTACAAAACTATAATCCCAATACTCAGGAGGCTGAGACAGGTTCATGGACAGCCTCAGCAACTTAGTGAGACTCTCAGCAACCTAGAAAGACCCTGTTATAAAACAAAACATAAAATTTGACTGGGGGTGTAGCTAGGAGATTGAACCCCTGGGTTCAATCCCCAGTACAAAAATTTAAAAAATAAACAACTAAGGGATATCATTTTAGGATTTTGTGAAATCATGAGTTATAGAAGTAGCACATTCAAAATAACTTTTATTGACATTATAATCTCACAATGGACAAAAAAAATCACATCCTTGAATTTATATTAAAGAATTTCAAGGAAACTTGAATAATAAATATTTGAAAATATTTAACCTGGTTAATATTTAGAAGGAGCCAAATTTATAAACATTACGATTCATCATCACTGAGTTAGTAGAAATTATCAGAAAAATACTCATAATTTGTAACCTATCAGTGTCATTTCTAGAGATATTTTTCCTAAAGTGGTAATTTAAAAGTAAGAGGAAAGGTTATAATAGGTATTTATTATAGTATTGACTTTTGCTGCAAAAGTAGAAATGAAGTGTGCTACAGGAAGAAAATGGCTATATTTTTTATTTTGAATTAATAATGGGATAAACTACTCTAAGATATAACACTTTTAGGCACTGTACTGAACATCTTAAAAAGTTAGCTAAAGCCAGGCATGATGGTTTACACCTGTAGTTCCAGTACTTGGAATGCTGAAACAGAAGGATCACAGGTTTGAGGCAAGCCTTAACAACTTAGCAAGAATTTCAGCAATCTTTTGAGACCCTATTTTAAAAATTAAAAGTGTTGGGATTGTAGCTTCAATGTAGAATAAGGCCCCTGGGTTTAATCTCCAGTACCAAAAATAAATATTACCATTGTACAACTCCAGATAAACTATTGAATCAAGGCATCTAGCTTCAGGGGCTGTTAACATCTCAGAAGAACACAGCCAGACATATGCTTCCTGATGGGAAAATATAACATTAAGAAATAGTCTTTCCTTTTCTTCTGCCTTTAAAACACTTAAAGTAAAACCTGAAAGGAATCAGGTCTTTAGACCAAATCACCAGTTTATAGGAAATTAAAGGATGGCTGAACTTTTTAAAATACTACATATATAATCAGCAAAATCCAAGTGTGTGAAGATTTTCATAAATTGTTTGACTTCTTCAATAAGAAGGAATAAAACGAACCAGGTAGAACGTATATATCAGGATTTCTCAACCACAGCACTATTGACATTTTGCACTGGAAAATTTTTTGTTGTGTGGGAACTCTTCTATTCAGTATGGATTATATAGAAGCTTTCCTGGTCTCCATCCACTGTCTGTTTTCTTCTGAGGGAAAAAAAACACCCCTGATTGAGGCCATTTGAATTTATTGAAAGGTTTAAGCAATCCCTCATGTGGTTCTTACTTGGATTCTTTTTCTTCTTCTTTTTTTTTTTTTTTTTTTTTTTTTTGGTGGTACTGGGGTACTGGGGTTCCTGGAAGCCCTTCTACCTCTGGGCTATACTCCCAGACCTATTTTATATTTTTTTATTTGGAAACAGGGTCTCTTAAGCCAATGAGGATGGCTCCAAACCAGCGCGATCCTCCTGTTTCTGCCTTCCAAGGATTACAAGCGTGCACCACCATGCCCAGCCTCACTTGGATTCTAATATAAATAAACCTTTGAAAATAGGACTTATTTATTTATTTATTTATTTATTTATTTATTTATTTTTGCAGCACTGGGGATGGAACCCAGAGGCATTATACCTCTGGGCTACATCTCCAGATCTAATTTTTTATAATTTATTTGAAAACAGGGTCTCACTAAGTTGCTGAGAACCTCACTAAGTAGCTGAGGCTGGCTTTGAACCTATGCGATCCTCCTGCCTCAGCCTCCCAAGTGCTGGGGTTACAAGTGTGTGCCATCACGACCCGCCGAAAATAGGACTTGGAAAAGACAAATTAGAGTGTTGAATATTGACTGTTTATTTGATATTAAAATATTTAATTTTTAAGTATACATAAAATATTTATAAAAGGAATTTGCTTAAAAATAAGAAATAAAAGTAGAGAGACTCTGAATTGGGCAGGTTGTTGGTGTTAGGTATTCATAGGAGTTTATCATTCTTGTATTTCTATGTGTTTCAAAAATCTTTTTACAACACAATTGTCTCATGCTTTTTTTATTAAATTTATTTTTTATACATAAGAGCAAAAATTATATATATCTTAATGGAGTACAAGATGGTAGCCCCTACCCAATTCCCTTCCACTCTCTCCATCCTTCTCATGTTTGGTGTAGTGATTGACTTTGATATATTTGTGAATGTATGTCTTGTACGTTAGAGAATTTCCCTCTTCCCCCCTCCCATCTCCCTCAGGTTGCCTTATTTGCTCATCTATAGTTTCTCCTTTGTCTAGAGTTCCTCCTATGACTCATTTTCTCCCTTGCTTCTGTATCTTAGGGAGAACATTTGATATTTTACTTTTAGTGACTGACCAATCTCACTTAGCATAATCTTCTCCAGTTCCATTAATTTCCCTTTAAATGAAGTAATTTATTGGCCATTTGAATTTCTTCTTTTGTGAAGTATCTATTTGGTTCACTTGCCCATTTTTTAAATTGGGTTGTTTTCTTAGCACTGAGTTTCTTGAGTTCTCTGTGTATTTGAGATATTAGTCCTCTACCGGAGAAATAGTTGCAAAGTTTTTCTCCTATTTCTGACACTCAGTTGAGGTTCTTGATAGTTTTTTTTGCTTTACAGAAGCTCTTCAGTTTAATGCAATCCCATGTATTGATCCACCTTTTAGTTATTGTGACTTTGGGGTTTTGTTGAGAAAGGTTTTTTTACCTTTGCCTCTGTGTTTTGCAGTGTTGCACCTATGCCTTCTTCAAGGAGCTTCAAGGTCTCTGGTTTAATTTCCAGGTCTTTGATCCATCTTGAATTTCCTCTTGTGTGGGGTGAGAAAGGGGGGTTTATTTCCATTTTTCAGCATATGATTAACCAATTTTGCCAACACCATTTGTTGAAGAGTCTTTTTTCCAGTGTATGTTTTTGCCCCTTTGTCAAACATCAATTGGCTGTATGTGTGTGGATTTGTTTCCGAGTCTTCTATTCTGCTCCATTGGTCTATGTATCTGTTTTTGTGCCAGTACCATGCTGTTTTTATTACTATGGTTTCATAGTATAGTTTAAAGTCAGGTATTATGATTCTTCCTGCATAGTTTCTGTTGCTGAGAACTACTTTGGCTATTCAGATTTTTTTTTGTTGTTGTTCCAAATTAACTTAAAGCTTGATTTTTCTATGTCTTTGAGGAATAACCTTGGTAATTTAATGTGTATTGCATTGAATCTGTAGGAAGAATGGCCATTTTGTTTTATCATTTTTTGTAGAGGTCTTTTACTAACTTGGTTAATTTTATTTTTTGTGGAATGTCCTGAGTGGAAATGTTTTCTGGATGTAGTCTTTTTGATAATAGCCACTTTTTCTGGCATGAAACATTAATCCCATTATGGTTGTGATTGCCATTGCCTTGATGATTAAGAATTTTCAGCATTTTGTTCATTTGCCTCTTAGCCATTTATCTTTTTTTGTGTGAGAAATAACTCTTTAGGTCTATTTTCCATTTTCTAATAATATATATATTTTTAAATTGTTGACAGAAATGAGAAGAGGTGTGTTTAGAGAGCCAATCTGAGTAGATTAGGAAAAAGCACCTAGAAATCAATGCCTGACTTTCTGGTGTTAACTTTTTGTCTTTTTCAATGATTCAAATCTTCTTTACGATAGATTTTGTTGTTGTTGTTGTTGTTGTTTAATTCAGTTATAAAAATACCTTTAAAACACTTAAGGGAATTTTTTTCATTTCAGGAGGCAGCGTATTATAACAATTATGATCATGTATTTTTGAGCAGGGGTGACTGACTGAATTCAAATTCCATCTTTGTCATTTACACAGTGGCCTTTGAAAATTACTTAACCTCTCTGTACCTTAGTTTCTTCATCTTAGAAAAGCTATTAGACTAGTACCTATCTCATTAGTAGGCACATTTAAATGACTAGAAATGCAATGCTTAGAATAGTGCTTGACATAGAGTAAATTCTCTATCACTGCTATTATTCTTATAATTTAGACTCATTTTACAAAGTAGTAAAACAACAAAATCTGAGGAGAAATAATTAAGGCAAAATATTCTCTTTATTTTATTTTTTCTTTTTGGCAAAATATTTCTTTTTTTTTTTAATTTTATTTTATTGGTGCACTGTATTCATATATCATAGTGGGATACAAACTTTTGTAGACATACATGCACACATCGCCCAGTCAGCCCCCACCCAATCCCCACCCCATTCTCTCCCCATCCCTCCCTCCCATGCTTGGCTTAGTGGTTGACATTTAGTATTATAGCAATTTATCCAAACTTAAAAATGATAATCTCACATAACAGTTTCATTTGTCTGATACCAAGCTTTTGATGACTTAAAGATAACATTTCAATATTTCTTTTTGCTTTCTTTCTTACCAGAGAATATTTTTTTTAGGTGAAACAATCATATATTTATATATTTATTTTTCAGAAAAAAATCTATCCTAATATGGAATATGGACTCTAGATACCCAAAACAATCTCGAAGCAAAAACAAAGCTAGAAGATGTATATTTTCTGATTTCAAACCATATAAAGCTACAATAATTGAAACAGTGTAGTACTGTTCTAAAGGCAGATATATAGACCATTGGAGTTAAATACAAGCCTAGAGCTACCTTCTTCCCTATATTGTCAAGTTATTTTTGACAAGGTTTCCACGAAGATTTGGTGGTGGAAATAATAATCTTTTAACTAAATATTGTTGAAAAATAATAATTACATGGAAAAGAATAAAATTGGACCCTTACCTAATCCCACATACAAGTATTAACTCAAACTAGATAAAAGACCTAAATATAAATCTTAAGACTATAAACTTTTAGGAGAAAATCTGGGTCATAAAACCTCACATCATTGAAATTGGCAGTGATTTCTTGGATATGATTTCAATGGCACAGGCAACAGAAGAGTATACAAACTCCCTAAAAAATAAAAGAAAATATTGTATATCCAAAGACAATGTAAACAGAGTTAAAAGTTACTAATAGAATTGGATAAAATATTTCCAAATGCTATATCTGAAGGTATATTAATATTCCAACTAGAAATCCTAAAAATTAACAACAATAAAGGCAAACAATACAATTTAGAGATAGGTAAAAGACTAACATAAATAATGAATCTCCACAGATAACCAATCTTAGTTGTCTGTTGGATGGAAACTCTTGTTTCTCTGGTTCTGGTGAGTGTTACCTATTTCTTCTTTGTAGTTAATCTCTTTGAGTATTTTCTCTAGCGCTGGTTTTGAAGACATAAATTCCTTCAGTTTCTGTTTGTCATGGAAGCTTCTTATTTCTCCATCTAATTTGATAGAAAGTTTTGCTGGATAGGAAATTTTTGGCTGGAAGTTGTTTTCTTTCAGAGTTTGGAATATGTTACTCCAAGCCCTTCTGGCTCTCATGACTTGGTTTGGGAAGTCTGGAGTGATTCTAATTGGTTTGCCTCTGAATGTCACTTGGCCCTTTGTTTTTGTTGCCTTTAAGATTCTCTGCTTGGCTTCCACATTGGTCATTTTGACAATTATATGGCGTGGGGATCCTCTTCTCAGATCCTGTCTAAAGGGAGTTCTATAAGTTTCCTGGATCTGTGTATCAACCTCTTGCTCTATATTTGGAAAATTTTCTGCTATTACTTCCTTGAAGAGATTGTTGATCCCTTTGGTATCACTTTCTTTTCCCTCCTCTATTCCAATTATTCTTAGGTTAGCTCTCTTAAGATGGGCCCATATTTCTTCAATGTCAGATTCCTGCTGTTGGATATCTTTTTCTAGATTAGAAACTATGCATTCATTTTTGGATTGCTCATCTTCTAAGAGGGAGATTCTGTTCTCCATGTGGTCTAATCGGTTGTTTGTGCTTTGAATTGAGGCCTTTACTTCATTAATTGCATCCTTTATCTCTTTTTGGCTCTCTCTGAGTTCTTTTCGAAGCACCTCTATTATTTCTACAGTTATTTTCCTGATTTGATCTTCTAGAAATCTCTGATTTTCAGTTTTATCAGATTCTGATGTTGTGGGGTTGTGCACATTCATTACTTCAGTGTTATTCCTCTTTCCCATGATTTCGGAGGTTTGTGCCTTCTCTGGGTTCTTCCCTTGGGTCACTATGGCTTCACTTAAGGTGCTCTGGATCTCGAGTCTGTATTATCTCAGACCCTACTACTCCTTTACTGGGTTGTATCACAGAGTCTCCGACCCAGGGAGTCGATAGAGGCTGCTTTAAACTATGGGGGGTGCCAGGTTGCACGCTCTCCTATGGTGTGATATCTCTGCCACCACCACTCCCTCACTGGGTCAAGTCCCAGGAGGCACAATACTGGGATTTCTCCTCTGGCCCGCAATTTGACTCACTTTTCTTGAGTACGTAGATGTAGCTCTACTGGACTCGGTGAATTCACTGTTGCTGCCGCCGCCGGTGGCAATATGGCGCCTCTGCCACGCCCTCGGCCATGAGGCTGGCGTATTTTTTCTTCTCTGGTTTTGATTTCCACTCTGAATCCCTGCAGTGTGTGCTGAGCTCAGCCACTGGGAGCTTTAAATGCTGTCTGCGCCGAAAGATCCTGCCTGGCTGTTCCGCATCGGCTCACCTCGGCTTGCTGTAGCCGTCCACTGAGTTCGCCGCTGCCGCCGGCAGTATGGCGCTGCTGCCGCGTCCTCGGGCGCGTGTGTCTCCTCTGTGGCCCTGAGCTCTGTTCTCAGTCCGCTTTCTCTCTGGAGCCTGGTGTTTTTTTTGTTTTTCTGGTGATGGTGATTTCTGGCTATGAAAGGCGCTCTTTTTGTGGTAATGGAGATTGGTTGTTAGCGGGACTCTTAAGCCCCGCTTTTCTCGGTCGCCATCTTCCCGGAAGTCCTCTTTTTGGCAAAATATTTCTGATGAATGTCTTAGTTTGGACTCTTGTGAGAATACCATAAGTTGAGTGGCTTGAAGAACAATTTTCATAGTTTGGGAGCCAAGGAGATCTACTATCAAGATGTTGACAGATCTGATGTTCAGTGAGGGCACACTTACTGGTTTGCAGAATGTCATTTTATATCTTTATGTGGAGCAGAGCAGAAAGAGAGGAGAGAGATTGAGAAAATTCTGATGTCACTTATAAGGGCACCAATTCCATTCATGAAGGCTCCACTATTATGGCCCAACTTTCTAATACCATTATCACACTGGAAGATAGGAATTCAAATAAAAATTTTGTAGTATACAAACATTCAATCTATAACTGGATGAATCTCAAAGTGGAAGCTGTATTTTCATTGCTAATCAAATAGATCATTGACTGTGTACTACCTGTATGTGAAATAAATTGTGAAATTTGCCATGTTTAAATTTGAAGCCAACATGACTGAAAGTTATGAAAGTCAACATGACTAAAAGATACATCTTACCTTCTTTTTACTTTATTGTGATGCTTATTAAGAACTATATTTGTTTATAAATAAATATATATGTACATACATACATATATACATATATGTGTATTTATATGAGATATCTACCCAGTAGTGGCTATCCTTTTTTGAGGAAGGGAGATTTGGCTTTTTGTTGTTCTCTTTGATCTCTTAGACTAAATAGTTTGTTGTCCAGAGTTTGTAAACTTTAAAAGAACAGATGTAAAACTTGGACTTTTTACTTTTAAAGTTAAGTAATAGCCAGGTGTGGTGGTGCTTGCTTGTAATCCCAGCATTTGGGAGGCTGAGACAGAAGGATCTTGGTTTGCAGACAGCCTCAGCTACTTAGGGAGTTTCTTTGCACCTCATTGAGACCCTCTTTCAAAATAAAGAATAAAAAATAGGGTTGAGGGTATAGTTTGGAGGTAGAATGCCCTTGGGTTTCATCCCCAGTACCACATTAAATGAATGAATGAATGAATGAATGAATGAATGAATGAAATAAAGTATTATCCTTTACAGTGGTTCTGGATTTTTATAAGCCAATTAATGAAAAAGAACAAAAGAAATTTCATATTTTTCTATTGCTACCTAACAAATTACCACAAATTCAGTGGCTTAAAAAATACTCTTATCATCTCAGTTTTGTAGGTTAGACATATGAGAAACTTGGTGGATACTCTGCTGTTTGGTGTATTCCGGAAGCTGAGGGTGAATCAGCATATAATTTCTTCTCATTTTATTCATATTTTTGGCAGAATTCAGCATGTGTTTTAAGACTGAGGGTTTCAACTGAATGATACCTGGCTATTGGCTAGGTATCATTCTCAGCTATTAGAAATAGCCCATGCTCCTTGGCTTACCCTTTATCTTTTCTACCATAAATAGTGAACTTAACTTCTCTTCTCTTCTCTTCTCTTCTCTTCTCTTCTCTTCTCTTCTCTTCTCTTCTCTTCTCTCTCTCTCTCTCTCTCTCTCTCTCTCTCTCTCTCTCTCTCTCTCTCTCTCTCTCTCTCTCTCTCTCTCTCTCTCTCTCTCTCTCTCTCTCTCATCTAGGGATGGAACCCAGGGGCATTCAGCCTCTGAACTACACCCCTTACCCTATTTTTTATTCTTTATTTTGAAACAGTGTCTCACTAAGTTACAGAGGGCCTCAATAAGTAGGGAACCCCGATCCTCTGATCTCAGCCTCCTGAATGCTGGGATTATAAGCGTGCCCCACCAGGCCTGGCTAGTGAAAAAGCTTTTATGCTTCTAATTTCTCTCACTTCTCTTTCTGCCTTATTTCTCTTCTGCATCTGGGAAAAATAATCTTCATTTTTAAGGGCATATATAGATTGTTTACACTTGTATTATTGAAGGTAACGTCCCCATATAAAGGTCCCTTTTGCCATGTAATGTAACATGTTTATTGGTTCTGGAGATTTGAGCCTGGACATTTGTGGGGAGTTACTTTGCCTACTACATTTTTTAAAGAGTGTTTGGAGTATTGATGTAGTTCCAATTGAAATGAGGTTTTTCTTTTTAATTTTACAGGTTTTTTATGTTGACTCTGGTGACCTTTTGTGTACCTTACATGAAACACCTTATATAATAACTACTGGGGATTCATTCTATATTCCTTCAGGTAAGAGTAACTAAAAATTTATTTCACATTGTTACAGAATCTATTATAGTTTCTCATATGAGACATGAAAATGGATGCCAACATGACAATGGAAGCCATAGTGGTTAAAACAAAGTAGCTCGGATGGCGATTCATGCCTGTAATCCCAATATTGGGGAAGCTGAGACAGAAAGAGCATGGGTTTGAGGCCAGCCTCAGAAACTTAGCAAGACCCTGTTTCAGAATAAAAGATAAAAAGGTCTGGGTTGTATCTTGGTGGTAGAATGCCCCTGATTTCAATCCCCAGTACTTAATAAAAGAAAACAAGCCAGGCGTGGTGGCACACGCTTGTGATTTCAGTGCTTGGGAGGCTGAGACAAGATCCCACAGGTTCGAAGCCAGCCTCAGCTACTTAGTAAGGCTCTCAGCAACTTAGTGAAACCCTGTTTCCAAATAAAGTATAAAATAGGTCTGGGAGTATAGCCCAGAGGGAGAAAATCTCCTGGGTTCCACCCCCAGTACCACCAAAAACAACCCAAAACAAAAGTTACAACATAATTGATACCATTGATACCAAAGCAGTTTGGTAGGTATTTTTCTTTCATTTATTAGTGTCTTAATGAATGAAAAATTGATTGCTAAATTTAAAAATACAAATTAGAAGATAAATTGTACTGTTGTACTTTATGGTAGGAGGGAAGTGATAGGGAAATTATTTTTCCTGTGTTATCTGTAGCCAGTTCATAGGTGGGTTTTTTTTTTTTTTGTTGTTGTTGTTGTTGTTGTTTTTTTTTTTTTTTTTGTGGTACTGGGGATGGAGCCCTTCTCAGGCTACACTCCCAGACCTATTTTTTTATATTTTTTTAAATTTGGAAACAGGGTCTTTTAAGCCAGTGAGGCTGGTTTTGAACCTGCGTGATCCTCCTGTCTCCGCCTCCCAAGCGTGGGGATTTACAAACATTCACCACCACGCCCGGTTTGGGATTATTTTAAAAGTACAGAAATATTTGCTACTGAAGAATGCAAATCATAGGAAATAGATATTTTAATTTGTATGTTTGTTCATTCTTTCAGCAAATATTAATAAAAATTTACTATAGCCAAGCATTGTGCTTAGCATTTGAGATAAATGAACAGAACAGGAAAAAACATTTATACTTAAGGAACTTACATTCTAATGGAGGGAGACTAATAATAGCCTAATAATAAGCTATGTTTACATAGTCCTTAGTATGTGCTAGCAATGTTGACTTGAATACTTGTATTAACCCAGTTATAAAATATATAGAAAATCACGGTGATAGTATTTATTTAATTATTTATTTTTGGTAATAGTTTTTAATGTTAATGTACCTGCCATATGTGATGCTGCCCATGTATATTTCACTTGTCATTTACTACCTTATTATTAAAAACATTTGCCTTCTTAAATTTTGAGATTTTATTTCACACTGTATTTTATATCATTTATATTTATACATATATATTTTTGGTTTAGGGAAATCCATAGCAGTTATAAACATTCCATAAATATTGATTTTTAGGAAGAGATTTTCCCTGCCTGTACCCTTGTGTAATTTAGTTCTGCACTTGTAATGGAATGATGTAAATTTTGTATTTTTTCAAGCCTTGTCTGGATCTATAAGTGGTAGTTAACTCTTAGATCTTTCAGTTCATAGAATTAAATAAGAATTAGTTTGAGTTAGGTGAATGTTTTTATTTTGTGTTATATACTGTCAGGTGATGATTAAATGCTCCAAAGGAAATGATTACTATGAAAATAATTGTATTGTCTTATATTTTTACTTTTAGGTAATTATTACAACATCAAAAATCTCCTGAATGAGGAAAGTGTTCTTCATTTTACTCAAATAAAGAGATAAAATATGGGACAAATTTAAATATGTGTGTGTGTAAATATATATATACATTTACACATGCCTATGTATAAAGCAGTTTGTATAGTTGGGACATTTATTTTTGTAATTATTTGTGATATTTTAAAATAAAAATTTTATTCAGCTTTGTGAAGACTGTATTAGACATTTCATATACATGCATGTATCTTCTAATTTACTCATGAATATGTATACTAGATATACATATTCTTGATGTTATTATTTTTATGTGGTACCAGGGATTGAACCCGGGGCATTCTAACTCTTAACTGTTCCCCCAGATCTATTTTGTTTTTTATTTTGAAACAAGGGCTCACATGTTGCTGAGGTTACCCTCGAACCTGTACTTTTCCTTTCTCAGCCTCCCAAGTATTGTGAATACAAACATGTGCCACTACACCCAACTTGATATTATTTTAATAACAAAAATATCAAAATCAATTCTTCCACAAGAAAAATAATACACATATCTTTGCCAGAAAGGAAGTAATCAGTATATCTGTTCATTTGACAATTTTTATCAACTACTAATTTTGTCAAATATTAATGTTAAATTATTGATTTTTAGAATCTAATAATAGAGAACTGTAACAAATGTACATCTGTATTTGTTTCCTGTATCTACTGTAATACTACAAGTGATTTAATGCAGTAGAAATTTGTTGGAGGGTAGAAATGTGAAATAAAGGTGGATATTAGGGTATTGATGTCTGGGAAACCTGAAGAAGATCATCTTTCCTTCCCTCTTCTGGTGGTGTATTCTGTGGCTCTACCTGCATAAGTTAATCTCTTTGTTGTCAGATTTTATTCTTGCTTTGTGTGTTTTTTACTTCACATGACATTTATTAACTGTATATGTGATTTTTTTTTTCCATCACAGTTTTCTAGGGGAGATGTTGCCCTTTGCAGTTATTTTCTTAATGTGGTCCCTTTTCAGTATTAAAATGAAATGCCTTAGTAAATAAATTTTTGATAAATAAATTTTTGAAACTCATCTAATTTTTACTTTGGGAGTAGATAAGTATAAGTAACTTGAGTTTTTTATGGTAATTTATATTTAGGCCAACACTTTCTAGGCCTATTTAACAGTTATATGTATACATTCAAAACCGTTTTGGGGGTAGAGCTTAAGAGTAATGAGGTGTGATAAGGATGTTTTCTATTTATTTACACTTTTAAAATTTTCTCTTTCCTAAGAAATGGAGAATTATTTCAAGGATAAGTATAATGGTTAAGCCAGGTGTGGTGGCGCATGCTTGTAATCCCAGCCCTTGGGAGACTGAGACAGGTGGATCGCATGGGTTTGAAACCAGTCTCAGCTACGTAGTGAGGCTCTCAGCAACTTAGTGAGATCCTGTTTCCAAATAAAATATAAACTAGGCCTGGGAGTATAGTGCGGAGATAGAAAGCCCCTGGGTTCGAACCCCAGTATCAGCAAAAAAAAAAAAAAAAAGTATAATGGTGTAATTTCTGTTCATGTTTTTTAATTTGATTATCTAAATATGAGTTTTCTTATGAAAATATATTTCAGATAGACATTTTTATTGGATAATTTAAAAACATTACTAGCTCTCACCCAGTAGAAGGGTTATTGCTACAGTATAAATAATTTGGTGGTGCATTTTTTTTTTTTTTTGTGATAGTAGGAATGGAACCCAGGGACCTTCTACTTCTGGGCTACACCTCCAGACCTATTTTATATTTTATTTCGAAACAGGGTCTCACTAAGTTGCTGAGAGCCTCACTAAGCTGATGAGGCTGGCTTTGAACTTGCATGATCTTCCTGTCTCAGCTTCCCAAGTACTGGGATTACAAGCATGTGCTACCACACTCGGCTGGTGGTTCATTTTTAAGCATTAGGTGCCTACTTATTTGAATAGTTTGTTTTAATCTTTTATTTTACCTCAAGTATTACACATATATAATTTGCCATAATTTATCAGTGATATAATTTACCAGTGCCATATTTAACCAGTTGTAATAATTTCCCTTTAATTATAAGTTTCTCAAAATTACAGGTAAAAAAGTATATTATGAAGATCAAATATAAATGCTTATACTAGTCTAATAATTACTGAGTTTCTTATTACATGGTTATTTTATATAATCTATTTTCATGAGGGTGAACTCTGAATTTAAAAATTCAATTTTTTATAAAATTTCAGAATAATAAAATTATAAAAGGAAAAATAAAAATCATTTATTCACATCTCTGGTTAAGGATATTTGATGTCCTAGATATACCTGTGCTGGAAATAATCTGTAGTTGATTTTACTTTGTGAAATAAGTGTTTTAATATTGCCGAAAGTTTATATTTAGGAATAGATGAAGGTAGAACTCTTTTGTTCACTGACCTTTTTTTTTTAATCCTCATTCTCAAATGCTTCTGCTTTATTTCTCCTCTTCCCCCCAAATTCTAAGCTCCATGGGACAGAAGTAAGAAAAAGGGAGATTAAATAATATGAAGTCTTCTAAAGATTGGTTGTGCCCATTCAGAAACAATAAGTAAAATAATACTACTCTCATAACCCATATCTTTCAAGGGCCGGCATAGCAATGTTTTCAAATTGATTTAAAAAAAAAATATATATATATATAGTATTCAAGAGCCCGTTGTGGTGGCATACACTTGTAGTCTCAGTACTTGTGAGACTGTGACAGGAGGATCCCAGGTTCATGGCCAGGCTCAGTTACTAAGTGAGGCCCTCTGCAACTCAGTAAAACCCTGTTTCAATAAAGAATAAAAAATAGGACTGGAAGTGTAGCTCAGAGGTAGACTGGCCCTGGGTTCAATCCCCAGATTTGCAAAAAAAAAAAAAAAAAGTATTAAAATATAAATTTATTTTAAGTTACTTTTTACCTTAGCATCTGATTGAAGTGTGTGTGTGTGTGTGTGTGTGTGTGTGTGTGTGTGTGTGTGTGATTGTCGTGGTATAGTGATATGATAGACAATATTGAATTTAACAAATTACAAGAAAGCAGTTGCTTCACATCATTGCTGACATTTGGTACTAATGGTCTTTAAGCCATTGGTATGTTTGAGGTGGTACCATACTATGAAAATTGGGCACAAGTCATCTTATTTCGTCTTATTCTGAATCTGAGTAAAATTCAGAGATTTTTAACATTTCCCTGAAAACTAATTTTGCACAGTTTTTGTATATTTTTGTTTAGTTACTGACCATTTGTGTATTTTTCATGTTTATTGAAAGCTTTTGTTCATTTTTGTATTCATTATTTTGTTATTGAGTTGTAGAAGTTTATTTTAGTGACATATTTGTTGGGTATATTATGATAAAAAATTTCTGCCACTTAATATGATCTACCTCAAATTTATATTGCATAATTTGAGGCTGGAATCAATGACAATTTCCAAATTATCCTTTGCATAAACATGAGTTGACATCTGAATTCTGTTATTCTATTAATAATAAATCCTTTAATCTATGGATTTATTAATATATTTTAGAATTGAGTCCTCTAATTCAGTTTAAGATTTTTATTACTGATTTTCTGTGTGATTATAATGTGGGAATATTGATACCTTTCGTTTTGTGAAAATATTTCTTTCAAATCTTTTTTTTTTGCTGTATTTTGAGACTATTGTTAAATTTGTATGTTCATTTTTCTGTTACACACCCCTTGCTTTATTGACCCTTTTTATTATTGCTTATTATTTTATACTGATTGCCCAGGAGTGACCCCTGTGTCTGCATAACTTAGTAATCGCACCATAATCTGGACAGAGATTGCTATCACACTGTAAGCTTTCTACCATTTGCTGATTTTTCCATGTGTAGGATAAGGGATATGTTTAATGTTGTCCTTGTCAAGTGTTCTTTGGGTTTACTTTTTGCTATGCACTTGAGTCTATACTGTGCATGCATCATTTCAAGGTTTGGAATCTTAGCCAAGGTTTGGAAAACTCATTTTAGCCCTTCTGTTGCTGGTTAAATATGGTTACTCTGTTGCTTTCCAGTAAGAAAAACCTTTGGCTGACAAGTGGGTGTTTTCCCTGTTCTTCCTGATTTTTCCACCTTGACAAAGCTTTAGGTTTTCAACCCTACCCTGAATCAAATCAGTCCCTCATCTCAAAGTTTCAGGGTTTTGCAGTTAGGTGCAGGCTAAGTTACAGTTGGTTCTTACTGATCAACCTAGGGGAAGATGAGAAAGCTAATGAACCTAGGTGAGATGAGAACCTCACTGAAGAATACCACAGACTCTTCTGACGCTATAGCCATTTTTCAGAAATAAGTGCTTCTCAACTTAAAACTATGGTTGATTTGAAACTTAACTTACTATTGAATCCCTTGATCTCTTTGATAATTTGTTTTAGCTTTTGTTAGGATGGTTTTCATTATCTGTTATTCTAGGACAATGATACTTAACTAGTGATTTTGTTCTTTAGTGAACTTTGATAATATTTGGGGATACTTTTGATTGTTAAAACTACTGGTACACATGTGGGTGCTAATGGTATCTGGTGTGAAAGGGCCAGGGAGTCTCTTAATCATAAAATAAAACAACCCTTTACTAATAATAATCTACTAAAAAATGTCAGTAGTGCCAATGTCAAGATACTGTGTTCTTAAGCTATAGTACTCTGAATCCTTAAGTGTGGTCTAAATTGAAAGCAGAAGCTTTTCACTCTGGTCGGTTAGAACCACATTTTCTGAAATTGTCACCTCTGTAATTCTCTCTGCACCTCATAGGCTCCTGTCAGGCTTCACAGAATTTTGCTCCGTTTATTTACCCCCCCCCCCAAGCTTAAATAAGGCTTTGTATTTATCAGCATTCTTACCAGAGTCTGCCGGGTGGCGAGGCCGGTGCTGGGGCCAGCAAAGCTGGGATCAGAACCTGCCATGAGGCAAGGTTGTTGCTGGGGACACTGAGGCTGAGATTGGAGCCTACTGAGGGGCAAGGCTGGGATTGGAGCCTGCCATGCTGTGAGGCTGGTGCTGGGGTCAGTGAGACCGGTGCTGGAGCTAACAAGGCCAGGATAGGAGCTTGCCTTAAGGCAAGGCAGGTGCTGGGGCCTCTGAGGCTGGGATCTGAGCCTGCCACGAGGCAAGGTCAGTGCTGGAGCCAGAGCGGCTGGGATCAGCCTGCTGAGTGGCAAGGCCAGTGCCGAGGCCTTCGAGAGTGGGATCGGAGCCTGCAATATGGCATCCACAGAACTATCACAGAAAATAAAAAATCAGATGCTTTCCCTAATATGCAAAAACTAGGAAGAAATGGGTAATAGGAGGAAATCTAGTTGAAGAAAGGGCCCTATGGAGGAGCAATTAATGTGACCTATCAAAGGGGATTGGATGGGGGAAGATGGAATCTCTTTAAAGCACATGATGTACTTAATATATCAAAGTCAATCACTAAATTAAGTATGGGATCGAGGGGGGGGAGGAAATGGGATAGGGATTTGATAAAGGCTAATTGGATGATGTGTGCTTGTATATCCTCACAAGTCTTGTATGTCATTGAGATGTTTGACTACAATACACCAATAAAAATATATTTAAAAAAATAAAAGATTGACTTCATAAGATTTATTTTCTTATGGCTTAAGCGTGCAGTCCATGTGAGGCAGGAGACCACGGATCTCAAGGCAGGGTGGCAGGAGGAAGAGAGGAGAGCACATGGTTTGTGCTCTTCACATCATGGAGGCCAGAACCATGAAAGAGAGAGGAAACAGATTCACATAGTCCCCAAGGCTGCACCCCCAGGGACTCACCTCCAGCCACACCCTACTGGCCTAGGCATCACCCAGATAAGTCCATTAGTGATGTAAATACATTACAATGGATTAACTACTGGGATTACAGCCTTCATGACTCACCTATATCAACCCTGAACATTAAAGGAGCTCTTTAGGGGACACTTTATAACAGGTTTTGATGGCTAATATCAGCCACAAAACATTTTCCAGCTATTTAAGTAAAATTTAATTGTTTAGTTGCACTTGCCACGTTCTTTTTTTGTGCTGGGGATTGAACCTGGGGATACTTTTATCACAGAGCTACAATTTTTCTCTTACCCCCAGCTGTTTTATATTTATTTTTAAATTTTGGAAAAGGGTCCAAACTGCAAGGCTGGCCTTGAACTTGTTATTCTCCCGTCTTAATCCCTCAAGCACTATGATTGGTCACTTTTCACATATGAAGTACTCTGTAGCATGTGGTGTTACCTTATTAGACAACATAAAGTATCTATTACAGGAAGTTCTTTTGCACAGAATTGCTCTTTGGCATCCCATGCAGATTTCTGTAGCTCTTTTTCAATATAATTTTACTGTTTTGGGTACCCTGGCTTTACAGTTCCAGTCCTCTCAGTAATATAAAATTGTGATCTTCTCTTTTGTTCAATGAGACTGTATATGTGTGTGTTAGTTGCTGGGGGTTGAACCCAGAGAACATTCTACCTCCGAGCTACACCGTACCAAAGCTCTATTTTATCTTTTGTTCTGAAACAAGGTCTCAGTTAGATTATTGAGAGTCTCACTGAGTTGCTGAGACTGTCCTCATACCTGTGATCTTTCTAAGTATTGGGGTCATAGTTGTACTACATGCCCAGTACCACTCTTTTCGATCTTCATTCTCTGCCTAGTTTTGGAGACATAAAATCATGTGATTGGAATTAATCTCATGCTTTTGTCGCGTCTCTCGACCAGCAATTAAGACGCAACACGAAGCTCTTGCAAGCCGTTTATTCAGGATACAAGTCGAAGAAAATGGAATGGCAGAATGGCAGAATGGCGGAATGGCAGAAATCTGCCTTGCACAGGGCATTATAAACATTAACTCTCCCAATCACTTCCTGCCATGTCTCACTCACTCATTGGCTCATGCTCGTCAGGCCACCACCACGTAATGCGTTACATAACTTTAGCCTCCAAATATGGAGTTGCTTCCTGCACAGCCATGTGTCAATCAAGCTCAGAGGCAGGAAGCCGGCGCCATCTTCTAATGGCGGCTCGCCACAATTCCCCCTTTTTGTTTTTATAGGCAACAGGTAAGAGCAGAGGTTTGACCCCTATTAATCACTGGCACCTTTTTCTAGGGACGGGTACTTGGGTGCCTAACCCGTGTGCAGTCAAGTGTACTCTTCCTGAGGACCAAACTTGTGCCCTCAGCTGCAGTGCTTTGCCTTGCAACCTGAGCCACTATGCCTTAGCTGCCGCGAGCCAGGCTTGGGGTGATTGTCCCGCCTCGATAGCCACACAGGCCTGTATAAACATGGCTGTATTATGATTAAAACTTTGGCGAAGATGAGCAATGCACCAGACACAAAACAACACAGCCACAACCAATAATCCCATCAAGGCCCCCAATCCAGCCCATTCCTTTAGATGATTCATGGCACGAGTTATCCAAGATGATAGTCCTTTGGCCAAACTAATGTCCACACAAGTCGAGTTGACGGTGACCATGGCAGTGCGTAATCTCTCTAGTTGGGTTTCAAATTCTCCCGTCCAGTTGCCTAAAAGATAAATTGACAACTCCCGAGACAGGTTAGCGGCTTTTGTAGAGTTTTTATATTGAACGCTGGTAACACAGAGACCAGGGTATCTCCATTCACATCCAAGCTGAGCAAGCTGCCATAATATTTTAACTTGTTCTTGTACTAAATCAATGCGCTGATTAACTACCATAAGGCCGCCTTTAAGTTGACTATTCAGCGTTGTTTGAGTATCTAAGGCCTGCGCCACAGTGGAGGACATATTAATTAAAGTCTCCACTGTCTGTATTGTCTGAGTTAAGGCAATTGCAGCTGCAGTGCCCGCAGCAGCAGCGGCAGCAATCGCGGCTACAATGGCAGCCGTGATGCCAAAATCTCGTTTAGACCTAAATAAAACCATGGAATTGGGAGCATCCACTGGGACTGGAACCCAGCGAGGAATTTGAGCAATCATAGCATGAGAAAAACTTCTATTATTCCAGCACAAACTATAAAAACAGCTATAATTATTATTTGGAGGAGGAACGGAGGTCCAATCCTGCGGAGCTTTGAGTGGCTCCCCCTGAGGCGGAACAATTGTTTGAAGAGTTGCCTGTGGGATATTGGAGGTGGTAAGGGCCCCATATATTTGCGGGCCCTGGGGTCGAGGGCCCTTTTGCCTGTTTTTTGGCAGAGAATTTTCTTGAAGAGGAGGCAGGGGCTGACCATTGATGTCTTTTACGGAACGGCACTCCTTGGCCCAATGCTTCCCCTTTTTACACCTAGGGCAAAGGCCAGGTTGTTTTATGATATTATCTGGTATAATAGACAAATTTTGTTTCTTTTGTGGACATTGTCGCTTTTGATGACCCATTTGGCCGCATTGAAAACAGGCTCCCGCATTTATCCCGGAGCGCTGAGTTAATTGCATAACTGCTAAACCCGCGTTAGTTAGAGGGCCATTTAACTCTCGACAGATTTTCATCCAGTCCTCAATATTTTTGTCCTTGTATGGTCGGATAGCAGCTCGGCATTCCTTTGTACACTGTTCAAAAACTAACTGTTTAATCAAAGGTGTTGCCACCTCCACATTAGGACCTAAAACTCTACTTGTAGCTTCAAGGAGACGAGCTACAAAATCTGCGAATGGCTCGGTAGGTCCTTGTATAATTTTGGTTAGATTACCAGCAGATTCCCCTGAGCTCCTAAGGGATTTCCATGCTCTAATAGCACAAAAATTTATTTGATTATAAACTTCCAAAGGAAGTCGGGTTTGATTTTGGGCATGTAGCCCTTGTCCTAAAATCATATCTCGATCCCATTGAGGATTTCCAGCAAGAGCATTAGCAGCAGCCTGATCAGAGGCATATTCTATGTTAAAGGCCTTCCATTCCAAAAATTGTCCAGGGGTGAGGCACGCTCGTGTTAATCCATTCCAGTCCCCTGGCGTCATGCAGTTTCTAGCCAGAGCTTCCACTTGGGCTAATGTAAAGGAAGCTGTGACCCCATACATGCAAACTGATTCTGCTAATGCCTTAATGACCTTAAAATCAAGGGGTTCATAAAAACAAGCGCCCTGTGTATCTTGAAAAATAGGAAAGGCCAACGGGAGCTCAGTTTTAACACATGACCAAACTTGAGGGCAAAAGGAATTATGAGATCCCTGAGCGGAAGATGGTAAGAATGGCAGTGGCCCAGGAGGAGGATAACACGGGGGAGGAATTTCTTGTAAACCTGAGGGCATAGGAAAGTCCGGATCTAATTTAGGCAAACAGGATTTTTTTGAGGCTGAATGAATCGACACACATGCCATTTGTTTCTTTAACGAACTTTTTTCTTCATCAGAAGAATCAGAAGAGGAGTCTGGCCCTTTAAATTCAGACAAATTCGGATAGAGTGAGGAACGGACAGGTTCCTTTGCTTCACTAACTGCCCGTTCTGACTTATGCTCCTCAGATTTCTGTTCTTTGAGTAATTCGAGGGTGGTTTGCCCTTCCTTAATAGCATCATGATATTTTTGATCTTCTAAACAACCTCTGACCAATTTCCAAATAGGTAGAACACAGGGATTAAGACTTCCCTGTTGCTTGGCATATTCAAGATCTCGACCAAGCTTTTCCCAACTAGGAACTGTCAGGTTACCTGAGACAGAAAACCATGGAGCGGCGCTGTCACAATCATTTAAAAATTTCTCTAAAGTAGACTTTCTAAATTCTAAACTTCTAGAATGAAGTAGCTCCTGGAGAGCCAAAAAAAATTGGATGAGACTGCGAAGCCCCCATACCAAAACTAAGCTCAAAATGAAACTCAAAAATGGTCCGCTTTGATCGCGGCTCTACTTTTGCGTTCCCGCGTCTGCTTTGACCGCAGCTCTACTTTCACTTTTCCGTGTCTGCTTTGATCGCAGCTCTACTTTCACTTTCCCACGTCTGCTTTGATCGCAGCTCTACTGGATTTGCTCTCCCCTTATCCACAGGTGAGAGCGGTTACACGCATTTTTCGCGGACCCCCCCAACTTACCAGGGGACTTACCGGTGCACCTTCCCTGACGACAGCAAGTTCTGAGCTTCACGCACGGGAGCTGATTCTCTTCCCCGTACGGGCCACCAGTTGTCGCGTCCCTTGACCAGCAATTAAGATGCAACACGAAGCTCTTCTTGCAAGCCGTTTATTCAGGATACAAGTCGAAGAAAATGGCGGAATGGCGGAATGGCAGAATGGTAGAATGGCAGAATGGCGGAATGGCAGAATGGCAGAATGGCGGAATGGCAGAAATCTGCCTTGCGCAGGGCATTATAAACATTAACTCTCCCAATCACTTCCTGCCATGTCTCACTCACTCATTGGCTCATGCTCGTCAGGCCACCACCACGTAATGCGTTACATAACTTTAGCCTCCAAATATGGAGTTGCTTCCTGCACAGCCATGTGTCAATCAAGCTCAGAGGCAGGAAGCCGGCGCCATCTTCTAATGGTGGCTCGCCACATGCTTTCAAGAGTCACAGTTCTGTTCCTTCTGGGGAACAGTATTAGACATGGGTATTTTGGGATTTCTTGAAATTGGCCTTGTTATCAAAAAGATATTTGAGACTTATGTTATTAATGACCGACCTAACAAAAAATTCTATACTCAATCACAAAACAAGCCTTAAAGGCAACTGATCCTCCCCAGGCTTTTCCCAAGCAAATATTAACAATAAACCTAAAACAGAGCCAAGACAAGTTGTTCCCACTGTCATGAGTTCTGGGAGGTCAGCATATGTTATCAGAGGTAGGCTATGGCAGAGTGGCCACTGACCCCCCAGTAACCCTACCCCCTTGGTTGTACAATGGGTACATGGATAGCAGCAGAATAGATGGGTACCCAGGCACAGCCTTGGGACATGGGAAAGTAGAAAACATTCCTCTCCTTAGTAGTCCCTATTAATTAAAAAAAAAAAACAATGATGTACATCAGTCAGAAAATTTAATGCTTATAAAATATTATGATATTGCATTAGTAGTTAATAATAAACTTCTGATCTTTTCCTTGGTTGCTTGTAAGAGGAAATGTTCTCTTAAGAAAAGCAACTGGCCGTCTGTCACCTTGCCTTGATATATTAGTTCTTTATATATTTATTGATGTATTAATTCTGAAAAAAATTGTAAGAGTAAAAGGTAGCCAAAAAAGAAAGTATAAAATGCTTGCCAAAACTGAAAGAGAGAGCAAAAACTGAAAGTAAAGAGAGCAGCTTCACCCTCCATTGAGTCTGTGTGCTGTTTCTCCACCATATTTCGCCAACTCCACCCCACTGCTCATGGGCCCCCAACTCCTGCTAGGGCTGGACCCTGGCAGGGTACCAAGCCTTCAACACAACAGCCTTTGGGGATATTCCAAATCCAAACCTTAGCACTTAGAATGTGCCATTTCCCTGGCAATGGATTTAAGTAACTGTTCTTTCAGTGTTATAATAACCCTATATCAGTGTTCTAAATTCAATATGTTAATGATTATTACCAATAGGCACCAAGTTTATTTATGGTGAATGAAAGAGTACACAGGATGTATTTAAAAGGAAATTTATATATGCTACATAAACATTCTACTATCTTATGCTAGAAATAGGATATGGGTGAACTTTTTACTTTCTATCACTAGCCATTCCATGTTCCCTTTGGCTTAGCCTCTCAGGTCAGTGCTTAGTTAAACTTTCATTTGAGAACATGTGTTCATAGCCTGGTTATTCTAGTTTGGATCTGTAATGTCTTCTGACAGCTTGTGTGGTAAGGGCTTAGTCCCCAGCTCTGAGGCCTTTGGGGAGGGTAATGGAAAGGAGTGGGTGGCACCTACTTGAAGGAGGTAGGTCATTGGAGTTTGTGCCCTTGCAGGGTATATAGGGATTTTGATCCCCTTTCTCTTTGCTCTTTGGCCACCATGAGGTGAGCAGCTTTGCTTCACCTCTGGCTCCCAGTCATGATCTGCCTTGTCAACGGTCCAAAGGGATGGGGCCAAATGACCACGGACTGTAACCAGGAGCCAAAGTAAGTGCCTCCTCCTTTAACCTGATTATCTCAGGTATTTTTTTTTCCACAGGGACAGAAAGCTGTCCAACACAATGGAATTTGAAATAGTCTTAATTTTATTTCCATTGTATATAAAGCAAACAAAATGTGTTTTGATATATGTAAGTATAGTGAGATTATTTAAATTCAAGTCAGTTAACATGTCCACCATCTCAACTAATTATGTGTATCGGAGGTAAGAACACCTGAAATCTATTTTAGCAAATGTCTAGCCATGCAATCTCAATTACTTAAAATTTGTATTTTAGAGCACTTTTAGGTTTGTAGAAAAAAATAATACTGAGTTCACTGAGTTCCACATATTTGATACTTAGTTTTCTTTTTTATTTTGGTATATACTGTAACTAATACTGATGCATTAGTATTAATACACATCAAAGCTATATTAAGATTTCCTTAGCTTTTACTGATGATCTCTTTTCTGTTCCAAGATTCATTCCGGATATTAATTACATTTAGCTATGTTTCCTTAGGCTCCTCATGGCAGTGATAGTTTCTCATGCTTTTCTGAGTTTTGAGGCACTTGGCAACTTTTTTGGTTTGTTTGTTTTTTGTGTTACTGGAGATTAAACTCAGGGGCATTCTACTACTGAGGCTGGCCTCAAACATGTGATCCTCTTGTCTCAGCCCCCCAAGTACTGAGATTACAGGTATGCATGCCTGGCTCACTTGACAGTTTTGAGGAAATACTGTTCAAGGATTTTGTAGAATGTCTCTTAATTGGGATTTGCCTTATGTTTTTCTCATGATAATACTGGGGCTGTACGGGCAGGAAAGGCATAGAGGTCAAATGCCATTTTCATAACATAATTTCAAAGGTCTATAGAACCAACATGATCTATGACTGCTGCTGGCCCTCATTACCTGACTTGTGTCCTATCTCTTCAAGGTAAAGTTACTGTTTTTCCTCCTTCCTTTCTAGTGGTTGAAAGAAGTCACTATACAATCCACATGTAAAGTGTGGAGTTATGTTCTACCTGTTGGAGAGTGAAACATCTATATGAATTAATTGTAATTCTTCTGCAGAGAGGATTTGTTCTTTCATGTTTACTATTTCAATTTATTCTTGTATGTTTATTTATTTTATCAACATAGACTCATGGGTATTTCATACTTTGCATCATGACCCAATACTACTTTATTTTATTTCATCTTTGGCTATTGGGAACTCCTTTGATGGTTTCTCAGTCCTTTTGATATATATCCCTGTCATTGTGTTGTGATTTTTGTTTTTTGAACACTTCTTTTCTTTGTGGTACTTTACAATGGTCTAGGTTTGTCTCAATTTTTCTTCCCAATCTAAAATCAACCATTTCTCCAAGGAGAACTGATATCTCTTAGAGAATGGTATTACAAGATAAAATCTGGATGGTAGATACATTCATCATTGCTGAGTGTTTTGCTTTTAGAGCAAAAATAATGCTGAGAGGAGATATCCTTGCTTAGTTCCTGATCTTTGTGGGAAACTGCATTTCTCACCATTAAATATAATATTAGTTGTAGGACTTTTATAGATAACCTTTTTCTAGTTGAAAAGTTTTACTTCTAGTTTACTGAGAGTTTTTACTAAAGGTGGTAGATTTAGTCAAATGTTTTTCTGTATTGACTTTTCTTCTGTGATCGTCCTTCAGGAACATAACTTTATTATAAGATTAATGAGAAACAAATTTATTTAGCACCATCTCAGGGCAGGGGAAGTGTCCCAGGAAAAACAGTCTTTGAGGTTTCTCCTAGGTGAGGATGGAAGGAACCCCTCATCCCCAGGTGACTCCAGGTGCCTTGGTGACAGAAATCCAACTAGTCCAAGCCAGTCTGAGCACCTCTCGCCTGCAGCTGTTTCCGTCCAGGTCTGGCCAATGTCCATGCGATGACATAAGAACACGCCTAGCTATCTGGTTTTGACTATTTGGGCTGTCCAGTTTCATCATCAACATCGTTTTCCTACTGAAGAATCCTGGGCACTTCTGGCCTGCTTTCTCTGGGGATACTTAGTTATGGAGTGCAGGGCCTGTCTGGGGCTGTCACACAAGTGCATGTCCTCAGGAGCCAGTTTTCTGTTGTAATGGTGACCCTTTTCTATCCCCACCTATTGGCATGTGTACAGGCTGTGATATCATCATGGGTGGCCCACTGCTGAGCCAGTTAGCTTCTGAAGGTGTGTCCTGGCAGGACCTGCTGCTCTCTGGCTTCCCCACATGGCTTCTCATGGGAGAACTGAGCATGAGGACAAAGGGCTACGCTGGGAGGGGGGGGCATCGAAGAGAGTGTGAAGCTTTATCTTCAGGCCGCACAAGAGAATGGCAGACAGGCTGGCCCCTTTGTCCTGCTCTGCCCTGACTTGTCTTCCTTGGGCAGCTGAGGCTGAGCTGGCAGTAAGGGGATGGGACCAAAGACAGGCTCACTGGTTCTTTTCTTGAAGGCGGGAGGTACAGGTCATAGGTGAGGGCTAACCTTTGGTGACTGGCCAAACATCAGATGTGCAGCCTGACCCCTAGGTTATCTAATATTGCAGAACAGGTAAGTTGTCATTTCCTCATCAAACTTTCGTCCTAGACACACTCAGGTGTCATGGAGGTCAAAACTCATTTCAAACATCATTCTCAACATTGTGGGGCTCAGGAGTGCAGAGAGTGGCTGACTGGAATGCCAGTGAGAATCCTTCCTCCCCCTGGCTCAGCCACAGATGCCACAAGATTTTTTGTGCTGTTGGCCTATGGGCAGGGTCCATAGTTAACACCTAGCTGATGAGGCTCTGGGCTTCTGCTGACGCATGGGAGGGCATCTCATACCTCTGGTGGAGAATCTGTTCCTACAGCTGTGCACAGGTTTTCCCAGTAAATGGAGGACTCTTGTGAGTATGTAGTAGAGAGTGACATCAAGTCTACAGGTCCAGCACAGGGTTATCATACTCATCCTGCTGGAAATGCTCTGGGGCATTATAGGCCAAGGTGCTGCAGGTTTTACGTAGCTTCCACCTGGCCTTGAACCTGACCCCCCAGCCAGAAGTCACACACCTTGATGCTGCCTGCTTCCTCCAGCAGGATATTGTCAGTCTTCAGATCCCTGTGCACAATGCCTTGGTCGTGATTTGCCTGAACACTGCAGGACTCCGCTTCCTGCATGCAGCCATCTCTTGGGCTGTGCCCCATGGGATGCTGCACAGACTTCATTATATCCAGCTAGTATGTAATTTAATAAGAGATCCCTGCTAATGTGGGCAAGACTTTCACCGCCACCTCTGTGCCAGTGAGGAGATGGAGAGCCAGTTTGACCTGGGCAAAGGCACCCTGACTGATGACCCTCCAGGACCTCCTACTACTGGTCCATAAAGATCTCTTATAGCAAGAGCTGGCTGCAAGGCTTTGCCACCCTGGCCAGTTTCATTAGTCACAAAAGACATTGCAAGAAAACCAACTACTGTTGCTAGCTTTCAAAAGGGGGTGAGGGGAATTATAAACTAAAATAATAATAAAAAAAAAACGGACAACAAAACAAAAAGCAAAATAAAATATAAAAATGAAACAACAACAAAAAAAGAACCCAAACCAAAGAGGTGAATGTGCAACCAACAAATGTACTATCTGTCCAACAGGTTACTAACCAAGAGATTCTGTGCTTTTGGACAAGAAAACAGCAGCAGCCAGGGTCTTATATAGCTGGTATTTGAGTTTCCTTTATAATGACTCTTTGTGAGGTCACAGATAGGCATGGCCAGGTCATTATTGGGCATAGCCCACAGTGGATATTTCAATTTTTTGCCTCCTGTATCTTTTCCACTTTATTAATCAGAGTGAGAACGGATTCCAGAAGCTATTTGCTTCAGTGATATTTACTTATTTAGAAATTAAAACAAGTAGGATTCTTCAATGGCTTTTGATTTTAAAATTAAAATCTTTTTTCTTTTTTTCGTAGTACTGGGGATAGAACCCAGGGGCATCCTACCTCCAAGCTACACCTCCAGCCCAGACCTATTTTTTATTCATTATTATTATTATTATTATTATTATTATTATTATTATTAATTATTGGGGTGTGTGTGTGTGTGTGTGTGTGTGTGTGTGTGTGTGTGTTTTAATGGCTGAGTAAAATTCCATTGGGTACATATCCCACAGTTTTGTAATCCATTCATCTATTGATGGACATCCTGCCTGGTTCCATGGTGAATTGTGCAGCTATGAACTTGCATTAGTTTGGTAGTTTGGTTTCCTTTCTTTTGGGCAGATACTGAGAAATGGTATTGCTGGATAGAATGGTAAATTTGTTCCCATTCTTCTGAGGATTCTCCATACTGTTTTCCAAAGTGGTTGCAGTAATTTGCAATCCACCAACAATGTTTTAGAGTTCCCACTTCTCCACATCCTCGCCAGCATTTGTTGTTGTTTGTGTTTTGAATGATTGTCATTCTAGTTGGGGTAAGGTAAAATCTCAGGGTACTTTTTATTTCCATCTCTCTGATTGCCAGTGATGTTGAGCATTTTTTCATACATTTATTGTCCATTTGAATTTATTCTTTCATGAAGTGTCTATTTAATTCACTTGTCCATGTTTTAATTGAATTATTATTTTTTTTAGTGTTGAGTTTCTTGAGTTCTCTGAATATTCTAGATATTAGTCCTCTATCGGAGGAGTGGGTGGTGAAAATCTTCTCTCATTTGGTTGACTCTCAATTGAGGTTCTTGACAGTTTCCTTTGCTGTATAGAAGCTCTTCAGTTTCATGCATTCCCACATATTGAGCCACCTTTTAGTTTGTTGTGCCTTTGGGGTCTTGTTGAGAAAGTTTTTATCTGTTCCTGTGTGTTGCAGTGTTGGACCTCAAGGAGCATCAAGGTCTCTGGTCTAATTTCCAAGTCTTTGATCCATCTTGAATTAACTCTTGTGCAGTGTGAGAAAGTGGGACTAATTTCCAATTTTCTGCATATGGTTAAGCAGTTTTGCCAACACCATTAGTTGAACAGGCTATCTTTTTTCCAATGTATGTTTTTGGCCCCTTTGTCAAAAATGAATTGGCTGAAAGTGTGTGGACTTGTTTCTGGGACTTGTATTCTGCTCCATTGGTCTATGTATCTGTGTTTTTTTTTTTTTTTTGCCAGTACCATGCTGTTTTTATTACAATGGTTTTGTAGTATAGTTTAAAGTCAGGTATTGTGATTCCTCCTGCATGGTTTTTTGTTGCTGAGAACTACTTTGGCTATTCTGGGCTTTTTGTTATTCCAAATAAATTTAAGGACTGATTTTTCTATGTCTCTGAGGAATGATCTTGGTAATTTAATGGGCATTGCATTGAATCTGTAGATTACTTTTGGAAGGATGGCCATTTTAATGATATTTATTCTGCCAATCCATGAGCATGGCAGATCTTTTCATCTTCCAAGATCTTCTTAAGTTTCTTTTTTTCAATGTTTTATAATTTTCTTTGTAAGGATCTTTTACCACCTTGGTTAAGTTTATTCCTAAGTACTTTATTTTTTGTGGAAGATTCTGAGTGAAAGTGTTTTCTGAATTTCTTTTTTAATGGATTTATGGTTGGTGTACAGAAAAGCTTCTCATTTTTTTAAGATTGATTTTTGTATCCAGACACTTTGGTGAATTTGTTGATCAGTTTTATAAGTCTTTTGGTTGAGTTTGTTGGGTCTTCTAGGTATAGTATCATGTCATCTGCAAAGAGTGAAAGTTTGATTTCTTCTTTTCCTGTTTGTACTCCTCTGATTTCCTTTTCTTGCTTTATTGCTCTGGCTAGGGTCTCAAGAAGTATATTGAAGAGTAGTGGTGATAACGGACATCCTTGTCTTATTCCTGTTTCTGGGGGGAATTTTTGAAGTTTTTCCCCATTTAATATAATGTTGGCTGTGGGCTTATTGTAGATTGCCTTTATGATGTTGAGATGTTCCTTCTATTCCAATTCTCTGCAATGTTTTTATCATAAATGGATGTTGGATTTTATCAGATGCTTTTCCAGCATCTACTGAAATGATCATGTGATTTTTGTCTTTGGTTCTGTTTAGATGATGAATTACATGGATTGATTTTTGTATGTTGAACCAGCCTTGCATTTCTGGGATGAACCCTACCTGATCATGATGTATAATTTTCTTCATGTGTTTTTGAATGCATGTTGCTAGTATTTTAGCCTGTATTTTCCCTGAAAGAACTGCTAAATTACATCCGATTGGACTGCAAATGATCACTTCAGCTCTTTTCCTTTTCGTACCTGGAGTCTGGTTCTGGGAGGCAAGATGGTGTTGGCTTATTGGCAGCCAAAATGGCAGGCTGGTTTCTTTTCTGCTTTCTGGTTGTTCTAGTCTTCCTTTTTCTCTATCCCTTGTATTTATAGCTTTTATTTCTCTATTATTTTCTGGCTATGTAAGGTGTTAATTTTGATGCTATGGTGATTGAGTGTCACAGTACTCATAGAAGCTGCTTTACTCAGTCATCATCTTCGGAAGTCCCTATTTTTTATTTTGAAATAGGGTCCCACTAGGTTGCTGAGAGTCTCATTATGTTGCTGAGGCTGTCTTCAAATCTGTTGTCCTTTTGTCTTAGCTTTCCAAGTACTGGAATTACAGGCATGTGCCAACACACCCAGCTGTGTTTATTTTTATTTAGTTCAGAATATTTGTAAATTTCTTTAGGTATTTCTTAGTTGGCTCTCATATTATTTAGTATTTTGTTGTTTAATCTCTAAGTTTTTTTTAGGATTTTTCAACTATCTTATCAATATTCACTTTAATTTCATAATGGTTGAAGACAGTATATGATGATTTCTATTATTTTACATTTGTTAGAATATATTTTATGATCCAGAATGCAATCGATCTTGGGAAACATTCCATGTGATATTGAGAAGAATGTGTATTTGACTGCTGTTGGATGAAGTAATTTGTACATGTCCCTCGCATCTAGTTGATGAAGTTTTTTTTTTTTTTTTTTTTTTGTATGTGTGTGTGTGTGTGTGTGTGTGTGTGGTATTAGGGATGGTGTGCATGGGCATTCTACCTCTGAGCTACACCCCTAGCCCTATTTTTTATTCTTTATTTTTTGAAACAGGGTCTGTATGAGCTGCAAAGGGCCTCGCTAAGTAGCTGAGGCTGTCTGCTAGCCACAATCCTCCTGTTTCAGCTTCCCAAATGCTGGCATTATAAGCATGTGCCACCATGTCTGGCTGACTGATGAAGTTTTTTGAGTCCAACTATGTCTTTACTGATTTTCTGCTTGCTGGATCTGTATATTTCAGATAGAGTGTTGAAATCTTCAACTATAATTTATTTTGATTATAGTTCTGTCAGGTTTTGCCTCATATATTTTGATACTCATTGTTATCTGCCTATAGGTCTATGTTAATCCAAGAGAATTTACCCTTTTATCATTATGTAATGTCTCTTTATCATGGAAAACTTTCCTTGGCCTAAAATTGCTTCTGTTTGAAGTTAATATAGCTCCTCTTGAATTCATTTATTAGTATTAGCATGCTATATCTTTCACCATCTCCTTTTAATTTGCATATATCAATGGGTTTCTTGATCCACTCTGGCAATCTATTTAAATTAATGCATACAAACTGTTGTCATTTAAATTATTGATGTGATTGATGGTTAATTATGGTTGTCAACGTGATTGAGGAACACCTAGAAAATTAGCAAAACACCCTTCTTGGTGTTTACTATGTCTGTGAGGGTGTTTCCAGAGTAGGTCTTCCCCACTCAGTTCTGAACACCATCACACCAAATGTGAACACCATCACACCAAAGCCCCAATGCTACTATTATTTTAAACAAGCTGTTACCTATTTGATCAATTATAAATAAGAAAATAAAAGTTTGTATTTTACCTTTACTTATTCCCTTTCTGATGGTTTTCCTTTTTTATGTAGATTCAAGTTTTGATCTTTATAATTGTTCCTCTTCTAAATGATTTCTTTCAAAGTAGATCAAGTGGAAACAATTTTCATCAGATTTTGCTTATTTGTAAAAGGTTTTATTTCCCCCTCACTTTTGAAATACAATCTCTCTCTGTCTCTGTCTCTGTCTCTCTGTCTCCCCCTCCCTCCCTCCCTCTTTCTTTATTTTCAAGTGGTAGGCAAGTGCTATATTTCTAGAACTGGAAGATAATTATATAGAATTCTAGGGTAGTAGGGTTCTTTTCTTTCTAAACTTAGTATTTCACTCCACTTGCTTAATTTCAAAAAAGTTGGATATGTTTTTAATCTTTTTAGTTAAGGTGGGTCTTTTTCCTTTCTTCTTCTAGCACTTAAAAAATTTGGTAATAGATTTTTTAAAAAATTTGAAACAAGGTTGATGAGGGCCTTCCTAAGTTTCCGAGCCTGGTCTGGAACCTGTGATTCTTCTGTCTCAGTCTCTCAAGCACTGTGGTACTCTTGGCTTTCAGCATTTATTTTAATCATTGATTTGTTTGTAGTTTGAAAATAATGTGCCTACATATAAGTTTGTTTTTGTGTGGGGAGGCATTTATCCTATGGCTGTATTGTGTTTGGCATTAGTTTGGGGGTAATTCTGTCATTGTTTCAAATATTTCTTCTTCTTCTGGAATTTCTATTGCATGAATATTATATATTTTATACCTGTTCCACACTTCTTGGCTATTTTTTTTTTTAGTCTTTTAAAAATATATTTGCTTTTCAGTTTGGGAAGTTCCTATTGAAATATCTTGAAGGGCAGTTATCCCATTAAACGTATTCTTTATTTATGCTTTTAGTCTCTAGCATTCTTTTTAGTTCTTTCTTAAAATGTTCATGTTTCTGCTTCTACTACTGTAGAATTCCATATACTTCCTCACTTGTGTGCTCTGACCTGACCATAAATCACAGGATGACTTGAATGTTTTGTGACCTTGGCAGCTGTAGGTTTTTCTCAGCAGACTTGAGCCTAAGTTATCCCTTGAATAGTCCCATACACTGAGAAGATTGTTTAAATTCTTGTCACAAAAACTTCTAAAATTTTGGCCATGGCCCTGAACCAAACTTCCTTAAGCTCTCATTATAAATTTCATATCTTGATCCCATTTTATTGTCGACATTCCTGAGCAGAGCATTCATTTTCTCTCACTAGCAATCACTAGAACATTCTGCAAACTCTGCAAATTCCCCTAATAAAAGCTTTAGATTGATCACTGGCATTCAGTCATTCTTTCTTTGGAATCCCAATGGTCCTATTTGGGGAAGTGTGAGGTACTCTGTTGTGAGAACTCCCATAACTTTGCTTTTGGAACAACTTTAGTAGCATATTTAGTGGGACAAAAATAATTGCCTACCTGTTCTTTTTGTTTTCCATTGTATTTATTAACACCCTTAACATCTTTTTTGGTGTGTGTGTGTGTTTGTGTGGTACTGGGGATTGAACCCAGGGGCATTCTACCTCCAGGCTATACCCCCAGCCCTTGTTATTTTTTTAATTTTCAGACAGGGTCTCACTAAGTTGCTGAGAGTCTGTTTCTGAGACTAGCCTCAATCCTTGTTCTCCTGTCTCAACGTCTCAAGTACTGGGATTAAAGGTATGTGCTATCATACTTGGCTAAGTCCGTAACATCTTAATCATGACTATTTTGGCTTCCTAGTGTGAATTCCAAAATTATTTCCAAATTTGAGACTGTTTATCACACTTTTGAGACTGTTTAAAACACTTTTGATGTCTCTCCAACTAATATTTTTTGCCTTTTAATATGCCTTGTGATGTTTACTTAATAGCTGGACATAATGTATTAGGTAAAAGAAAATACAGTAAATAGGCTTTTATACTGTGGTCATAAGTGTAGAGGAAGTACTGTATAGGCATATAGGCATATGGACAGGGCTCAGTTTTTTTTTTTTTTTTTTTTTTTGCAGGTCTGGGCATGGAACCCAGGAGCATTTGACCTCTGAGCCACATCCCCTGCCCTATTTTTATTCTTTATTTTGAAAAGGGTCTCACTAAGTTGCAGAGGGCCTCACTAAGTAGCTGAGGCTCTCCACGAACCGTGATCCTCCAGTTTCAGCCTCCCAAATGCTGGGATTATAAGCGTGTGCCACCACGCCCAGCTTAGGTCTCAGCTTTTTAGTGAGCTAACCTCTGGAATTTTACACATGCTTTTCAGTTTCCTACATGCTCCTCAGTTTTTACCCTACATTCCCTTAGGTGGTACAAGATAGAAAACAGCTTGCATTGGGTACTTATCTTCTTCCTGTGGAAGACTAGAGTTGGGTATTTTCCTTTTCCCAGTTAGGTTCTGATAAAGCCTCAAACTAGTTAACTACTTTGGTTGACAAATTTCTCCAAGGGTAGACCTTGAAAAGAAGACCAGATTTCTCTGGCATATTCCAAAATGCTTCTTTCCCCCTTCCCCATTAGAATCACAGGATGATTTTTCTTTAATATCCACTATGAGAACCTAGTTCAGCTTTCTAAGGTAAAGCTGAAACAGGTGTGGGGGGGCTTTAATGGCTTAATGATTGAATCTCTCTGGAGTTTTTACCTATCGGTTTTCCATGGTCAGCCTCCAGGAGTTGAACCAGTTCCTACCATGGAACAGATTCCTTTGGAAGTTTCTGCTTGTGGCTTTCTGCATCAGCAAACTGTAATTATCTGTGTCTGTTTGTTGGGCAGTAGTTCTCTGTGACCCAACCTCTCTATTATATCTAAGAGATGTTGATTTTTAAGTTTGTTTGCTTTTTTACTTGTTGGGATGGAGTAATGGCTTCCAGCTTCTTAGGTGCTGTACCAGAAACTGTAAGTCAATCACTCATTGCTCTTTTATTAGTAAATAAAATTCCATTGTATGTATTGATTATGGTTTACTCACCTATTGAAGGATATTTGACACCTACAAGTATGAGTTGAGATTGTATAGTATGGATGAACTTACCTTATAAGAAACTGCCAAACACTGTTTTATAAAGCTAAGTCTTATGCAAATTTGCAATTAAAGACTGCAAACTTTCTGGGTGTGGTGGCGCACGCTTTTAATCCCCATGCTTGAGAGGCTGAGACAGGAGGATCACGCAGGTTCGGAATCAGCCTCGCTGGCTAAAGAGACTCTGTTTCCAAATAAAAATATAAAATAGGTCTGGGAGTGTAGCCCGGAGGTAGAAGGGTTTCCAGGAAACCCAGTACCACCAAAAAAACCAAACCAAACCAAACCAAACAAAAAAACACCAAAAAACAAAACAAGACAAAAAAAGCCTTGCAAACTTTACTCTTATTTTCCTTTTCTCAACTTGGCATCTTATTGTTCTTTCACTATTGACATTCCTCTTTCATTTATAAGAAACTGCGATTATTCTGTGCCCACTCGAGTAGTTCAGAACAATCTTTCCATGTCAATATCCTTACTTTAATCACATCTGCAAAGTTCTTCTTGCCATGTAAGGTAACATAAATCCAGGTTCTGGAAATTAGGTTGTGGGCATCTTTTGAGTGTGTGGGGTGTTAGTTTGTTTACTACAGAAACCTCAAACTAGATTTTAAAAAAGGGAGAATTTAATAAGGAGATATATGGGTATCTCATAGGAATCACAGGCAAAGATTATTTTGAACTTTTTAGGGGGCTGAAACCTATTTCTGAAGAGTTGTTAAGTACTAAGCCCCTTCCATTGGGAGGTAGCATGGTCTTTGATTTTTTTTTTTAAAATCTGTTTGACTATCTCTTTCTTTATAGACTGGTATTTTTGGCTTTGCCATATGTTTCTTTTTTTTTTTTTCTTCTTTTTGTGGGAATCGGGAATATAACCCAGGGGCAGTGTACCAACAAGATACAACCCCAACCTATTTTTTAGTCTATTATTATTATTGTTGTTGTTATTATTATTATTATTATTATTATTATTATTTTGGTGGTACTGGGGATGGAACCCTTCTACCTCTGGGCTACACTCCCAGACCTACTTTTTTATATTTTATTTGGAAACAGGGTCTCTTAAGCCAGTGAGGCTGGCTTCGAACCTGCGTGATCCTCCTGTCTCCGCCTCCCAAGCATGGGGATTACAAGCGTGCATCACCACACCTGGCTAGTCTTTTATTTTTAAACTGGGTCTCACTGAGTTGCAAAGGGTCTCACCAAGTAGCTGAGGCTGTCTTTAAACCACAATCCTCTGGTCTTAGCCTCCTGAATGCTGGAATTACAAGCTTGTGTCACCATGCTCAGCTGCCATATGTTTCAAAAGTTCAAGTGTCTTCCAGTTTAAATTTTGACACATTCTGCATTAGCCCTAATTTTACTATTCTGCAAAATAGGACTGACATTTTTTTGAAGATATAAAGAAGTTTATTAGAAAACTAGAAATACAGAAAATAGAAATACAGCCCCATGCCAAAATGGCATGAGGGGGTGATTCGAAATGAATACACCCGTGACTGACATGTTTTGAATTAGTTGTCTGTTCCCATCCAGTTTATTAAACACAGTTATTGGGACAGGCTTATGTGTGGATAGAGAGGACTCTAAGTTGAGCAAAGACAGCAAAACAAAATTGTTTTACTTCAAAAAATTACATTTACTCTGTGAAGAGATATTTAGGTGTCTTTAAGTATATGAGTGTATATTTCTAATTTTGCAAAGTGGCCAAAGGGTATTATATCACAGTGGTTACGGTTATTGGTTCTACAGCTATATTACTTGAAGTTTTAATCTCATTTCTCCTACTCAGTAGTTATGGATATTGGGGAAGCTAACATTTATGTTCCTTAGTTATCTAAATTTTTAAATGAAAATAATAATATTAAATACTTATAGAATTGTTAAGATCTTAAGTAAGATCAGTACCTGCCATATATAAGAGGTATAAATATGGGTATTATTCTTAATTTTTTGGAACCATTTAGAAAATTTGGAAAATATAAAAATAGATATTTTTCATGTTATTATTATTTTAAAATAGTATATATTGGCTATCTCTTGCCAAAATAATGCTGTGTAACAACTGCAAAACTTTCAGGGCATTTAATATTACACATTTATTTGAGGAGGGCAAGATGGTACATACAGGCAGCAGCACATCCCAGACGTGCTGAGACTCAGAACTAAATAACTGTGAAGGCAGCATCTTGACAAAAGAAAAAAAGCAGCAAAAAATTAAACAAAGCAATGAAAAATTGAAAGGAATAAAAACAAAACCAGAAGCTTAAACAGTGTCCTACATGCCTCCTCTGGGGAACAGCTGCGGCTGTGGCAGCTACGATGACACAATCTTAGCCTAACTGTGCTGGGACTGCCAGCACTGCATCCTGGAGAGTCCCTCCTCCCCAGCAAATAAGCCAATGACTTGGTGAGAAGGGAGCTTCTGTAGCTAATTGGAATTGTAAGCAGTTGGCACCTTGCTTTATGCTCTACAGTGGTGTGATTGCCCACTCTTCCTGCTAGAACCTGTGGTAGTAAAGGCCAACCACATCGTGTCCTCCAGAGATCCAGAACAGCACTCATAACCACCATAAGTGAACTAGTCATCCCCTCCGGAGACTGCCTGGTACAGCTTCATAAACTCAAGAGGCAAGTGATAGACTCCTGGGGTCTGAGACTTTGTGGTTCATTCTGGTAAAGGTAGGGGATGGAGTCTGCTACTGGGCACAGCAGAGGCTTGGACTAGTAGATAGCTCCCAGGGCCACTCGGGCAAAGAAGCCTATAGTCCACAGGGTGTAGTGTTGTAGTAGGTCCTCTGGAGATTGCTATTGGCCAACCAGCTGTGGTGGTCTGGGAGAAGTCAGACCAATTCAGCCCTATCTGTGGAGAATGAGGACCCCATACACTGGGTCTGGTCTCAGTGATACCTGCCACCTATGTAGGCAGAGGGAGACATAGGCTCAGAGTCTGCAGAAAGTTTGCAGATTTACTCTTACAGTGGGTCAGCTCCAGTGATACCCAATGCCTTAGAAGACAGAAAGAGACCCAGGGACAGGCCCTGGAGAGACTGAAAGACCCAGGCTGGGGAGCAGGAGAGGCACTATTGGAACTGGGTGCCTGCACAGAGAGACACACAAGGCCAGGGTCTAAATCATTGAAGGAGACCAAAAAGTGGGGTTGCAAACTGATATCATTGCTGTAGGTTACTGAACAAATGAGAGCACATGGAAAATGCTTGAGAAACTAATATAGAAGGTGGACCTTAAACAACTGAAAGTATATGTGCAGACCAAGTCTGCTCTGTACTTGTATATTTGAAGGACTGTTTTGTGGTTGTTGCGTGTGTGTGTGTGTGTGTGTGTGTGTTTGCTCTCTTCCCCATGCTTTTTATAAGCTTCTTTCCTGTCTACTTTCTCCAACTCTTTTTTTCTTTGTCTTGTATTAAATCTATTTCATATCACTATACCTAAATACTCTACACTGGTTACCAGAATCCTCCTATATATTTATTAATCTCTGCTATATATTACCTTACCACACTCAAACTCTCATTCTACTCAATCCTATCTGCTATTTTATCCTATTCTTGCATGAACTACTTCAGCTTCTTCCTCCTCAGTCAACTTTTTGCCACTGACTACAACAGAACTTTCCTTTGTATATACAAGCTGAGTCTTACACAGTGAGAAAAAGCTATCAAAGCAACAAAGACATAAACTTAAAAAGCCTGAAATCATGAGAAAGGAAGAATAGCAAGGAAGAAATGAGCTCCCACAACTGCACAATGACAGAACCTGCCAACACAGATTTGCAGAGGTTTCCAGAAGAATTCAGAACTTTAGTAGCAGAAATGATAGTGTCTGCCTGCTTTCTTTCTTTCTTTCTTTCTTTCTTTCTTTCTTTCTTTCTTTCTTTCTTTCTTTCTTTCTTTTTTTTGACAGTACTGGGGTTGGAACCCAGGGGCATTCTACCTCCAAGCCATGTCCCAGCCATATTTTTTATTCTTTATTTTTTGAAACAGGGTCTCACTGAGTTGCAAAAGGCCTCAGTAAGTAGCTGAAGCTGTCTGCAAACCTGGACCTTCCTGTCTCAGCCCCCCAAGTACTGGGATTACAAGTCTGTACCACCTCACCTGACAAATGATAGAGTATTTCTGAAAAGAATTTATAGAGAGCCAGAAAGAAATAGAGGAACAAATAAACAAATATTCTGACACCCTGAACAGAAATCTTTGGAGGAAGAATCTCTGAAAGAATCTTCGAAGGAAGTGACAATGTTATAATTGAAGTAAAGGCATCAGTACAGAATATCATCAAATAAATAACCTAATGACATACCTCAAAGCCCTTGAAAAACAGGAAAATTCTAACCCCATAGCCAATAAAAGACAGGAAATTATTAAAATCACAGCAGAAATCAATAGAGAAAAAATACAAAAATCAACAAAACCAAAAGCTGGTTTCTTGAAAAACAAAATAAATAAACCACTAGTCAGCCTAACAACAACAAAAAAGAAGAAGAAATCCAAATTACTAAAATAAGAGATGGGTCAGGCATGGTGGCACATGCTTGTAATCCCCTCGCTTGGGAGGTGGAGACAGGAAGATTACGCAGGTTCTAAGCCAGCTGTGCTGGCTTGAGACCCTGTTTCCAAATAAAAAATATAAAATAGATCTGGAAGTGTAGCCTGGAGGTAGAAGGGTTCCATCCCCAGTACCACCATAAATAAATAAATAAATAAATAATTAAAAAAATAAAATAAGAGATGGGGGTGAAAGTTCAGGTAGGGAAGAAGGCAGCTGCAGCAACAATAGCTGGCAGCGGCCAAATAGGACAGGCATTCCTCTGAGAAACCACAGACATCAGATTTTGGTTTAATATCTGATTTGGACAATATATAGAGACATTTATAGCCATGACTTCCTGACTAAAATATAAGAAAGAAGAGACAGACCAAGATGGTGGAGATGGCGGTGGCAGCAGCAGCCAGTATTTGGGAGAGGTAGATAAAACCAATCCAACCCACCTTGAACTGTTGGAGAAATCTCCCCCCAAAAAGACTGCTCCTGCCCCACATGCTCAGGAATTCTGGACAACATACTATGTAAGAAAAATGTCAGGAGGAAGGCCAAGATGGCAGCAGCGGCAGTGGCCAGTATCAGGGAGAGGCACGTAATTCCTTCTAATCTACCCTGAACTTTTGAGGAAATCTCCCTGAAAGTAGACTGTACCTGCCCCACATGCTCAAGAACTCTGGACAACATACTATGTACGAAAAATGTTCAGGGCATGTCAGATGGAGCCCTACAGAGTTGGATTGGCCAGCGCTGTGCATCCTGGGAGCCAAGTGCTCTTAGAGCAGCAGAACCTGCTCTCTGTGTTGAAGCTGTGGGCTTCTGATCTTGGCAGGGAGATAAAACACATTGCTACTAAGTACTTGGGCCCTCAACTCCTGCAAAAGACATGTACTGTTTTCTTTTATTAAAAAAATATTGAGGGAGGGGCCAATATGGCAGTGGCCCCGGACACCACTGTGACCATGACACTAGTTGGCAGTGGCCAAATAGTTCATGTATTTCTCTGAAAAACCCTGGACATCAGATTTTGGTTTAATATCTGACTGGGACAACATATACATTTATAGCCATGACTTCCTATCTAAAATATAAGAGATAAGATGGATCAGGATGGCAGAGATGGCAGTAGTGGTGGCCAGTATTCAGGAGAGCTAAATAAATCCAAACCAACTTGCCTTGAACTGTTGAAGAAATCTTTCCCCCAAAAGACTGCTCCTGCCCCATATGCTCAGGAATTCTGGACAACATACTATGTAAGAAAAATGTTTGGGAGGTGGGCAAAGATGGCGGTAGCGGCAGCAGCCAGAATCAGGGAGAGTCAGGTAGATTCATTCTAATCCACCCTGAAATTTTGAGGAAATCTCCCTGCAAGTAGACTGCACCTGCCTCACATGTTCAGGTTCTTTCATCCACTTTGCCAGTCTATGCCTTTCAATTTGGAAATTTAGACCTTTAGCATTCAATGTTATTACTGAGAGATGACTTTTTTTCTTTTATTCTGAGTCAATTTTTTGTTTGATATACTGCTATATCTTCTTCTCTTAGTCACCATTGCTGGAATTTACCTCTTCTCTTGTTCTGGTATTTCTTTCTTTCTTCTTCCTTTTAAAAATTTCTGTATTTTCTCTAGTGCCAGTGTGGTAGTCATATTTTTACTTACCTTGGAATTTTTAATTTCTCTGTCAATTTTGAATGATATATTTGATGGATATAGCAACTTTGGGTGGAACTTGTTTTCTTTCATGCAAGTTTGTTCTGGCTTTCATGACCTTGATTGAGATGTCCAGAGTAGTACTAATTGTTTTGCCCTTGAATGTAACCCATTCTTTTGTTCTTGATGTAGTTAAGATTCTTTACTTGGCCCCTATGATAGTCATTTTTATTATTATGTGACACAGAGGAAGTTTTTCTTTGTCTTATTAGTGTTCTGAATTTCCCTTGTATATAGATGTTCAGCTCATTTTCTATGTGAAATTCTCTAATATTTTTTTAAGAATGCTTTTGGTGCTCTTGGTTTGTTCTTTTAGACCTTCAGTGCTTATTATCTGTAAGTTTGCTCATTTCATCTTATCCTATATATTTTTTTATGTTCTGGTTGTTTTGTCATCTTCTTTTTTTTATATTGCTGACTGGGTATTCAGTTTTGAATGAGCTATCTTTCAAGAGCGAGACTCTATTTTCCACATAGTCTAGTATGACAGAATTTGTTTCTGTTGAGGTCTCTAACTTAATTATTGTGTCTTTCATTTCATTCAAAGCAGCATTTTGGTTCTTACTTATGGACTCAATTTCTTTATTGATATGTTTTTACATAATTTTTATACTTTCTTTATTGCATTCTGAGGTCTTTGATCATATTGAAAATAAAATTCTGAATTATTCTGGCATTTTCTGCAGCTCAGTATCAGTGATCTTCCCTGTTGTTGAGTTGTGAGAGTTTATTGTTTCTCATTCTTCATTCTCATGTTTTCTGAATTTTCAGTTTTGTGTCTCTCTTATTTAGGCATTCTCTTCCTTTTGTGTGAGAGTCCTATGTCTATTTGTTAAAATTCTATGATAAGGTCTATGCTATGGTATAGATTTGCTACAATGTGCCGGGGTTCAGCCCTAGCAAGAGTCGGGGGTCCATGAGTGGTGGAGTGAGGAGTCGGTGAAGTTCGGCAGAGAAACAGCACACAGACGCAATGGAGAGTGAAGCTGTTCTATTTACTTTACATTTTTGCTCTCTCTACTTTCAGTTTTGGCAAGCATTTTATACTCTTTTTTGCTACATTCTACTCTTATAACTTTTTCCAAAATTAATACATCAGTAAGTATACAAAGAATTAATACATCAAGACAAGGCAACAGATGGCCAGTTTTTTTTTTTTTTTTTAAGGGAACATTTCCTCTTATAAGCAACCAAGGAAAAGATCACAAGTTTATTATTAACTACCAATATAATATCAAAATAATATCCTATGCTAAGCATTATACTCTTTGATTAATATACATCATTGTTTTTTAATCAATAGGCACTACTGAGGAGAGGAACATTTTATACTTTCCCATGTCCCAAGACTGTGCCTGGGTACACATCTATTCTGCTGCTGTCCGTGTACCTCTTGTATAACCAAAAAGGGGGTCAGTAGCTACTCTACCATAGCCTACCTCTGATTAAATATGCTGGCTTTTTAGAATTAATGATGGTGGGAACAACTTGTCTTGGCTCTGTTTTAGGTTTATTGTTAATATTTGCTTGGGAAAAGCCTGGGGAGGATTGGTTGCCTTTAAGGCTTATTCTGCTTGTTATTGTCAGTCATTTGGAAATTTAGTTGCACCTCGTACATAAATGTTATAGCTTCAGGAAATAAATCTTGAATTGTTTTAAACAATTTGGGGCGATTAATAACATAAATCTCAAGTATCTTTTTGGTAACAAGCCCAATTCCAAAAAGTCCCCAAATCCCCATGCCTAATACTATTCCCCAGAAGGAGATGTCATGCACCTGTTCCAGGGAATGTCTGCTGTTCAGCATTCCTGCTAAGATGAGCCTTGCTCAATCTTAGACTGGGAAGAAAGCGCAGCAACAATCAGTCTGACTCATATAATCAGACTTTTGAGTTTGTCCCTCAGAACCTCTTTAACAAGATATAGTTCTTAGTGCAAACAAGCAGAATTCTTTGGCTGAAGGCCACCATGCTCTCCAGGGCCAAACTCAGAAGAGCCAGAGACTATGATGATCTGTTTCAAGCCTGTGGCCTGCTGGCTGTGATTTAATGACCTCACTGACACCACTGCCTCTCAACTGATTGAAAACCCATAAATTTACTGACCTATGGTTTCTGTGGTCACTGGGTATATGCTCAGCGGAGCCAGAGATTACTATGTTTTGAGCTTGTGGCCCAGCTAGCTGAGCTTTGATACCTCAGGAACACCACTGCTGATCTGCTGATTGTGATCACATGGAATACTATCAATCACTAGTGTGTGTGTTCACTTGCCACAAATTCTGCTGGTGGAGAGAGTTGCATTCCTAGCCTGTAGATCCAATTATGTGAACCCCTTGTTGTTTCCTGTCCTATCTGCTTACAGGATCCAAATTCTGGCAGGAAGAGATTGTACCTTTCTGAACCTGGGTCTTGAGTGGCTCAGTTATTCATTTCCATTGATGCTCTGGGCAGCTGAGATTATGTGAGATCTTATTGGCCCCTGGTCTTAGTATTTGTGGTGCCCAAACACTACCAGGTGTGTTTATAGCCTTCTGAGCTTGTAACAAGGTTGGTTGAGTTATTTCACTCTACAGATGCCATTTCTGGCAGTCCTATGGTGACCACTGGAGACTCTTAAGGGTTGCAGTGAACCGTGAACTCTAGGTCCCTCTTGCCACAGTGTCCCTAGGGATGGTCTGATAAGTCATTCTTCTGCTCTGTCTGACTGTAGTCCTCTCTCCTACTTATGCAAGGGTGATTTGCAAGCTTGCAGACCCTGTGGGTTTGTCCACTGACATGGAAGTTCCATGTAGGCTGCTGCAATGGCTTGTAAACTCACAGTCTTGATAAGTGCCACGTGGCTTCTTATAGGAAGGAATGAGTTCAGCTGTAGCTGCAGAAGTTCATGCAATGTTTGGCTAGTTAGTTTGTAGTTCCACAGTGGTCTTTATGAGGTGGGTTGTAGCCACTGGGTTTTATGCAGAAGGGACTGTCATTTCTCAGTTTTAGTTCAGCTGTAGCAACAGGAGTTCACTGGGTGGTTTGGCTTATATTTCTGAGGAGTTGTTGTTTTGGGATATTTGAGATTTGAGAGAAAATTGTGATTACTTTTGATAATGGATTTCTGTAATAACTGGCTTCACAAGATTCTGCCCCTTCTTTGTTGAAGTTGGCCTCTGAGAACTGCTGGGTTCCAGCCGTTGCCAGCCCCAGTGAAGCTCACCAAGGTTGTGGTGCCTTCACTTTTTGCTCACAAGATGAGATGTGTCAAGCTCTTGTCAGTCCTCTGCTTTCTGTGCTGCATCCAATGCCACCATATTTTGATCATCTTTTTTTCTCCTGAGATCTGACTTATTTTCTCCTCTTGCCAAGAAACAATCTTCCTGTTGGTTAAGTTCCGAGTCTCAGAGCAACCAAAACATGCTTTCTTCCTCTATTCTGCCATCTACTAATCTGCTAGAGGCCTATAGAATTTTAACATAATGTAGTTAAAATGTCATTAATATGTATTTTCAGATGCCACATTGCAACTAACTTTAAGAAAATATCACTTATCAACTTTTAGCATGGTATGAAAGAAGAGTATACACTAGAATCTGAAAAGCTTTTATATAATTCTGTTCTCTTTTCTAATTACATAATGGTGTAATCAAATTTTTTTCATATTTTTCAATCAAAACAACATATTGCAGCCAGGCATGGTAGTCCATGACTATAATTTTATTTATTCAGGAGACTGAGGCAGGTGAATCATAAGTTGAAGGCTAGCCTGGACAACTTGGTGAGATCTTATCTCAAAATAAAAACCAAAAGGCTTAGGCATAGAGCTCAGTGACAGAGAACTTCTGAGTTCAATACAAACAAAACACATCATATTGCAATATATTAGTGCAGTAGCTGAGATGTGACTCTAGGTATCTGTTGGAAGGCAGATATTTAAGAGATTTCTAAAAAATGTCAAGCAATACCATAGTATTTTTGTTTTGAAATGTTTGTCTTTAAGCTGGGCATGGTGGTACACGATTGTAATCCCAGCATTCAGGAGGCTGAGACTGGAGGATCAAGGTTCGTGGACAGCCTCAGCTACTTAGCGAGGCTGTCTGCAACTTAGTGAGATCCTATTTCAAAATAAAGAATAAAAAATAGGGCAGGGGGTATAGCTCAGAGGTCAAATGCCCCTGGGTTCCATCCCCAGACCCACACACACACAAAAAAAGAAATGTTTGTCTTTTTCAACTTTGGAAATGTTATGTATATTAATATATAATATATTTATTGTTTTTTAATTAATTTGGAAATTGGTATTTTAAATTATCTGTTTTAATTTTCAATACATTATACATTAATAGGTTTAATCCCCACAAAAAATTTCTAGTGTCCTTAAATTTTTTTTTTTTTTTTTTGTGGTACTGGGGTTCCTGGAAGCCATTCTACCACCGGGCTACACTCCCAGACCTATTTTTACATTTTTATTTGAAAACAGGGTCTCCTAAGCCAGCGCGCGCAGCTGGCTTCGAACCTGCGCGATCCTCCTGTCTCTGCCTCCCAAGCGCAGGGATTACAAGCGTACGCCACCACGCCCGGCTCTAGTGTCCTTAAAATTTTTAAGTGTATAAAAGAGTTCTGAAACTATTGAATAGAGAGGATGCAGGCTATGTCAGGGTGTTTATTATATAGAGGGAAGGGGAAATATGTGCCCTTTCTCAGCTGAGGTAGGAGATTGGAGGAGAGGAATAAAATGGTAGAGTATAAGGCCTGTTTCCTGTCCCTACCTCAGAATTTGCACCCTGTTTTGTGGAGCAACAAGAGAGAAGTGTTAGGGGGAATCACAGAGTAGAGTGTGTTTGTGTCTGGATTTCCATGACAGAGGCTGCACTTCCTTTCAGCATGAAGTGGTTGAGGAGTTTAACTTCCTTGACTACCTGGAGTCTGTGAATGGCATGAAGAGATGCAGAAGTGCTCTCAGGTCCCGCTGGAAGGAGGGGAGGTGTTAAGTCACTTGCATAGATAGGGCCAGTTGTGGGTCATGGAAAACTCTCAGAGGACCAGCACCACCAATGGGGGCCATTGCCAAGTGGAGTCATTAGTGTTGATTTTAACAGTGCTGAGCATAGTCAGCACCGACAGAGACACCAGCTGAAGAAGGCTCAGAGATCCCACAAGCAAGAAGAGTAGGTAAGACACCTCAGCAGGTCAACATGGGAAAGAGATCTGTTCTTTTCATAAGCTTTCCTTTATGCTCTGAGAGCAAAATACTGCATGCTATGGTTTGAATATCAAGGGTCCTCTTGAGGTTCATATGTAAAGGCTTGATGTTCAACGTGGTAGTATTAGGAGGTGTTGTGGACATTTAAGATGTGGTATTAGTGGGAGCTCCTTAGGTCATTAAGCCCTGAGGAGGCAGTAGGACTCAAGCTCCTCCTTCTTTTCTCTGGCTAAAAATATGTGAGCATTTTGATCAGACTTTCACTCCCCTGCAGATGCCATCCTCACCATGAGGTGATGCAGTCCAGGAGTGGCACTCTCCAAGCCTGTACTGTGCTGTTGCATTTTTGAGTCACCACAACTGAGAGCCAAATAAAACTTTCCTCTATAAAAAAAATATATTTTTTTGTGGTACTGGGGTTCCTGGAAACCCTTCTACCTCCGGGCTACACTCCCAGACCTATTTTATATTTTTTAGTTAGAAACAGGGTTTCTTAAGCCAGTGAGGTTGGCTTTGAACCTGCACAATCTTCCTGTCTCCGCCTCCCAAGCGCGGGCATTACAAGCGTGCGCCACGATGCCCAGAAAAAAAAAAATTATTGGTGCATTATAGTCATACATCTTAATGGAGTACAAAATGGTAGAGGCATACATACACACATCACCCAATTAGACCTTACCCAATTTCAACCCCATTTTCTCCCCCTCTCTCCTCATGTTTGGCTTAGTGATTGATATTGATATGTTTGTGAATGTAACTCATGTGAATTAGAGAAATTCCCTCTTCTATCCTCCTATCCCCTCAGGTCACCTTATTTGCTCATCTATAGTATCTTCTTTCTGTCTAGAGTTTCTCCTATGATCCATTTTCTTCCTAGCTACCACATATTAGGGAAAGCATCTGATTTCTTATATTTTTGTGACTGACTAATCTCACTTAGCATAATGTTCTCCAATTCCATTCATTTTCCTATAAATGATGTAATTGTGTTTTTCTTTATGGCTCAGTAAAATTCCATTGTGTACATATCCCATAGTTTTATAATGCATTCATCTGTTGATGGACATCTTGGCTGTTTCCATAGTTTGGCTATGGTGAATTGTGCAGCTATGAACATAGATACACATGCATTAGTTTGGTATACATCTTTCCTTCTTATAAAGGTTAATGCCTCAGACATCTCATTGCAGTGACATAAAATTGACTAACATCCCTCAAACACTTGGGAGAATCAGAGACTAAACTAAATCAAAAGAAGATTTTGTTTTGTTTTCAACAAAACAATTTGTGAGTAGGTACTCTATTTTTCTGTTATTGAGAGGAAATGGAAACTTATGAGCAAAATGGTTTTATTTATAAAGCTATAAAGAAAATATGTCTGAGTTATGACTCTTGCTTCTCTCACTAAATCTTAGGATCTTGTGGCAGGTCCATGCTATAGTCATTATTGCTTCCTGAGAGTTTAGACTTATGCATGATCACTTAAATATTTGTTGATTGAGTTAAAGTAAACTAATTTAGAAATGTGGTACTTGGTTTTGGGAGAGAAGGAAATGGGAAATCAGGGGGGCACCAAGTACTGTGTGCATGTATGTCATTGCCAACATGATTTACATGATGATGTGAGTCTATAATGCACCAATAAAATCATTAAAATGTCATTTGTTTTATATTTTCTCTTCTTTCATACAAATACATTTAAAAAATCAACAAAGCTAGATAAATTCTCAAGCCTATGTCAAACAGATCATGCCTTTCTGGTCAAAGTCATTCTTTGTCTTACTGTGAAGCTCTCAGTAAAAGCTTCAAACCCTCACATACTTCAATATCAGATCTTCTCCCTGAACTCTTACATCTCTTCTTGTTACTTTATTTCAGTAACACTGGCCTCTTTGTATGCTTTGCTTCAAATATTTGTCCTCAGATTTCCACCTGTATTACCCCCTCAGTATAGATGGACAGATCCCTGATTGGCTTGAACCAACTTCACTGTCCTACCCTCCCACTTGTAGTTACTAGAATAACTGTAAAATGTACCACTAATCCAATGTCCTGATATAATAGGAAGAAGTACAGTATAGTGGAGGCTATATTCTTGTTCCTCCTAGAACTGGATGTCCTGCAGCACTTGGACTCAATGATGTGAGAAGTTCACAGGGCATAAAACCAAGGCAGAGTCCTTTCTCAATCTGTTTCATTGTGACATGGGTACATGCAAGCGAGACTCTAACCTGCCCTGGTTGGGGTTCCTAAGCCTGGGACTGGTTCACTGTGCTTCCTAAGTTTCTATTCTTGCTGCGTATCTGTGAGCAATAAATCTTTGCCTGTCTTGTTATGCAAGTATTTTCTGCCTCCCCAGATTTGCTAGTAAAGAACCTTTGAATTTATCTAGTCTTTGTTCAAGGCCACTTTTTAATTAAAGCCTTTCCTGATTAACCATTTGAACCCTGATAATACTCAGTAACTTTCCTGATTTATTTATCCTCACTCCACTAAGCACTTTCTAATTCACATATAAATGATTTGTATCATTTATTGTCTGTTTTTTTTCCAAAAATTTCAACAAGGATGAGGATATATTTTAAAATTTATAACTTCTAAGTACTGGGATTACAGGTGTGTACCACCATACCTGGATCAAGCATTCTTGAATGTTTCTCAGGTCAGTTCCAAATGTAAGCTTTAATAAGATATGGACACATGCTCATACATCCTCAGAGCAGGCCTGGATTAGCCTGCTGGATGAGAGACAATATATAGCAAAGAAAATTATCCCAGCAGAAGCTAACCTTTCTGACTAACCTGGCAAATGACCACAGATAACTATAGTAGCTCAACGAATAACAGAAGAATCACCCAGCTAATCTTAGTTCAAATTAAACACTACAGAATTAGTGTTTAAAGCCACTATGTTCTGGGATGGTTTCTTAAGGAACCACAAGAGAATACACTACAAGAGAAACCACTTGTTACAGTGGTTAACTGATACTGAATAGGGAGTCCTTTCTGGTGATTTCATTGTAATGCTGTGTCTGAGATAAATCAAGTCATCATTTGGGAATGGCTACATCTGGAGTTCAATGTTCAGTTATAAATTTTAGTTGGAAAATGAGACAGTCTTATTTTAACTGTGAGTTAGATTTTACCTTCAAAGTTTATCTCTTATAGTCCTTTCTGGAACCATGGAAATACAAAATTTGTGTTTTATATGTTCTTTGTAAATAAGATTATATTTTAAGCTTGTGATGGAAATAAAAGTAAATGATGAATTAGAGAACTTCTAGTCTTTTGTAACCTCAGCACTGATACCCTGAGTCTGTGTCTACTTAGTCCATGCATGCAGAGGACTCTGCTAGTGAGTTTTCAGCCTCTCTCCTTGCCAGCAGTTTGAATGAAGAGGAAGGTGAAGGAAATGGCTATCTGTGAGGCAGAGCAGGGGATCTGAGAACAGAAAGGGTTAAAAAAGATCATCTGTGTAAAAAACAAATACAGGAAGGTTAGTAAGCAATAAGGGTAACAGTGGAAATCAAAACAAAACTTCAGCACCTTCTTTGGCCCTTTTCTGAGGACAGCCTGTGTAGACAAGGATGGAGTATGGACTGACAAGTCAAAAGATTAGAGACCACCAGCCCACAAGATGATCATTGAATTTAAGGAGTGTAACTGGGCAAAAGACATTGAGCATCCAAGATCCAGTTTTTACCAATCACAAAAGAGCAGACAAGGGTCTACAAGAAAGTATAAATCTCACTCACTTCCTAAGAACTTCAATGATTACGCTCTATTGGGGACCTCTTCCTTATGTGTGGGAAGCTGTTTTTGTCTTTTCTCTTTCCTTGAATTAACATAAATCTTTGTACTTCTACATCCAAGCAAGAGCCCAGCAAATGAAAAACCTGCATCCTTTTGGGGAGAAAAGGAAGAATTTCATTATATCTGGACACAGAAAAGACAACTTAATAAAAGCAGCAGCAACAACAGAACAACAATAGTTAGTCTTCAAGTTCAGTAGTCTTAATTGCAATGAGTGATTCCTCTAAGGTCTCATGAGTTGTCTTGAAAAGAACTGGGAATGGTATCCTGCAGAGATTGTAGCTGATAAGTCAAAAGCCCACACAACTATGCAAGTTTCAGCCTTCCTTTGTAAACTCAGCTGTTCCTCACAACATCTTGTCTCATTTATTGACAAATGTATATGAAACACTATTCCTTTTTAGAAGAGTATCAAAACTGAACAGTTGAGTATTTGTCATTTTGAAAAAATGGGTAATATGTAATCATCTGGTAGTTTTAAGTAGCAGCTTTAAACATATGCCAAGAAATACTGAAATTACATGGACCAACAATATATCTATTCGGCTTTTATAGGGAAAATCTGTTTAACACACTGCAGTGTGGGACTGAAACCACAAGATGGCAAAAGAATGACTCTAATCTTCAAGGCTTTTATTTTTCTTTTTCTCAAACTGGAAGATGTATCCCATTTGAGCTAATTAACCCTGTCACTTATTAAATGGAAGGGTTAATTGGTTAAAGCTGGTCATAATAGTTATGGTTTTCAGAACTATTTTAGCTTTTTCATAGTCTAAATTTCATTTGTGTTCAGGGAAAAGAAAGAAATAAGAATCTGGTTCACCAAAAATAAATCTAATTTTTTTTTAAATTTAAGGACTAGAATCAGCATTTATAGTCCATTGCACTGAGTATACACAGAGCTCAAATATACTAAGGTTTCCCTGGAATTCAAATGAAGTTAATTGTTTTACATTTTGGTCCCAAATTCTTATACAGGAAGAAGAGATGAGAAAAAAGGAAGTACTCTTATTGTAGAATGAATTTGGGAAAAGTAGATTCAGCTTCAAATATTCAATATGCCAAGTCACCCTATTCTGGGATATTGTTTCCTTTCACCTACAATAACATTGACTACATTTTATTAAAATATATTTAATTTTATATTAAAATATAAAATGTAATTGACTTCTTTTGTACAAGGGAGTTAGAGATGGGCTAAAATCCAGGCAATCTAAGCTATTACCTGAGTCATTTAGTAAAAATATCCCAGGAGTTTGACCTTGTTTTCTGAAATTGAAATAGTCCTGGATCTTAATAGTTGACCAGCTGTTTCGTGCACCTTCTGGAGCACACTTGGAAACCTTCCCAAGTTCAAGGCTTTAGAATTGGTCTCTGCATTTGCATGTGCAGGTGTGAACATGTGTCTGCTGGTAGTATTGACTTTTGGGACACTATATATTTAGAAAAGAGACAGATAAAGACAAAGATGCACATTTATTTACAAACACAAACACACACACAGTGAGAGCGAGAGTGAAGCATTAATTAATGAGAATACTGCCATCCTCATGCAAAACCCCCCAAATCCTACCTACTTTGGGACTAGTGCGCTCTCTCTCTCTCTCTCTCTCTCTCTCTCTCTCTCTCTCTCTCTCTCTCTCTCTCTCTCATAGTTTTGAAGGATTTTGACTCTTGCTGATGGTATTTCTCTCTTTTCTCTTTGCTGCCATTGACTATTCGATGTCTGTTGGGTAACTCAACCAATGCCCAGGCTCATGGTATCGCTACCACTGTGATGTTACCTCTGTGAACACCAGTGACATTGTCCTTATCTGGAATAGTCTGGGATGAATCTAACCACTACCTCTCATTCCTCTTGATCTTTCACTTCCTTCCTTACCTTGCCTTCCCTCTAACCATATGATGATTTCTAGACTCCCCCTTTTCATGTCTAGGTTTTACTTTTTCCTCTCACCAGACTACATTCCATGTATAATATCTTTTATTCTCTTGCCAGCATCCTATTTTCCTCTCTCTCTTTCTCCTCTCTCTCTCTTTCTTTCTTTCTTTCTTTCTTTTTTCTTTCTTTCTTTCTTTCTTTCTTTCTTTCTTTCTTTCTTTCTTTCTTTCTTTCTTTCTTATATTGGGTATTAAACCCATGGGGATTTTACCTACAAGCTACACTCTCACTCCTATTTTATTTTTGTTTTGAAATAGTTTCTCACTAACTTTCTGAGGGTCTTAATAAGTTGTTGAGGCTGGCCTCGAATCTGTAATCCTGTTGTTTCAGCCTCTCAAGTACTGAGATTATAGGAATGTGCCATCACAACCTACTTTTTCATTTTTCTACCAGACTGCAAGTCACTGCAGGATTTGGATTAATATCAAATATTAATCCAAATATCTCAGTGTGTATTTCACTTATCTTCTTTCAGTTCTTTTATAATTGTAGAAATATGCCAACACAATTGACTGTGGCCTCTTCAACAAAAAGAAAAGCACACACACAAACATATTTGATACAAGTTTTATGTGGCACAAAAGTCTTCAGAAACAAAGAGCCAGTGGAATGGGAAACTACTTTCTGTGGACAGTCATGCTGAAGGACCAAATTGTATGACTTCATGGTCCAAAGTGGAGAGAACTTGGTGAGGCCTCATTCCTTTCTTCTAGGTATAGGGCAGATGATAGGACTATAACTTATTGCTAGAGAAAAGACAGCTAGGTTTTTATGGCCTTGAGTATGATGAGAGAGTGACCTTCCTGCTTCTGTTTTCTCCAATGATAAGCTGCTATTCTTGGGATAGAATATCCTGAGCCTCATTATGCCCAGCATTTTCTGACTCTTTCCCAGAATGAAAGAATGGTTTTGTTTCTTACCCAAATTTTCTATATTAGTAACTTGAGGCTTATTGATATTAAAAACTTGTTTATGTTCCCATGTATAGAAGTTGGCAGAGTCAAGCCATGCTTTCTTTTTTTTCATTTCTTCTTTTTCTTTTACTTTTTCTAGTGCTAGTGATCAAACCCAGGGTAATTGCATGCTAGGTGAACACTTTACTCAGCCAGGTTTTCTAACACTAAGTTTAGAGATTTTAAAAATATTTCATTAACATTCATACATTAAAAATCATATCATTAATACTCATTCATTTTAAATATCATTTCAGATTTTAAAAATCATTTCATCACATTCATTCATTTGTACATATGTTAATTGTTATTGCTTACAAATTGAGGTGTTTTTCTGGCTATGGTGGCTCCCACTGTAATCCCAGTATGTAGGAGGTTAAGACAAGAGAATTGTAGGTCAAGGCCAATCTCAGCAATCCAATTCAGTGAGAACCTTGGCAACTTAGCAAGACTCTGTTTAAAAAAAAAAAAAAAAGAGTCGGGCATGGTGTCACATTTGTATAGCCCCAGTACTTAGGAGGCTGGGGCAGGTTTGAGGCCAGCCTTAGCAACTCAGCAAGTGTGCCAGCAACTTATTGAGACTGTTTCAAAATAAGTAATAAAATAAGGCTGAGGATGTAGCTCAGGTTGAACGCCCCTGGTTTCAATCCTCAGTTCCACATACACATAATAACAAATAAAATAATAAAAAGTTCTGATAGTGTACCTTGGAAGTAGAATGACCCTGGCTTCAATCCCCTCTCAAATAGTATTTCAGTGGTGGAACTGTGACTTAACTCTAGAATATCTCCAATGAAGAAAAACTGTATGATTTTATATATTATGCCAGTAGGTGGCGCTCTAAACTCTCTAATCTATTTAAATGACTCAATCTCTAACTAGAGTTATGAAAGTAAAGCAAAAAAGACAAAATATACCATCTGATTTATAATACCTCTAGCAATTACACCTTAATTTTCATAAAAAGCTCCAGCTAAAGTGGATCAAAATAATTTAAGGATTAGAACCAAAGCTCTAGAGGGAAGATTTGGGTATTTGGTCTTGTTTTGGAAGTTCTTTGCACATTCTACCAATTACTTAGTGCAGGAAATTTCAATCTATCATTTTATGGCACACCAGGAGATATCAAATTATCTTGAAATGTATCTCAAAAATCTTATAAAGTTATTTAATTTCATCTAAGTAAAAATATAGTTTTCCATACTTCTAGGAGGGCGAGGAGGACACAACTTAGATAAAATTATAGATTTAAGAAGAAGTAAAAGACTCATTTTTTTTCCCATCTAAAATTCCTCCCTTACTGACTTCAGTAGTGTTCAAATTTTTATTATTGCCTCTTCCTTGTAGGTTAGGCTTTAAAGAGCCCAGTAAACCTGCAAATTTATCGTCTGGATGGGCTAATCTGTCACCTTTTTTTTTTTTTTTTTTTCTTATTTCTTTTGGTACCAAGGATTGAACCAGGGACATCCTACTTTTGAGCTACATGCCCCCAGCCCTTTTTATTTTTAAATGGAATCTTGCTAAGTTGCTGAGGGTCTTTCTAAGTTTGTAAAGCCGGCATCAAATCTATGATCCTCCTGTTTCAGCTTTCCAAGTACTTAGCCCGACGTGGTAGCAGATACCTGTAATCATAATACTTGGGAGGCTGAAAAGTAGGATTGCAGGTAAAAAGCCAGCCTCAGCAATTTAGCTACATTCTCAGCAATTTAGCAAGAACCTGTCCAAGTATTGGAATTTTAGATGTGTGCCAATGTGCCTGGTTCATTACCTCATTTATACTTATCAACACCACAACAAGCATTTGACTAGCTCTTGTCATCTAATTAGCCGGCTGTGATTTGAGTACAAAGGACAAAGGCCAGAAAATCAGATAGAAGAGGATTAGGAAAGATAAATAGCTCAGGGTGAAGATGTCTAGGGGCCTGAAGATGTCTAGTGCCTTGTATTTGACAATCTTATCCAATTTTATATGCTTTTCTTTATTTTTGTGGGGACGAACCCTGTTATAACTGAAATTTTTCTTTGGCAAGTAAACACTTCAAAAAGTAGCTCCACCTGAGCCATCTTGCTAATACTTTCCTTCCATCTGCCAAAGAGGGCTGGTTGCGAGGTAAGGGGACTTTAGGAGCAAGACCCTGAGGAGTGGGCCAGTAGAAACAGGAACTAAGGGGTGTTAGGAGAAATAGAGATGGAGCAGGTCTCCATGCCAGGGAACTCTGGAGATAAAGGCCTTTACAGTGACCCTCTCCCCAAGGATACACACATGAATTGCACAGGACCAGCACTGAGCCACCTGCCACCCAAAAGGTATTGCACATGTTAGACACAATAGCATTCATAAATAAAAAGGTGCCATTTGCCTCTAAACTCCTTTCTTTGTCTAAACAACCCAGAAGGCAGGAAAAGAAGAGTGGGCAGAGGAGTTAAGAACAGAAAAGGAGAGATGGTCATGTAGCTAAGTGGCAGAGGACCTGCCTAGCACACGCGAAGCCATGAGTTCCATTCCCAGAACCTCAAAAACAGAATACAACATAACAAAAAAGAAGATGAGGAAAAAAGGGTAAATCTATTTTATGTTTATACTCTATTGAGGATAAATACAAATGTAAAAAGTGAAAATATTAAAACATTTTTATAATGGCACCATGAGAGAAGTTAGCTGAAATGTAGCTTTAAAGCCAACAACTGGGAGACCATGTCTTGCCCATACTCATCCATCCATTTATTCACTTTATATGTATTTGCGGAGCACCCACTAAGTGCTAGCTACTTGAGATATAGTGGGGATAAAAATTAGGCATGACTGTAGTGATGAAAAACTTACTGTTTAATGGAAGATATGAATAATAGATAGCATTAATGACTACAAACTGGAAAGTGTTCTGAAGGAGAGAAACATGGTTCTTCAAGACCATATACAAAATCAGTCTTGACTGTAATCTCTACTCAATATTTCCTGAGGAAAAAGTTTGTAATTATTTTATGTATTTAGTCTAAAATGCAGAAATGAAAAAGGTTATTATATTGGGATGAATGACTGTGCACTGTCTCAAACCTCTCTATGCATGGCCTCCTTTCTTCTTGCTTTTTTCAGGTTCTCTCCCTCCCCCCTCTCACTTTTACTTTCTGCTTTCTTCCTATCATGTGGTTTAGTGTTTCATTCTTGCCAGGTAATTCTGTTGTGCTTGAAGTTGAGTAAAACATCATTTTCCTTGGGAGTGGCGATGAATTTTTGCAAATCATTGTAGGGGAGAGTTGACTTTCTTTCTATCCTCTAAAAGCGCCGTAGCTGAGGCTTTGAAGTTAACAGGATGATTAACACGAGAAAAACAGATCTGTTATGTGTAAGAGTGTTTCATAGGAAAGAAAAATGAATACTCTGAAATCCAGTGATATCTGGAAGTTTATATAGCCTTTGCATAGGGGAGACAGGAGAGAAGATATAGGTGGTTTAGGGAAGAGTAAGCAGATGGGCATAGAAATGATAACTTGTTATGATGTGTGTCTGGGCGTCTTACCAATTTCTAGTCTTCCTTTCCTGTAATAGGAACTAGTCTTCATTGACTGAGGAAGCCCCTTGGATGGGGACTGATACAAACTGGGTTTCTTTTTGGGAATCTGTGTTTAGGAGAAATTCAGAGAATGCCTCTCCCTGCATTTGCAGTTCTCCAAGTGCCTCTGGATTGAAGTAGGTAGTATATCATGGTAACATATTGTGGGTGGCATATTCTCAAATTTTCACCATCATATGGGAAAGAGAACATTTTCTTATTTGTTTTCTTTCCCACATAAGGTTTTAAGCCACTTGAACAGGGTCTGTATTCTCAGACTCTGGAAGAGTCCTGGCCCACTATAGGGGCCCAACAAATGACAGAGCTGACTTCAGCAGAACAGCTCAGATTTCCAAAAGTCACCCAGGTGCATTCTGCTTGAAAAAAACCTTATAAGTCCTCAAAATACAAATCAATCAATGAAGTTAGTGAAATCGAGGCACAGGGGAGGAAAATACCTTCCTTTTACCCATATTAGGTTTATTGGCTGGTGCCCTGTGACAAAAAAAGAGGTTAACACAATAAAAACATGCAAATTTATTTAATGGTCTTATATGACACAGTAACCTTCATAAGGAAATGACCCAAAGAAATGGTTAAGCATGGATGTTTTTATGTTAGGTTTGATGAAGTGTGGAAAGTCATGGGGGGACAACTAGGACAGGACAAAGCATATGAGCTGAGAATAGTAAACTGGGATATTTAGCACCACGTGTTCACTTCCAGTCCTCTTGGTGTGCTCTCATTTTTGGAAATAAGGATGCTTCTTCCCTGTGGGCACAGAGAGGGCACCTTTCACGAGAGTTTTATGACCTGCTCCAAGGGGAGGTCAGAAAGTCACTTCTGCACATGCTATTTCTCAGATTCCTTTAGTTAAAAATATTCAATATGTCAAGGTGAGATATTTGGGAATAACATGTCCAAAACTCCATCTTGGAGATTATTTGCATCACAAAAAATTATCTTCAAGGAATTGTGTAAAATAATAAGAACTCCTTCCTGACCAATTTGTCAGGAAAATGATTTGTATGTTATGTCCAAGATCATGCTGCTTTTTAGAAGAAGCAAATGTGCTAGAGTCATTCACAATCAAAGGTATTTGTGACAACACTGAAGAGTTTTGTAAGTCTATAAGATGTGGAATTTTCTTGCCATTTGGCTGGATATCTAAAGAAATTATGGAAGTAGTCATATGAACCTACATAGTTGAAATAGCTGTTAAAAACTTGAACCCTAGCCAGGCATGGTGGCCCAGACCTGTAATCCCAGTACTTATGGGACAGGAGGATCGCAGGTTTCAAGCCAGCCTTAGCAATTTAGCAAGATCCTCAGCAACCTAGTTAGACCATGTTTCAAAATATAAAACAAAAGAGCTGGAGGTGTGGCTTAGAGGTAGAATGCCTTTGGGCTCAATCCCCAATATCAAAACAAACAGACAAACACTTTGTACCATTTAAAAATAATGTGTTCTCCATAATTCTTATGCATTCACAACAAACAATGTATATGACCCCTTATATGAAGTTCTGATCTTGTTTGCATTTCTGTCAAAGATCAATCACTTAAGTTAGGTTCTGGAGGCCTCAGCACAGAGTGGCGGGAAGGATAGCAGTTGAGTTACTTATGAGCTGGAAGGCCATTTGTGGCAGGTACTTTACCTGCCAAAGATAAGATGACTTTGTGGTCTTACCAGGCTCATTGGCTTGCATGTCCTGACTTTGGATTTTTAAAGCTGTATCTTACACATGTGAATTGATGATCATAACACCCTTGAAATCTGCTTCAGTGCTGTCGCAATGTTCACAAAAGATAACGTATGCACAAGTGCTTTATACAGTGTAAAGTGCTGGTTAAATGTGGGCATCATTATTATTACTCAGGAAGAACACTTAGCTCATTGCTTAGTAATGATGAGGCAAACAGTGTCACTAAATAAGACAATATAATGGTCTTAAGAGGCTCTAATTCAGTTTCTGCTTTTTATTCAAGCACACAATTGCATTCTAACACTTCACAGACAGCCTGAAATGGGCCCTGTGGAGGCTGATAAGGAAAATTAGAACAAGGAGCTATTTGAGCCCTCATTTTAATAACTGAGTCAAGGAGCAGGCACTTTAATACAGGGAAGAAGGAACACTTTCTCTTACTCAGTCCTCAGCAGGATAATGACTCCATTACTAAGCGTGCCTTCCATAATAAAGGGTGCAGTGTGCTCAAGAAAACTTCTACTTGCATTTGAAGAAGGAGAAAAATGCCATCACCATCAAAATAAAGTGTCTCCCATGTGTGAAAGCAGAGACTGAGCCACAATTTATAGAGGACGGCCATTTTCATGCACCTTCTTTTTTGTTGTTGTTTTTTAAATCTGTGTGGATAAATGGGCCCTTAGTTACAGAAACACCTGCTGGGAATCTATGCTTTCCATTGCATTTGTCTGTATTTGTACAGATACTTGCTTTCCTCGTGTGTGTGTGTGTGTGTGTGTGTGTGTTTGTGTGTGTAATTTTAATTAGATTATTACAACTGTTGTTTTTGTGGTACTGGAGATTGAATGCCCCAGGGGCATTCTACCTCTAAGCTACACCCCCAGCCATATTTTATTTTGAAACAAGGTCTAAGCAAGTTGCCGAGAGCCTTGCTAAATCACTGGGGCTGGCCTCCAACTTGTGTTCCTCCTGTCTCAGCTTCCCAAATTCTGGGATTAAAGACATGAATCACCACACGCAACCATACCTGGCTCTTAATTGGATTTTAATAAGCGTGAATAAAAAGTCTATGTCCTGTTCAAACAACAGGAGAAAAAGCTATAGCCTATGTCCATGCAGTAGCATATGTGTTCTCGGAGGCCTCCCATGCTGTTCTTTCTGTTAATGTTGAATCTCAGTGAGATTCTAAGAAGCTTGAAATAAAAAACAAGCCAGGCATGGTGGCTCATGCTTGTAATCCCCGCACTTGGGAGGTGGAGACAGGAGGATTGCACAGGTTTGAAGCCAGCCGCACTTGCTTAGGAGACCCTGTTTCCAAATAAAAATAAAATAGGTCTGGGAGTGTAGCCTGGAGGTAGACAGTCTTCCAGAAACCCCAGTACTACCAAAAAAAAAAAAAAAAAAAAAAAGAAAGAAAGAAAAAACAAAGCACAGCCGGGTGTGGTGGCTCATACTTGTAATACCCCCGCTTGGGAGGTGGAGACAGGAGGATCACGCTGGTTCAAAGCCAGCCTTGCTGGCTTAAGAAACCCTGTTTCCAAATAAAAATATAAAATGGGTCTGAGAGTGTAGTCCGGAGGTAGAAGGGCTTTCAGGAACTCCAGTACCACCAACCCACCCCCCAAAAAAAACCCCAAACCCCAAAACAACAACAACAACAACAACAACAAAAACAACAACAAAACAAAGCACATCCAGTGGACTATTGTAAGCACCATCAGTAACTACCACATGGTGCATGGAATAGAACAGACACTGGGAATATTTCTGGAATAAAGATACAAATAAATGAATAATACCAACATTCTATATTGACAAGGGAAAAACAAAAAGAAGTCATCTGTTAATGCTTACTTCCCAAACATACAATGTGCTGTTTTTAGACATTTTGCATTGAGAGGTATATGCTATACCTATATTCAATGTTTTTAGTGATGGCAGGCACTCTTTTCATATGTAGTTTTAAAATTGTAAACTACTATTGAGTTCTTTGGTCACTGAGGTCAGTGTTGGTATCAGTTTGAGAAGAATTGACATGTATGGTGTGGGTTTTTTCTGCTGTACTCTTAATGTTTATGACTCCAAAATTCATATGTTAAAACCTAATCACTGATATGATGGTATTAGGAGGTAGGGTATTTAGGAGGAGACTAAGTCAGAACAATTATGAATGAGATTAGTGTCCTCATAAAATATATCATCACAGCTACTCCTAAAAATCACCACCCCACCATTTCTACTGGTGGTTCCAGAGGCCTCTGATGCAGGTAAGCAAATTTGAGTTATACCTCTCTGCATTCATTCATTTCTCTAGATGTTGGGATGGTGATTTTTCTCCACAGCTTTAGTTTTCTGATGAGTCCAAGAGAAGTCATTGGTTTTTATTTTGCTCAGCTTTCTTCTTCTTCTAAGGTTGAGAGTGACAACATATTAGAGCTTTTTCATGTTGGAACTGACATAGGAAATTCTACCAGTTTTGGATGGTTTTTCTAAACTCACTGGAAATGAGAAAGAGTTCCCCTTCCTCTTTTCTTTTTTAAAAATATTTTATTGCCGGGCGTGGTGGTGCATGCTTGTAATCCCCACGCTTGGGAGGTGGAGACAGGAGGATCACGCAGGTTCGAAGCCAGCCGCACTGGCTTAAGAGACCCTGTTTCCAAATAAAAAGTATAAAATAGGTCTGTGAGTGTAGCCTGGAGGTAGAAGGGCTTGCAGGAACCCCAGTACTACAAAAAAATTATTAATGCATTGTAGTCATACATCTTGATGGGATAAAAGATGGTGGAGACATACATGCATACATCACCCAATTAACCCTTACCCAATTCCCACCCCATTCTCTCTTTCTCCCTTCTTCCCATGCTTGGCTTAGTGATTGACTTTGTTATATTTGTTTAAGTACATCATGTGTTTAGAGAGGTTCCCTCTTCCCCTTCCCATTCCTTCAATTGGTCCCCTTATTTGCTCATCTATAAAGACTCCTTCATCTAGAGTTCCTCCTGTTATCCATTTCTCCCTAGTTTTTGCATATTAGGGAAAGCATCCAATTTCTTATTTTTTTGTGACTGACTAACCTCACTTAGCATAATGCCCTCTGGTTCCATCCATGTCCCTGTAAATGATGTAATTGTGTTTTTGTTTATGGCTGAGTAAAATTCAACTGTGCACATAGTCCACAGGTTTTTTTTTGTTTGTTTTTTGTTTGTTTTTATTGGTGCACTGTATTCATACATCATAGTGGGATACAAACTTTTTTTTTTAAATTGGTGCACTGTATTCATACATCATAGTGGGTTACATACTTTTGTAGACATACATGCACACATTGCCCAGTCAGCCCCCACCCGATCCCCACCCCATTCTCTCCCTATCCCTCCCTCCCATGCTTGGCTTAGTAGCTGACATCTAGTATTATAGCAATTTATCAAAAATTAAAAATGATAATCTCACATAACAGTTTCATTTGTCTGATACCAAGCTTTTGATGACTTAAAGATAACATTTCAATATTTCTTTTTGCTTTCTTTCTTACCAGAGAATCTATTTTTTCTATTTTTTAGGTGAAACTATCATATATTTATATATTTATTTTTCAGAAAAAAAATCTATCCTAATATGGAATATGGACTCTAGGTACCCACAACGATCTTGAAAAAGAACAAAGCTAGAAGATGTATATTTTCTGATTTCAAACCATATAAAGCTACAATAATTGAAACAGTGTAGTACTATTCTAAAGGCAGATATATAAACCATTGGAGTTAAATAAAAGCCTAGAGCTAAATTCTTCCCTATATTGTCAAGTTATTTTTGACAAGGTTTCCACGAACATTTGGTGGTGGGAATAATAATCTTTTAACTAAATATTGTTGAAAAATAATAATTACATGGAAAAGAATAAAATTGGACCCTTACCTAATCCCATATACAAATATTAACTCAAAATAGATAAAAGACCTAAATATAAATCTTAAGACTATAAACTTTTAGGAGAAAATCTGGGTCATAAAACCTCACAACATTGAAATTGGCAGTGATTTCTTGGTTATGATTTCAATGGCACAGGCAACAGAAGAGTATACAAACTCCCTAAAAAATAAAAAACATATTGTATATCCAAAGACAATGTAAATAGAGTTAACAGTTACTAATAGAATGGGATAAAATATTTCCAAATGCTATATCTGAAGGTATATTAATATTCCAACTAGAAATCCTAAAAATTAACAACAATAAAGGCAAACAATACCCTTTACAGATAGGTAAAAGACTAACATAAGTAATGAATCTCCACAGATAACCAATCTTAGTTGTCTGTTGGATAGAAAATCTTATTTCTCTAGTTCTGATGTGTGTTACCTATTTCTTCTTTATAGTTAATCTCTTTGAGTATTTTCTCTAGTGCTGGTTTTGAAGACATAAATTCCTTCAGTTTCTGTTTGTCATGGAAGCTTCTTATTTCTCCATCTAATTTGATAGAAAGTTTTGCTGGGTAGGAAATTTTTGGCTGGAAGTTGTTTTCTTTCAAAATTGGGAATATGTTACTCCAAGCCCTTCTGGCTCTCATGACTTGGTTTGGGAAGTCTGGAGTGATTCTAATTGGTTTGCCTCTGAATGTCACTTGGCCCTTTGCTTTTGTTGCCTTTAAGATTCTCTGCTTGGCTTCCACATTGGTCATTTTGACAATTATGTGGCGTGGGGATCCTCTTCTCCGATCCTGTCTAAAGGGAGTTCTATACATTTCCTGGACCTGCGTATCGACCTCTTGCTCTATGTCTGGAAAATTTTCTGCTATTACTTCCTTGAAGAGATTGTTGATCCCTTTGGTTTCACTTTCTTTTCCCTCCTCTATTCCAATTATTCTTAGGTTAGCTCTCTTAAAATGGACCCATATTTCTTCAATATCAGATTCCTGCTGTCGGATATTTTTTTCTAGATTAGAAACTATGTGTTCATTTTTGGAATGATCATCTTCTAAGAGCGAGATTCTGTTCTCCATGTGTTCTAATCGGTTGTTTGTGCTTTGAATTGAGGCCTTTACTTCATTAATTGCATCCTTTATCTCTTTTTGGCTCTCTCTGAGTTCTTTTCGAAGCACCTCTATTATTTCTACAGTTATTTTCCTGATTTGATCTTCTAGAAATCTCTGATTTTCAGTTTTATCGGGTTCTGATGTTGTGGGGTTGTGGGCATTTATTGCTCCAGTATTATTCCTCTTTCCCATGATTTCGAATGTTTGTGCCTTCTCTGGGTTCTTCCCTTGGGTCACTATGACTTCACTTAAGGTGTTCTGAATCTCGAGTCAGTAGTATACAGTACTGGGATTTCTCCGCTGTGGCCCACAATTTGACTCACTGTTCTTGAGTACGCAGATGTAGCTGTACTGAATTCGGTGGATTCAGTGCTGTTGCCGCCGGTGGCAATATGGCGCCGCTGCTACGCCCTCGGCTATGGGGCTGGCGTTTTTCTTCTTGGTTTTGATTTCCACTCTGAATCACTGCAGCGTGTGCTGAGCTCGGCCACTGGGAGCTTTAGATGCCCTGTGCGCCGAGAAATCCCACCTGGCTGTTCCGCAGTGGCTCCCCTCGGCTTGCTGTGGCCGTCCCGTGAATTCGCCGGTGCCGCCAGCAGTATGGCGCTGCTGCCGCGTCCTCGGGCGTGAAGCCGCGTCCTCGGGCGTGAGGATCTCCTCTGTGGCTCTGTTCTCAGTCCGCTTTCTCTCTGGAGCCTGGTGATTTTTTTTGTTTCTCTGGTGATGTTGTTTTCTGGCTTTGAAAGGCGTTGATTTTGTGGTAATGGAGATTTGTTGTTAGCGGGGCTCTTAAGCCCCGCTTTTCTCGGTTGCCATCTTCCCGGAAGTCCTACCTTTGAGATTCATTCCCAGACCTTTTAATTTTTTGTTATGAAACAGGGTCTCCCTGGGTTGCAGAGAGCCTCACTAAGTTGCTGAGGTTGGTGTGTGTGTGTGTGTGTGTGTGTCATAGTCCACAGTTTTGTAATCCATTCATCTGTTGATGAACATCTTGGCTGGTTCCATAGTTTGGCAATGGTGAATTGTGCAGCTATGAACATGGATACATATGCATTACTTTTTAAGTTTGGTTTCCTTTCTTTTGGGTAGATACCCAGAAGTGATATTGCTGGATCAATGGTAAATTCATTTCCGTATTTCTGAGGATCCTCCATACTGTTTTCCAAAGTGGTTGCACTAATTTGCAATCCCATCAGCAATGTTTTAGAGTTCCTACTTCTTTACATCCTCACCAGCATTTGTTGTTTTTTTGTGTTTTGAATGATTGCCATTCTAGTTGTTATTAGGTGAAATCTCAGGGTAGTTTTGATTTGCATCTCTCTGATTGCTAATGATGTTGAGCATTTTTTCATGCATTTATTGGCCATTTGAATTTCTTCCTTCATGAAGTGTCATTTTTTGATTGTGTTACTTGTTTTCTTAGTGCTGAGTTTCTTGAGTTTTCTGTATATTCTAGATATTAGTCCTCTATCAGAGGAGTAGGTGGCAAAAATCTGCTCCCATTCTGTTGGCTCTCAGTTGAGGTTCTTGATAGTTTGCTTTGCTGTACAGAAGCTCTTCAGTTTTATGTGGTTCCACATATTGATTCACCTTTTAGTTTCTTGTGCCTTTGTGGTCTTGTTGAGAAAGTTTTTATCTGTGCTTTTGTGTTGCAGTATTGGGACTATGCCCTCTTCAAGGAGCCTCAAGGTCTCTGGTCTTATTTCCAAGTCTTTGATCCATCTTGAATCGACTCTTGTGCAGGGTAAGAAAGTAGGATTTATTTTCATTTTTCTGCATATGGTTAACCAGTTTTGCCAACACCATTTGTTGAACAGGCTATCTTTTTTTTTTTTGTTCCAGTGTATGTTTCTGGCCCCTTTGTAAAAAATCAATTGGCTTTAAGTGTGTGGACTTGTTTCTGGGACTTGTATTCTGCTCCACTGGTCTATGTATCTGTTTTTGTGCCTGTACCATGCTGTTTTTATTACACTGGTTTTGTAGTATAGTTTAAAGTCAGTTATTATGAGACCTTCTGCATGGTTTTTGTTGCTGAGAACTACTTTGGCTATTCTGAGTTTTTGTTGTTCCAAATGATTTTAAGGACTGATTTTTCTATGCCTGTGAGGAATGATCTTGGTAATTTAATGGGTATTGTGTTGAATCTGTAGATAACTTTTGGAAGTATGGTCATTTTGATGATATTTATCCTGCCTATTCATGAATATGAAAGATCTTTCCACCTAAGATCTAAAATTTCTTTTTTCAATATTTTATAATTTTCTTTGTAGAGGTCTTTTATCCCCTTGCTTAAGATTATTCCTAAGTATTTTATTTTTTTCATGGGGAATACTGAGTGGAAGTGTTTTCTGGATTTCTTTTTAGTGGATTTATGGTTTGTGTACAGAGAAGTTTCTGATTTTTAAAGACTGATTTTGTATCCAGACACTTTGCTGAATTTATTTATCAGTTCTATAAGCCTTTTGGTTGAGTTTGTTGGGTCTTCTTAGTATCATGTCATCTGCAAATAGTGGAAGTTTGAGTTCTTCTTTTCCTGTTTGTACTCCTTTGATTTCCTTTTCTAGTCTTATTGTTCTGGCTAGAGTCTCAAGTACTGTATTGAAGAGAAGTGGTGATAATGGACATCCTTGTCTTGTTCCTGATCTTAGGCGAAATTCTCGCAGATTTTCCCCATTTAATATGATGTTGGCTGTGGCCTTATTGTAGATTGCCTTTATGATGTTGAGGTATGTTTCTTCTATTCCAATTCTCTGCAGTGCTTTTATCATAAATGGATGTTGAATTTTATCAAATGCTTTTTCAGTGTCTATTGAAATGATCATGTGATTTTTGTCTTTGGTTCTGTATTGTGTTCAACAGTTGAGTGAGGAGGGAAGTGAAGGCGTACATGCAAGAATAAGGTAAATCCTCAGATAGGATCAAATAGAAAGGGAATGAGTTTGGTAAGGTAGTATATACTAGAGATTAGAGATAGTAAAAATATAGTAGTATTCTAGTAACCACTGTAGAGTTTCTGGTATAGTGATATAAAGTAGATTTGATACAAGACAAGAGAGAGAAGAAAAGAAGAGAAAAGATAGAAAAGGGATAGAGAGAAGAAAGTAGATATGAAAAAGGGAAGAAGCTTGGGAGAGGGTTTGGGCAGAGGGGAAAAAAACCAAGCATACACACTCACACACAAAAAAGAATAAAAACCAAAACAACCCAAACAACAAATCAATGCAACTTTACAAAAAATAAATGACCATTCAGCAGACAGTCCTTTGCAGTCTCTCTCTGTGCAGATACCGAGTGCCACTGGCACCTTTCCTGCTGAAAGTATGGTTCTCTGAGTGTTTTTCAGTCTATCCCAGATGGTCGGTATCAATGGGGCTGGATTTAGTGTTAAGCGCAGGTTACCCTCTACGCTTTCTACAGATTCAGAGTCTCGATCTCTCCCTGTCTCCATTGGTGGCATATGCCTCTGAGACCAAACTCAATGCAGGAGTCTCTATTCTCTACAGCTAGGGCTGGTCTGGTCTGACTTCTCCTCATTCATCATGACTGGGAGGTCTGTGGTGATCCCGGAGATCCTACTAGTTGGGTCTAGTGTTAAGCATAGGTCTTCCCCCCCACTTTCCACTGATCAGAGCCTGAATATGTCTGAGCCTCTGTTATGTCCAACAGCAAAGCGTCAGACCCAGGAAACTTATTGGGCTGCACAGGTCGCTGGGCCTCCCCGGGCTGGGCATTTTCCCGTGAGAACTGCAACTTCACTTATGGTGTTATTGAGTTCCCTCTCTGTATCTCTGCAAAGCATGATAATCTCAGCCAGCACTACTCCTTTGCTGGGTTGAATCTTGAGATCTCAGACCCACAGCTGGGTGTGGTGGTGCACACTTGTAAACCCAGCGCTTAGGAGGCTGAGACAGGAGGATCACACAGGTTCAAAGCAGTCTCAGGTAATTAGTGAGGCTCTAAGCAACTTAGTGAGACCCTCTTTCCAATAGGTCTGGGAGTATAGCCCGGAGGTAGAAAGCCCTTGAGTTCAATCTCCAGTGCTACGAAAAAAAAAAAAAAAAAAAAAAAAAGAATAAGACTGGGCGTGGTGGCACATGCTTGTAATGCTAGAATTGGGAGGCTGAGAACGGAGGATCACGGTTCACAGACAGCCTCAGCTATTTAGTGAGGCCCTCTGTAACTCAGTGAGACCCTGTTTCAAAGTAAAGAATACAAAAAAATAGGACAGGGGGTTATAACTCAGAGGTCAAATGCCCCTTGGTTCCATTCCCAGACCAAAAAACAAACAAAAAATATCTGACCCAGGGAGTTTATATCAGCTGCTTATGTTCCTGGGGGTACAGTGCTGGGAGTTCTCCTGTAGGGACCGCAGTTCCACTTATGATTTTGGTGTACACTGATCTGGATCTCTGGAGGGCGTGGTGAGCTTGGCTGCAGCTGGCAAGGTGGCACCACCATGGTGCCCTCGGCCATGAGGCAGGTGGGTTTCTTTTCTGGTGTTGAGCGCTGCTCTGGATCCCTGAAGGCATGGTGAGCTTGGTCGCTGGAGGTGGTAGTTGGTATTTGCTCAGGAAGAACCAATGGTTTATAACCCCACTGATCTGCAGCTGCTCACTTCAGGTCCTTGATTTTCTTTTTGTCTCTGGAATTTGGTGCTGTGAGGCAAGATGGAGCTGCTATAGCTTCCACTGCCGCAAGGCAGGCAGCTTTCTTTTCTTCTTTCTGGTCAGTCTTCTAATTTTCTTTTTCTCTCTCCTTTGTATTTATCATTTTTATTCCTCTACTGAGGAATATTTTCTGGCTTTGTATAATGCTGTTATTGAGGCAATGGAGGTTGGATGTCAGCAGGACTGGTAAGTGCTGCTTCCCTCGGTTGCCATCTTCCTCAGTATCCCTCCTTTCTTTTTTCAAAGTGGAAATATGTTCCCTATTTAACTGGAGCTCAGTCTAATTTACAAGTTAAACTACTTAAACACAGGAAAATAAGTGGTTGGTAGAGATGAGCACAGAGAAGAACTGTATTTTAGTCTGTGAAGACAGGGCAGAATATGGAGAAAACAGGCAAGCAAAGATTTGGAAAAAAGAAAATATCTTAGTTTATTATGGGACATAACATGCTGAAGAAGAAAGGAGATAGGGAAGGTAGTCTGGGTCATGAAAATAGCAAATGCAGAGGTAGAAAGATAAAAAGGAATATCTGGGACATTGTTGATTAATATTTTTTGGTGCTCTGCCTGTTTTATGCAATTAACTCCAATTGTTTTATGGTACTTAATTTAGAACTCTCTCTGCAGCACAGAGGGAGTGTTTGTGAATGGTGTTTGCACCTCAAGCCTCTTTACAACTACCCCTAACCCAGTGCAATTAAGACTTCATTTTCTATTGAGTTATACATGAAAATTTGATACAGTCATTTCAATTATAATTTGTTTCTAACATCTTTATTTGTGAGATTGTAAAACAAAGGAAAAAGCCTTAATTTTCCTGTGTTTTGAGAATTTGTTTTGTAAGAAATGCTTTAGACTAATTAATGAGACTAATCACAGAATCCTGTGAGTTGCAAGATGTTCAATTAACCATAGCTGCCCTTTGGGAATGTTCCCTGGACTTCAGCGATCCATTGAAGGTTTTGAGAACCTAAGGCAAAGCTTCAAGCCTAACACAGGAGAGGCTTGTCTAATAATTAGAACAATAGACTGGGAGTTGGTTACCTTGAATTTTTGCTTGAGCAAGTTTTTTTCTGTCTGACATTGGGTAAATTGCATAGTCTTTGGGGGCTTCTTTATCTTTCAAATGCTGATAATAATTGCAATTTTAGGCTTTTTTGAGGTCCTTGGATAAAAGCTGTTTTATAAGCCTGTTGTATTATCAGGAAATACCAGATTTAGAAGTTATTATTAACTATAGTAGGCATGTGAATTCACTTCCTCTCTCCTCCCAAGATTAAAAAAAAATATACCACCAGAGTTGCCATGAGCACAGTGTTTCATGATATTTTGTAGAGCAGTTAACAGTCAGTACTTATTTGTGGGTAGACATTGTGTTTCACCATTCTTTTCAGGTCACCATTATTTATTTATTGGCTGCAGGCCTCATTATACTCCATGGATGGCTTTATGAGCGTCATCACCACAAACATCTGACATTGGTTTATAATGTAAGTGAAATAACCTGACAAATGTGGAATCCCCCATGGTAAACAAGTGAACATCCTTTAAAAATAACCCTTCAATCATAGAAGGAAGAAAACAATTGGTTTCAGCCAGGCGTGGTGGCACATGCTTGTAATCCCGGCGCTTGGGAGGCGGAGACAAGAGGATCGTGCTGGTTCGAAGCCAGCCTTGCTGGCTTAAGAGACCCTGTTTCCAAATAGAAAATACAAAAATAGGTCTGGGAGTGTAGCCTGGAGGTAGAAGGGTTTCCAGGAAACCCAGTACCAAAAAAAAAAAAAAAAAAAGAAAAAGAAAAAAAAAAGAAAACAATTGGTTTCTTGTGGAGAGTTTACAACAAATATACAATAAAAGCTCCCATGACCATATCTAGGCATCCACTCACCCTGGCTTCTACAAAGTTTAACCAGATTGGTAAATATTTATGCTGGTAGAAATAACAACCTCTGTATTTCATTTTGTTTACATTCTGTGAAAGTACTCTGTTTCTTTTTTATCATATTATTTGTTGATGCTTAAAATAGGTGAAATTACTGAGTAGTGTTACCAAAGTCCTTTGAGGCAAGTGTTTCCAAAACATAGCAAGCTATTTGTTCCTAAACTCTTGCCTCTTCCCTTCTCCTGCTCTTTGCTTACTTATGTAGAGCTAGAAAACACTTGAGGTGTAAGGCAGGTCGACTTGCTGACAAGCTATCGGGAGGCCTGCTCCAACATGTCTCTCATTGGGAATAGCCTGGTGTAGGGGCTGACTGAGCAGCAGCCCCTTCCAGGATCGGAGACTTTAGGAGAACTCACTAGGCCACCAAATCCCCTCAATCATACAAGCACAAATAGTTCTAGAGAGGTACATTTTAAATCACATTTTCTTGTAATTATTAAATATTAAGTATCTACTATATGTTGGGTATAATCATAGGAACTGAGAAATCCAAGATTATGGCTGGGGCATAGTGGTACACATCTATAATCCCAGTACTTGGGATGCTGAGACAGGAGAATCTCAGGTTTAAGGACAGCTTTGGCAACTTATTGAGACATGTTTTCAAATTAAAAAGAAAAAAATTAGGGCTTGGGATGTGCCTTCAAGGTAGAATGCCCCTGGGTTCAACCTCTCGCATAACAACCAAAATTAAAACATAACTTCCAGAGATTTCTAATATAATGGCAGAAATAGACATTCAAAGTATTTAACTATTGAAGTATTTCTGGTCTAACCAATTTATGTGCACCATTGAGTAATTTAAATTTCTTTGGTTCATAGTTCTACCAAGTACCAATCACTAGTTATTTATAGGGATTCCTGGAATGATTCACACGTGCCCAACAACAGCCCTTAGAACTCTGGCCATTCTCCTTTGTCTTGGTCACTGCTGCTGGTGTCTCCTGAGAAAGGCAACAACATTTTCTTAAGCATCTAGAGACAGGAAATTGGTATGAACTCCAGATCCATTATTTTGAAAAATGAGTAAATAGTTGAAGTATTTAAAAGAGAGGTAGTAGAAAAACAAAATTTGAAATAAAATTAAGAAGTGCATATTGTATATTTTGGATTAAAGGCGTGTATGAGGCACTCGGATGAGGAGGACATGTGATAACTCTGTTGCTCACAAGAGGAATGTGTAATTTGGGGTTTATCAGAGTGTAGTGGGCTGTTGAAGCTATGTTTGTTGTTGAAACTGCCCTGAGAAAAGGTTTAGAGAGTGGAGAAAAGAAGAAAATGTTATAGATCTTTAAAACCATGTTTTGGAGGATTAGACGCTGGAGGGAATATGAAGATAAGGGGTACCTTTAATAAGGAGTGAAGGGAATCAGTGTAAGGAAAAGGAGAGCAGATTCAGGAGAGGCAGACTTCAGTGACTTTCCAGTTTTGTTAATGTCTGTCCCTTCTAAATAGGGGAGAAAAGTTGAAATTGGAAAGATGAAGAATTAGTTTCCTTGAAAAGATTATGTGCTTTCCAAAATCATGCTTCAGATAATATTGCCATCCTCCTAAAAGCAAAGCAGACCAAATCCTCTTTGATTTTTATACATATTTACTGAAGACAAAACATGAGACTGAATCAGATGCTACACACCATGGTGAGAGTAAATAGGCAAAATAAAGTGAGAAACTGGATCTATAACATTTTGAATTTGTAATATTGGCAACTTATTTTTTCCAGTTCTAGTTTTATTTACCTTTGCCTGAGGTATTTTAGTATTTCTAAATGTATACCTGCTGTTAACTGACACTCTATTATTAACACACACACACACACACACACACACACACACACACATAATTGTATCCATTCATATATATGTATTTCTTTATTTGTTACTCAGATATATAGCATTGGCTTAATCATAATCCTTGCTTCATTTCACACTATCATTATTAGACAACTGCTTGATACTTTTACATTTTTATATATTTATAATATTTATAAACAGACTACCTAATACAAAATATGGAACATTACCAATAAGTATATTTACCTATGTATTTCCCCATCTCTTGTTTCAATTCTCAAAGAAAACACTATACTGATATGTATACATATTTGTATGCTTAACTGCTTTCCATTGTTTACTTTTACAACTTAAAAGGGCATCAAACTATATGTTTCTAGGGACTTGCTTTTTTGCTTGATATTATGTTGTTAAAATTCATGAATAGTTTTGCCTTCAGTAATATATTTTACTGCTGTGCAATGTATTGTGCAAATATACCATGACTTTTTTTTGAATAGTAGTAGGGGGTGAAACCAGGGCCTCAGAGCCTCATGCATGCTGGGCAAGTGCTGTATCTCTCAAATACATCCTCAGTTCTTTGACTATTTTATTTTGAGAGAGAGAGAATCTAAGTTGCCCAGGCTGGCCTTGAATTTGTAATCTTCCTGCCTCAGTCTCCCAAACAACTGGGATTATGGGCATATACCACAGTGCCTGGCTACTATGATTATTTTTTACATGTTATATTTGTCAATGGGCACTCGGGTTGTTTGAACATTATAACTTATGATTAATGGTAGTATGATTATCTTGAATCTGAGCAAAAGTTTTCTGAAAGACTATAAAGTAAGATAGACAACATTATAATAAAAATTAATTTTTTAGATATAGAAGGTTTGGCACAATAAAGGTTTATTTGCTGGCGGTGGACACTCAGGAACTGAAAATGATAGAGGGTATTCCATTATGTATCTGTGTCTTTAGGAAAGTGAGACTGCCTTTATTTCCTTGGCAGGGGAAGTGAAGTACTGGAGAACTGTTTAGGAAATTTCAGTACTTCATCGCAGAGTAACAGGTGACTTCTGTGATGGTTAATTCTTTTTTTTTAAATTTTTTATTGGTGCACTGTATTCATACATCATAGTGGGATACAAAAAAAAAAAAAACTTTTGTAGACATACACGCACACATCGCCAGTCAACCCCCAGCTGATCCCCACCCCATTCCCTCCCCATCCCTCCTTCCCATGCTTGGCTTAGTGGTTGACATCTAGTATTAGAGCAATTTATCCAAAGTTAAAAATGATAATCTCACATAACAATTTCATTTGTCTGATACCAAACTTTTGATAACTTAAAGATAACATTTCAATATTTCTTTTTGCTTTCTTTCTTACCAGAGAATATTTTTTTTTAGGTGAAACTATCATATATTTATATATTTATTTTTCAGAAAAAAATCTATCCTAATATGGAATATGGACTCTAGATACCCAAAACGATCTCGAAAAAGAACAAAGTTAGAAGATGTATATTTTCTGATTTCAAACCATATAAAGCTACAATAATTGAAACAGTGTAGTACTGTTATAAAGGCAGATATATAAACTATTGGAGCTAAATAAAAGCCTAGAGCTAAATTCTTCCATATATTGTCAAGTTATATTTGACAAGGTTTCCACGAACATTTGGTGGAGGAAATAATAATCTTTTAACTAAATATTGTTGAAAAATTAAAATTGGTTAATTCTATGTGACAACTGGGCAATGGATTGCCGAGGTCAGGTGAAACATTTAGCAGGGCATGTCTACAAGGGTGTTTTCAGAAGATATCGGCATTTGAGTGGTATACTGAGTGAAGCAGATGCTCTTCTCAATGAGTGGGCAGGATCCAACTTACTGAGCCCAAATGGAACAAGAAGGTGAAGGCAGATTGAATGAGCTCTGCTTGATTGCTGGAGCTGGAACATTGATCTCCTGCTCCTGGTGCTCCTGGTTCTGAGGTCTTTAGACCCCACTGGAGTCTATACCACAGTCTCTCCAGCTCTTAGGCCTTTGAACTACACCACTGGCTTTCCTGGGTCTCTGGTTTGCATATGAAAGAATGTGGAATTGGCCTCCTGTCAGGGGGTCAGCTGTCATCCCTGGTGGTGAGATCCCTAGCAGAAAAAAATGCACATAGAGCCACCCTCTGGAGGGTAACAAACAGAACTTTATTCTGCAGACATATAACTTATATAGGTTCTGCACAAAATGGCACATGCCCACATCAGTGGGATGTGTGCATGTGTGTTGCACTTTGCTTAGTCATTGCACATGTGTATTACACTTTGCACAGGTATTTTACTCTGCTTAATAATTGCATGAAACTATATGCAATATACATGAATATGATGTGAGCACCCACTATTTCACAGGAGGTGTGTGCAACTGTGTGGGTACCCCACAAACCCACGACTGCAGAATGCATGTGTGTCCACAGCTGCACAGGATCATGCCATCACCACCAGCCTATACTCCCTCTGGGCTCCCACACTCCATCCCCTACAAAGTGGTATTGCACGTCTTGACCCAGAAAGCATTATACTGGTCCAAAGACCAAAAATGCCTGTCAGGATATATTTAAAGCTTTTGTAACATGTTGGCCTGTAGCCCTACAACTATAGTGCCACTCTCTGGAACAAAGTTTACATAGTTCTTGAGGCAACCATCCAGTAATTCAACCAGTCACAGACCAGATAATTTGTTTTATACAAAAGGATGTTATGCTTACAAGCTCTACATGCTCCCCCATTAACCATACTCACCCATTTTTATAGCATATCCCATGGTATCATTACAGTCTTAGCAAAAAAAAAAAAAAAAAAAATCTCAATTGTATGGCATTGTTTAGCACTGTTCATCCCATTCTGGGATGTTGTAGTTCCAGGTTTGTAAGGTAGTCTGCAGTAACAGGGGTGATAAGCCCCAGGAGGCCTTTGGCTCCTTCTATTGGTAGCTCTATGCAGACCACAATGAGAGGTATTATGCAGTCTCACAAAGGTGTGTATCCAGGAAAGCAGAATATTTCCTTCCATTAACCTGGACAGTAGGTCAGGGTAGAAAGATAAACCATTATAGTTAAGTCCTTCCCTTCCAGGAAGATGCAAGAAATGTATTTATTTTGTGAGAGAAACCACTAGTTGTATCTGGGAGTCTTCTGAGCTCTTTATCACCTTCAAAGTATAGGACACTCCAGCCATTATCTTGGGAATATTCTGTGTTCCTTATTACCTTCAAAGTAGCAGGCATTCCTGCCTGCCATGATCTTATCTCAGGGGGCTTGCTCTTCTTTCTTTGTAGGGGCTTGGGGCATCTCCCACCTCTGTGGTTTTGAGGGGGCTTTGCTCAGAACTGTACTTGTCCCAGTACAATATGCAGCTGCTCAGCCAAAGGGCTATTAGAAAAGTGTGCTCAGTGCTGTCAATATGTGTCCTACTTTGTCAGTGTGGGAATTTGGGCTATACCGGTCTTTGTTGACAGCCCATCTTCATTCCTGCAAAGCAGCTTCCAGACTGTATGCAGCTGCTTCTAACTCTGTAAGAGAATCAGAGGTTAGTATAATATCAGTACAATCATACAAACATATAGCCTCAGGCCTCCACCAAGAGGCTAAATTCTGTGCCACTCGACCATCACAAGCCCCAGGCTTCTGCCAACAGGCTATACCATAATGGAACTGTCCCAGTTCATGTGAAAGGCAATTCATCAGTTCTGAAATGTTGGGTACCACTGCATGCAAGGGCAGTGTCACTTCATTTAGCTCCTAATAGTTCACTGTCATGTGCCAGGAACCATCCAGTTTTCATACTGGCCACATGGGAGAGTTGAATTGGCTGTGAGTCGAGCATATTATATTGGTCTTTTCTAGCTTTAGTATCATTTGTGCAATTTCCTCATATAAAAATTTTACCACACACCCTCATAGCGGAATTCTCTGATAGTTATTAGCACAGTCTATCCCTATAACATGTTCATCCCCAGGATATACTCAGCTATGGGGGATATATCCAAGACACATTGCACATCACAGGAGACCAACAAATAATCAATTCCAATAGTCCTCAGGTCATCCAGATTTTACACCAACTAGATACCCTGGTTGAGTCTCTAGTCTATGTGTGCTGAAATGTGTGCCTCCAAAATTTTTGTTTTTACAGTACTGGGAATGGAACCGAGGGACATTCTACCTCCTAGCTATACCCCTGAGTCCTATTTTTTATTTTTTTGAAACAGGGTCTTACTAAGAGTTGCAAAGAACTTAAGTAGCTGATGCTGTTCATGAAACGTGATCCTCCTGTCTCAGTCTCCCAAGTACTGGTATTACAAGTGTGTGCCACCATGCCTGGCTCAGAATTTTTTTAGTATGCTTTTTTGTGCATTATACTTTCACATCATAATGTAAATCATGTTAATAATGACATACATGCACACAGCACTTGGTCTTCTGGCTAGAGAGATACCTTATTTCATTCTGGCTGAGTACATATATTGCCCCAATTTTCTGGTGGGGCCCATACTGCCAGGTGTGCTGATACTGGAAACCACAGGGAGGCTGAGGGATATATCTCCTTCCCACTGAGTTATTGCTCTTGGAGCTGCTCCTCCACCACTAGCGGGAATGACAGGGAAGATGAGGGCCACATCTTTCTCCTAGGTTATTCCTTCTGGCACTGTTCCTCTGGAGAGGCCATCTGTGTTTGAGTGGTGAAATTCCCAGCAGGAATAAACATGCATAGAACCAACATCTGTAGGAGAACAAACAATAAACAGCAACTTTATTCTGTAGACCCATTACTTATATAGGATCCTGCACAATATGGTACAGTTGCACATTACTGGGATGTGCACATGTGTGTTATACTTTGCATAGTCATTGCATAAGTATGTTATATTTTGCTTAATCGTGGCACATAACTATATGCAATGCACGTGCATAAAATGTGTGCAAATCCATGACTGTAGGAACTGCAGGCACCCATGACTGTGGGGGATGCTCACATGTCCACAGCTGTGTGAGGTCATACAATCACTGCCAGCTTGTCCTCTGTGTGTGTTCCCACAACTCCATCATAATGTAATAATGCATACTGCATACCGTGTAATAATTCATCTTCTTAAATCTCTCTCTCTCTCTCCTCCCCTTCACTTGGATGTTTTTCTAGAGAACCCTATGACCACTTGCGTCCACATTTCCTTTACTTGGAGTAGCCAGGTGGCCAAGCCTGACTCAAGGAAGTATGAGAACTGATGAAATAGTTGGTGACTTATCCCTGTCTCTGCCATTTGAGTGTGAATTTTTTAGGGTTTAAAGCTTCTGAATGTTCAATTTTGTATGACAATGCCAAATTATTTCCCAAATTATTAGTACAAACTATACTTTCAAGATCATATACAAGAAGTGTAATTTATTTTGTAAAATATATAAAAAATTCTCTTTTGAAACAGTTTTTGAACTTTATCTTAGCATTTACATATAAAATGAATAGAGACATTCATATGCCTTTTTAAGATAAAATAATCATTTTAACAAGTGAATAGTAAGGTTTTGGTATTCTTGTTTTTCTGTTCTTCCTTTGTATTTATTAATAGCACTTGGTCGTTCCTTTCTTGGATCACATTTCCCCATTGCATAGAGTTGTGATGTATCTATACTTTGATCCCTTCCCCTCCTTCTGTCTTACCACAGGAAAGGGTATAGGACACAGGCTGTGTGACTGAGATTATCTTATCCCTTTACTACAGTGACTAATTAGTGGTGGGCTCTGGCCCAATGAGAATCATAAACTAATGTAAATATTTGTTTATGGATGCTCAGAGAGAGAGGCACTGTCTTTTAACGACACTAAGAATCATAAGGCCCATATATATCTCGAGCTGCCATTGGCTGTTTTCCCTAGGCACTTTGAATGAACTATGTGAAGAATAAAGCCAATATAAAAAAAGTCAAGCAGAAAAAGGAGAGATACAGCTGGGTGTTATGGTACATGCTTGTAATCCCAGTACTTGAAGGTTAAGACAGGAGGATCACAGGTTCAAAGCCAGCCTTGTCAACTTAGTGAAGCTCTCAGGAACCAAGTAAGATCCTGTTTCCAAATGAGAAATAAAAACCAGGCTGGGGGAGTAGCTTCAAGGTAGAATGCCTCTGTTTTCAATCTTCAGTACAAAAGAAAGAAAGAAAGAAAGAGAAAGAAAGAAAGAAAGAAAGAGAAAGAAAGAAAGAAAGAAAGAAAGAAAGAAAGAAAGAAAGAAAGAGACTGAGCCATGGCAACGTGCTTTGATCTCCTTGATTTAGGTGTCTGAAGACCAGTTCCTGAACTTCTTCATTACATTAGCTAACATATTCCCTATTTTACCTAAGCTCATTTTAGTCAGATGTCTGAAATCCTAATGAGCTATTTATTTAGTAACAGGAATAAGACCTGAATCTGTGTCTTCATTCTCTTGGTTGGACTCTCTTCTCACAAATCTTACTGTGACTTTTGGCTCTGCTTTGCTGGGATAAATATCACCTGCTTTAGCTTTCACATTGAATTCTGAAAGTAGAGACCTAAGAAAATCTCAGGGGCAAGGAGCTTTAAGATTTTGGGAAGCCATTTGGAAGGTTACATCGTGAGTAATGTGTCATAGCACAAATTAAAGTATTAGACAATTTTGTCATTGTTCTTGAGTCTAAAAATTGATTCTCAAGTTCCCTGGTCCATGGCACTATAAAAAGATACACATCCATCACCGTATACAGGATGGGGAGATTTTATCTTTGTACTTACCTCCAAGTGACAAATAGTTAATTAGACACATAAAACATTTTCTAACATAGACAGTTTTGAACTTGAAGCTTTGCTGCTGACAGAGAGAGGAATCCCAGAAGGTACAGGGGTCTGAACAATATAAACAAACCCAGGACCCTTTCCAATGTCTCAATAACTGCCAAGTCAGCTTGGAGGCTAATTAATCAAAACAAATGTACAATTAAGCCCACAAAGAAGCATTAATTACAATGCCTGGCAAAGGAAAATGTGCTGAAAGAAAAGCCTGGGAGTAACGAGGGAGAGTGAGTGGTCTTGTCATGGGCCTGTCACAGCAATGTGTGGGGGTAATTGGGTGGGTTGTGCCGCACCTTGCTCTTGTTATGGCAAAGGTACAGTCATCCAGATGAGCACTGTAGATGCAGGCCCCTGCTTCACATGTGTATGCAGGAATATCAGGCTGTTACTTCCATCAAAGCATGACCTTTTAGAATCTCCCTTTTGGTCTGCATGTGCGCAGTATGAAACATGGAATGTTTCCAGGTCTGAGGTTCTGGATGAGTTCTATTTTTCCCCTAATAACATCTAGTTGGTAGGGCGTGTAGACAGCCCAGATCAGCTTTTACACAGGCTATTTTACAGCTTTGGTTGCTTATATTACTGACAGTCCTGCTTCTGAATTCCTACTTCTGCATGCCTAGGTCCCTTGATCTTTCAGAGAGTATACCTTGGTTTAGTTTCCTGAATAGTTGGACCTGAAGCAGGTAAAACTTTGACAGCTACCTTTGCTGACATTGGTTTGGTGTTGATATTTAATGACAATTGAGCTATAATATTGGCCACTGTCACTGGAGTTGCAAAACTTTTCCCTCGATTTTTAGTACTAGTCCCTTAGTTTTGATTTTGTTTTCTTCTATTATGTTTGTTTCCCTTCTTCCCAATGCTTCCTTAACTTCTAGTCCTGTTTTTTTCTTCAGTACAGGGGATTAAACCTAGGGGCATTCTACTTCTCAACTACAGTCCCAGTCCTATTTTTAATTCTTTATTTTGAAACAGAATCTCACTAATTTGCTAAGGCACTCACTAAGTAGATGAGGCTGGCCATAGACCTGTGATCCTCCCGTCTCAGCCCTCCAAGTACTGGGATTACAAATGTGGGCCACCATGCTTGACTTAGAGTCCTGTTCTTAAACCTTAGCTACTATTGCTAGATAAAAATTGCCTCATTTCTGATGCTGGTCACTTAGTCACTCAACAGCGATGGACTGACCTGTTGAGAAACTCTGGCTAGAGTCCTACCAAACCAATTCCTTCTTCCTTTTTTGGAGAAAATTGTATTATAATATTCCATTTTCTTCCAAGTATGGTGGTGCACGCTTGTCATCCCAGTACTTGGGAGGCTGAAACAGGAGGATTGCAGGTTCAAAGCCAGCCTCAGCAGCTTGGAGAGGCTCTCAGCAACTTAGTGAGACCCTGTTTCTAAATAAAATATAAAATAGGTCTGGGTGTATAACCCAGAGGTAGAAGGTTCCTGGGTTCCATCCTCAGTACCACACACACACATACACACACACACACACACACACACACACACACACACACATATATATATATATATATATATATATAATATCCTACGTTTCACTACAAGTTGGTAGGTCCATAAGCCTAAATTCTGGCCAGTAGAATATGGAGAGTGATGGATGTCACTTTCAGACCTTCTCCTAAGTCCTCCCTGGTAATCCCCCACATTGGCTTGGTCTTCTCTCACTTGATGTTGGATACAGAGTTTAGTGGAGGATTTGGAGGTCATGGAGGAAATGAAAACATAAACTGAAAAGATATTGGTGACTGAATGATTATCCAGGATACAGCCTTCTGCTAACCTACATCTGATGCAGATAAATGAAAAATAAGCATTTCTTGGTCTAAGACGCTAGTCTTATATTGAGGTTGTTTGATATAGTACTTAGTTTTTTTAATGTGTATATCTCACATTCATCCATATATGTAGCAGCTATCTACTGATCACTTACAAAGTGCTCTGTGTTCGATGCTGGGATATACATTGGAAAAATACAGATCTTGGTATTGTTCTTATAATCTGCCAATGACTTATGAGCATGGGGATGGAGATGTTGGTAAAAGGAGATGAAATCCAAAGAAACAGGATTTATACATACTTTCAAGAAAACAAAGTCTATAGAATTTAATATGAAAACTTCCTGAGGTTATAGACCTTGAGTTGTTATTAAAAAAGAGTAGCATGTGAGTTAGTAGGTAAAGGGTTGGTAGTATATGTAGTGTAAACAGTTCTTTTGAATAAAAGATAATGTTACCTAGAAAAAAATGACTATCTTAGGGGAAAAGAATCAAAAGTGTACTGAATCCTTACTTTTATTAGTCAGTGTGCTCCTGTTAAATTCTCCATAAGCTATGGAAAGTGTTATCTCCATTTTCTGTTGCAAAGACTGAGGCTCAGAACAAGTTTTGTTCAAAGAAACAACTAATGAGTAGTAGAACTAGTATTTCAACCTAAACCTGCTAAGTGCTGTGCTCTTTATTTTTTGTCAAAGCAGTATAAAATTGCCATAGGTAATTTTTTCTCATCAGTTAATGGTGTTGATAGCACACACACAATAAAAGACCATCCTGCTCATTACTGACATGGTAGGCTTCTGCCTTGGGAATATAAGTGGGTGCCACATCCCTCCCTTCCCCTGAGGGATATACACTCCATTAGTTTTTCATTTGCCAGAGGCATCATTTTTTAAAAATATTTTTTCTTTCCTTTTATCTCAGGGGAATATCAATCTGTATAGATTTATTATTAATTCCCTGGTAACATGCTTAGCTGCTCAAAATTTTTTACTGTTGCTTGTAAAAGAAGGCCTGCCTGTTCTTGAAATTTCAGGGACTTCGATCACTCTGGGATGAAATATTACCTTGAGAGATGTGTTGTAAGAAGTACAGGAAAAGGCAGCTCTGTCTCTCTCCCTTTCCCCCATATGCCTTTTCTTTGGAATAAGCAGCAGCCATTAGCAGAAGCAGTTTTTTCCATCAGATTTAGCCTATGCTGTTTCTCTTGTAATAATATCTTTTGAATGAATATCAGATTTGTACTTAAAATAAAATTTCTAGAGGAAAGTAGTTCTCTTGTAAAGGCTCCTTCTCTTTTAAAAAAGTTCTTTTCCAAATTTTTCTTTTTTATTTTATTGATGCGTTTTATTTTATTTTTTGCAATACTGCTGATGGAACCCAGGGGCATTCTACCTCCAACCTACACCTCCAGCTCTTTTTTTTTTCTTCTTTATTTTGAAACAGGGTATCACTGAGTTGCACAGTGCCTCACAAAGTAGCTGAGGCTATCCGTGAACAGGAATCCTCCTGTCCCAGCCTCCCAAATGCTGGGATTACAATCATTTGCCACCATACCAGGCTTATTGATGCATTTTAATCATGCATCATGATGAACTTCAGAGCGACAGAGGCATACATGCACACAACATTTGGTAAACCCACTACCAGCTCCTACCCACTCCCCTTCCTCCCAACTCCAGTTCAACCTGTCCTCTTGTTTTATTAACCATCAAATTCTTCATATTCAGCACATTGTAGGAAACATAGTAGTAAATCTATAAATATTTGCTGAATAAATTATAATACACCTTTGCAATTTGAGAGCCATCACCCTAAAGTCCTAAGGCCTAGGACTCCATCCCCAAAATTGAACCCCAGGCCAGTATGCTTGTGAATTTTTGAAAAGCCATTTCTAGGTTGCTATGTTCTTAGAGATTTTCCCAATTTTTCAATCTTCAGTCTCATTTTTAAATGGAGTCATCTGATATTTAGAGTATCTTACATACATGGATATGGCAAAGCACATTTTTATTGCTATTATGAGAGATTGAGAATATTTTTTATGGTGCTGGGGCTTGAACCCAGGGTCGTGCAACTACTGAGCTATGGTCCCAGATATATTTTTTTTATTTTGAAACAGGGTCTAAGTCTCAGAAGCCTCACCATGTTCCTGAGGCTGGCCATAAACTAATTCTAATCCTCCTGTTTCAGCCTCTTAAATTCTGGGATTAAAAGTGTATACCACCACTTCTGGCAAGAGATTGAGAATTTTTAAAAATAAAAATTCAAGAGTATTAACTTTGGAATATATCTATTTATTTATTCAACAAATATTGAGAAGTTTACTGGGCATCAGAGCTGGGCTGGTACTGGGAAGGTGAACTTTTGTTTCATGGGACTTATAGTCAAGTAAGATATATGATTATTAAGTGAATAAAAACATTGATAATCTTCTTCTACTTCTACAAATAATTTTCTCATCAGATAATGAAACTGCCTGCATTTAGTAGGATGCAGACATAAAATAGTTTTTTTTTTTAACCCAGTACCTTTCTGTTTTGATGGTCCCTTACTTATGTTGGTTCAGTTTATGATTTTCAGACTTTATGTTGTGCAAAACAATACAAGCTCAGCAGAAATCATACTTTGGGTTTATGTAACTTTTTTATTGGTGCATTATAATCATACACCTTGATGAATTTCAGGATGATAGAGTAGAAGCCATACTGTGAGTGTTTTAATTCTTGATATACAGTCCAACTGTCTCTTGCAATGCTGGACAGTGGCAGTGGGCCCCAGCTTCCAGTTGGCCATGTGTCCACCAGGATGAACATAACTGATACTCTACAGGGCACGGTGTTGAGCTATGATGTTCATCAGGTTGCATGTATTAAGAGCATTTTATTTATTTATTTATTTATTTATTTATTTATTTGGTGGTACTGGGGTTCCTGGAAGCCCTTCTACCTCCGGGTTACACTCCGATGGGCTATACTCCCAGACCTATTTTTTAATACTTTTTTATGTGGAAACAGGGTCTCTTAAGCCAGCGCGGCTGGCTTCGAACCTGCGCGATCCTCCTGTCTCCGCCTCCCAAGCGTGGGGATTACAAGCATGTGCCACCACGCCCGGCTAAGGGCATTTTTTCATTTAGAATTTTTTTCAACTTGCAATGGCTTTATCAGGACATAACCCCCTCATGAGAAACATCTGTATTTGTGAGTATCCCATTCTCACTTCTTGATGAGTTTCAGAGGTGATTCTGAACTTGGCAGCCCCTATAAGGTATGACACATTCTGGTCCAGGCCAGTTTAGAAGTTCATTTTTTTTTCTGATTCATGGTTTGTTTTTTTTCTCAATGGGGCCTGACTGTCCAGAGGAATATGCCTAAGAAGAGAGGCAGTGGTCTTTCTCTGACTCAGTCTGTTTCTCTGGACCTTATTGGTAGTGTGTAGGTTGGGGGAATGCTGGGGAAAGAAAAGATTTACAGAAAAGGGACAAAAGTGTTTTCAGTCAACAAGTACCCTGTGTGGTAGCTATCCTTTAACCTTACCACACAGAACTCTTGGTGATCACCATCCTCTAGGGCCCCCCCACCTGTGGGGCCACTGTCTAGGTCAGGATGCAGCTAGAATTTCCATCTTGGTGGCTACTGTTCCAGGGTCTACTCTACCTGTAGGAATGTATGTGTGACCTTGGGGAAGGGCGGTGGAATTACCAGAGCACCTGATACTGCCTGGCTCCCTGCTGCATAGTATTTCTAGTTCTTTCTGTTAGCCACTTCAGCAAAGATCAGGAGGTCTACTGCCTGGGCCCCATGAAGATAGTGGTAATTCCTCTTCATATACCACCCCACCCTCTATGAATGTTTCTCTTAACCTATACACTTGGCTTTGGGAAGGAGGATACCTCCCTCTAAACTCCTTATAATTCCTTTCCCCCAATACTGATGATCTGCTGTATGGGCTTGAATCTAGATAATATAGCTGGTTTTCCTACTAGAAAATCCTGTGGACTGCCTTTGGAGGGCTCATAAAAAATGTGAATGTGCTTTGTGCCTATTGTTCTTAGCATTGACGCTTTAGTTGCTGTCTTAATTTTCTGTTGATAATAACATAATATCACTGATAGGATAAGTTATAAAGAAAAGTTTTATTTTGGCTCATGGTTCTCTGAACCAGGGGCCACATCTAGTTATCTTTTTCCTGGCAGAGTTTTGATGTGGCCCAGGAGAGAAGGGCTACATGAGAGACCTAGCCAATCTAGCTTTTATTAGTAGACTCACTCTTGAGATAACCCATTTATCACTAGAATAGATTAATCCATTCATGAGTATAGGGCCTTTAATCACCACTTAAAGGTCCCACCTGGATTTACCTCTTAACATTTCATAATGGGGATTAGATTTCAATGTGCATATCAGATGGGCAAAAACCAAACCAAACCAAACCCAATATTTAAACCATAGCAGTTTCAAATATTAGAGTCAGTAAAATGTTCCCATTCATAACCTGTCACAACTCTAGTTGCCTTATGTACTGTGAAAGCTTAGGGTGCTAAGAGGATTTTAGCAAGATGATTTCCCTGAGTAGGGTGGATGGAAAAGTAGAATTTGGAAGGTTGTCTCTAAGGAACTAACTTTTGAGTGGATTTCTGGAGAATGGACAGGAATATAGGTTATGAATGATCAGGTGGTGTGAGTTTGAGGCAGAGGAAACAGAAGAAAAAGCCTCTAGGCAAAGAGGAGCTTGGCTCTGTAAAAGAATAGAGGGGTCTTTAGTGGATATTATCAATAGTAAAATAACAATTTGACTGGTGAAGACCATAAGACATCATCTTTTAAAGCCTCTGGGAATTACTAAATATCCATTCAAGAAAATATTCGCAGTAGGGTCAGGTCACAAGGGGATCTTTGAATCACAATCTTGTCCCCTCTGTTCCTAAAATCAGTGTTTCAGCAGCTTTAGCTGGGACGTTTCACCCCAGACAGGTTTGTCCAAGAAGATAGAGCTTCCTCTCACCAACACCAGGCTCCAGTCTAGGGTTCTGGTTTCACCCTAAGAAGGGCAGGCTGCTTGCATTTCTCTCCCCGCCCCACATCCCCCAGCCTAGTGCTGCAGAAACTCTACTCCAGGCAGGTGTGACAGAGAGGTGTGACAGGTCCTTCTTTTCCCGTTCAGCCCTCACTTACAGAGTAGAGGTTCTATTCTTGGTAGGAGCTTGATTGTCTTCACTGAAGATCATGTGTAGTGCAGAAGTTCCACATGAGGGGAAATAGGCCAGGAAGACGGGATGTGTTGCTTCTCTGCCTGTGCCCACTCTCAGTGCATGTGGAACCACTCTGGGAACAGTAGTTCTGCCCTGAGCTTTGGGGCAGTAGAAGAATCCTATCAGAAAGCCAAAAGATAGGGACAATCCATATCTCTGCCTGATAGGACTGATTTTCTTTGGAATAGGAAGTGGGGAACTCTGAATGAGAACAAGTAAGAGGAGACTGATAGTTGAATGATCAAGCCAAATGTCAGGGTGGAAATGAATAGAAAAAATTAGGGAGAAAGTCAAGAACCTTCTAGAGATCTCAGTAAACTTCAGGGGCTGGGGAAGCTGTGTATAGGGTGCACCCACACAGGAGTACTCTGAGCAGAATGTGGGGGTAGACCTGAAAACATTCTCTACAGGCTGCACAGCCATAAACACAGGAAAGAAGCTCCGCTGACCCAAAAGGCTCAACTACCACTTTTAACCACACATTAAATAATAGGATTCACTGACCTCTGTTCAACTTCTAGAAAGCCAGGCTTAAAAATATAACCACTCTCATCTCTGGCAAACTGAAAGGCTGTGTGCATGCCTAGGGTGGTTAATTGCATGTGTCAAGTTGGCTAGGCCATAGTACCCAGATATTTATCAAGTGTTAATCCATTTGTAAAGGATATTTGAGATGAGATTCACATTTAAATCAGTAGACTTGGAGTAAAACAGAAGATCCTCCACAATGCAGGTGGGCTGTTGAATGACTTGAGTTTCTTAATTAAAAAAAAAAAAAGACAGTTCTCACCAAGGGAGAAGAAATTCTGCCTTCAGATTTCCTTCATATTCACACTACAATATCATTTCCCCCTGAGTCTGCAGCCTCCTGACCTACCCTGCAGATTTTGAACATGGCAGGTCCAGTAGATGTGTGTGCTTAGTCTGCTATTCCATGACATGAATTTCTATGTACATCCTATTATGTTCCTTTGGAAAACATTAACTAATATTGGAATTTCTAATTTTCAACAAAATTATGACAGGTAAACAGAAAGTATGATCCATACACAAGAAAAAAAAAAACATGAAATAAGACCTGTCTTTGAACAGGCTCAGATGGTGTGCTTAGCAGATAAAGATGTCAAAGTAAGCAGATTCCCTCTAACCCACAATGGCAATGTAATCCAGCATGGCAATCATCATAAAGTCAAACATGACTTCTTTAAGTATGAAGGAAGAAGAGGAGGAGTGGGGAGGGAACTGGGTGAGAGCTCACCAAGTGCTGTGTGCATGTATTTCACCATTACTATGAACTGCATTATGATGTGAAACTAGAATGCACCGATAAAATTGTAAGAAAGCAAAAATGAAGCTGGGCGTGGTGGCGCACGCTTGTAATCTCAGCATTGAGAAAGCTGAAACTGGAGGATTGTGGTTCTCGGACAGTCTCAGCTACTTAGTGAGGCCCTCTGCAACTTAGTGAAACCCTGTTTCAAAATAAAGAATAAATAGGCCAGGGGTGTAGCTCAGAGGTCCAAGACCCCTGGGTTCCATCCTCAGACTCTCTCTCTCTCTCTCTCTCTCTCTCTCTCTCTCTCTCTCTCTCTCTCACACACACACACACACACACACACACACACACACACACACAAACCCAAAGCAAAAAAGATGTCAAAGTAGTTATTATAAATGTGTTCAGAGAACAAAAAAAACTATGCTCGAGGAGTTAAAGGCATAATGATAAGTTCTTATGAAATACAGCATGTCAATAAAGAAATAAAAATTAAAAATACACACTGAGAGTTCTTATATTCATATAAGAACATATCACTGTTCTTTCCCCCACTGTGGTATTAGAGATCAAACCCAATAACATTCTACCTCTAAGATATATCCCCCATCCCAATTTTATTTATTTTTGAAATGGTCTCATTAGATTGATGAGACTCTCACAGCTGAAGCTGTCCTTGAACCTGTGATCCTCCTGTGTCAGCCTCCCAAGTACTAAGATTACAGCCACCATGCCTGGCTAAGAATGTATCATTTTGAATCTCACTACAATGCATAATTATATTGCATCAATAACATTCTAAAAAAATTCTGGAATCAAAAAGTATTGTAATTTAAAAAGTTCAGTAGCAGCCGGGCGTGGTGGCACATGCTTGTCTCCCCACGCTCAGGAGGCGGAGACAGGAGGATCACGCAGGTTCAAAGCCAGCCATGCTGCTTTAAGAGACCCTGTTTCCAAATAAAAAATAAGTATAAAAATAGGTCTGGGAGTGTAGCCCGGAGGTAGAAAGACTTCCAGGAACCCCAGTACCACCAAAAAATAAATAAATAAATAAATAAAGTTCAATAGAGAAGTTCAAGAGTAGATTTGAGCTAGCAGAAGTATCACAAATTTGAAAATACATCAGCAGAGATTATGTAATTTGAATAATAGGAAAAAAGAATGAAGAAAAATGAACATCTTTAGTAAATAGGAGGCACCCTTATGTGCAATGAAACATGAACAATGGGTGTCATACAAGAAGAAAGACAGAAGGGGAGAGAAGAAATAATATTTTAAAAAGTCCAAATTTTGTGAAAACATTGATCTATAAACTTCAAAAACCAGCAAATCCCCAGCAGGATAAATGCATAATGATCCATACTCAGGTATATCAAAATCTTAAAGGTCAAATGTAATCATCAAAGACAATGTTCCTTGTGTATTTCTCCTTTGTTTTTTCTCTTAACTGATTTAAAAAGCAATTGTATAAAACAATGTGTATGTATTTATATTGCTGGGTCTGTAGCATATAGAAATACACTGTATTTGACAATGGTTGCACAAGGAAGGAGGGTGTGAAGAAAGCTGTGATGGAGGTGTGAAACCAGTTGGTAATTCACGTCTGTGAGAAAAATGGAGAGAAGCAGAAAGGGCAAACAAGAATGTTAATGTGAAAAACTCTACCAACCTGTTCTTGCTCTCCTTTCTTTATTAGGCTTCTTTAAAACATAAAACTTTATAAAAGGTAATGACAATAATAATTTGTTTATATCATATACAGATATAATGTGTCTAACAATCACACAAGTGAAGCAGGACAGGAATGAAGTACATAGGCATAATATTTCTATATAGTTGATCTAAAGCAGTATAAATCATATTTTTTGGTGGTACTGGGGATTGAACCCAGAGATTGTTCTATCACTGAGCTATACATCCAGTCTTTTCTATTTTTTTATTTTTTGTACTGGGGATAGAACCTAAGGGCATTCTACCTCTAGTTATACCCCCAGCCCTATTTTCCTTTTTCAAAATTTATTTTGAAACCAAGTCTTGCTAAGGTGCTGAGGGTTTTGCTAAATACAGTGTATTGGCCTTGAAGCTGCAATTGTCCTGTCTTAGACTTTCAAGTACTTTTATTACTGGCATTGGCCACCATGCTTGGCCCTTTTTATGTTTTTATTTTTAAATATTTATTTATTTATTTATTTATTTATTTATTTATTTATTTATTTATTTTTGCTGTACTGGAGATTGAACTGAGGGGCATTCTACCTCTGAGCTGTACTCCAAGCCTTGTTCTTATTCTTTATTTTGAAACAGAATTTCAGAAAGTTGCAGAGGATCTCACTAAGTAACTGAGTCTGGCTGCAAACCCATATTCAGTAAGTTGCAGAGGGCCTCACTAAGTAGCTGAGTCTGGCTGCAAACCTATAATCATCCAATCTCAGCCTCCCAAGTAGTGGGATCACAAGCGTGTGCCACCATGCCTGGCTTTTATTTTTTATTTTGAAACAGGGTCTCACTAAGCTGCCCAAGTTAGCTTTGTACTTGTGATCCTCCTGTCTCAGCCTCTGAGGAGCTGGCAGTATAGGCATGTACCATGGTGCCTGAATCACAAAGGATCTAATTGGATATTTCTTAAAAAATAGAAAAAAGGGCCATGGATATGATCAATAAGCATGTTGAAACATTCTTTTTTTTCTTTTTTTTTTTGGAGGGGAAAAATGAAAAACAGTCTTGAAATCTCTGAATAAAAATAATAAATAGGGTTGGAGGTGTAGCTCAGAGACAGAAGGCCCCTAAGTTCCATTCCTAGTACCATAGGCACACACAGAATAATATTAATAAAAAGGAATAAAAGATCTTCATGGGTATGATAAATCATTTAATCAAGTTTGTCAGGGTTTCAGTAAACAAGCCTTAAAGTGCAGAGAATGAAAGTGTGGGCATTTAAATAAAGTAGATTTTGGACCTAGATTTGCCCCAGAAACTTGCTGGTTTTGTCATAGATGTTATCTACCTTTTCTAATTATATCAAATATTTCCTGCCATCTTCTATATTAAGATGTATGACTACAATGCACCAATAAAAACAGTATCTCCTAAGCACTTATTATGTGCCAGACATTAATTGTTTCACCATTTTATCTAATTTTACCATCAGTGACAACACTCTGAACAGTTACAAGTATTATTTCACTTTGTTAGTGAGGAACTCGGAGTACAGAGAGGACAAGCAATTTGCTAAAGGTGACACAGTCAGTGGAGCCATCATCAACTGAAGAGAAATAAAGCACCAGAACTTATAGTACTGCTTCAGTTTTCTTACTACCCCAAAGAGAGAAAATAATGACATTTGCTTCAAAGAACTGTGAGAATTAGATGCAAGGGAATATAAACTAAAGGATGGCATATAGAAAGAACCGGAAAACTTCAAGGTTATTTAAAAGTATTTTTTATGTAGGTAGCTTTTAAGGATGGAGCATCACTTAGCTTATTGCTGCAATATAATAATTGGCTTAGATGCTTTGGCTTCTCCTACAATGATTTCATCATCATTTAGTGTTGTAAGTGCAATTTGCTGCTTATAAAAACATTTATGGCTTTTAATAATTATTAACAAGCCATTTCGGGTGGTTGGAATGCTTTTTCTATTTGAAAGTTAGTTGTAGCTTTATATAAATCCAGTAATAATCATTTGGGATTTTTTAATGACAAGTACAAAATATTCTTCTAGATGTTTATCGAGAACAATTAAAAACTGCAAGCTTTCCTTCCGTGTACAAACATGTAGTTGTGTCACTATAAATATATATGTATGCTCTGGGCGTATTGCATCTATATTTGATAATACAGGAGCTATTTCTCTCTCTACCAGAACTTGGAAAATATTTTCTATCTTGTATTAAACCCCCAAATCAACATATACATTATAAATCATAGCAGACACAGGCAAAGTCAACAAAGTCAAAAAGATTCACAAGCCTCCTAGAATTAACTGTAATCAGAAGGAATGAGCATATGTAACTAACAAAGGAATATGCTCCTTATAAGGGGAAGTGTGGCTGGGCGTGGTGGTGCACACTTGTAATACACTTGGGAGGCAGAGACAGGAGGATAGTGCAGGTTCGAAGCCAGCCTTGCTGGTTTAAGAGACTCTGATTCCAAATAAAAAAATATATATATAAAAATAAGTCTGGGAGTGTAGCCCGGAGGTAGAAGGGTTTCCAGGAACCCCAGTACCATCCCTCCCCAAAATAAGCGGAAGTGTGTTATCTATGAAAATGTAAATAAAATAACCATCAGCAAGGGTTGAAAATTTCCATCAAGCATTGATCATGGGAAAAATAATTTGGGTCACATAGTATAAATGTTAACTCTTTTGGAAACAAATACAACAGTCAATGACATTAACTTATTGCATTTGCTGTTACCGTGTTCTGATATTGTCTGGACCCTTTCTTACTCCTGTTCTCTCCTTCTGGGATTCACCCGCTCTTTTGGAGGCATTCTAGATGCTACAGAGAATCTTCTCTTGTGCTTTGTGTGTTGTGGTTTACTTGAAGCGCTCTCTCTCTCTCTCTCTCTCTCTCTCTCTCTCTCTCTCTCTCTCTCTCATTTGTGGTACTGGAGATTTAACCCAAGGGGTGTTCCACTTCTGAGCCACAATCTTGGCCCTTTTTATGTTTTTCTTTTAAAATAATGGGATCTCACTAGGTTGCTGAGAGTCTAGCTCTGTTTCTGGGGCTATGGTTATAGCTATCTTCCTGTCTTAGCTTGGTTATGCTATCCTCCTGTCTTAGTTTCCCAAGTACTAGAATTACAGGTGTATCCATGCCTATCTATTAATTCTATCTATCTATCTATCTATCTATCTATCTATCTATCTATCATCTATCTATAGTGTTTGAATAAAAAAATGTAGCCCTTTGGCTACATTTATATAGAATACAGAATATATAGAATACAACTAGATTAAGACTTCAAGATATAATCATGCAACATATATCATGTTTCTAAAGGATTATCTAATTTTTATGTTATAGTTATTATGAACTAATGGTTGTTGATTTGTAAACATAGATAAATGAATAAGAATCCACTTGAAGCAAGATGTAAAGAAACAATAACTTCTGAATATTAATAATAGGAAACAGTGCTTTGAATGTGTCAGACACCAGTGTGTAAACACTAACACATATTGGCCTATTGATTCTATTTCATGGCATAGTAACATAGTTGTATTAATCATATAAATGAAAAAACAAAGGCATAAAGAAGCTGAGTACTTTTCCAGAGGTAACATAGCTACAAAATGGCATAGCCAGAATTCAAACTCCTCAGTTCAATTTCAGAGTTCACTTTGGTGTTAAGGGCTGTTTGTACATATTGTTCTGTTACTTGAGTCCTAGGCCAAATGGGACTACCCAACTTTTGGGAGTCCCAACAGACCAGGTCCAGTTACTTTCCCCTAAACCAAATGGAAAATGTTATGGTGAAGTAGGAGAGAAATTCATTCAGAATAAATGTATTAAGACAAGAGGAGACCAACCATTCCTAGTCCTGTCCTCAGGGAGGTAGCAGGAGCTTTGGGGCTAAATAGGAGAAGGACAGGTTGGGAAGAAGAAGCATGCAGACTCAAGCATTCTCAGTTCACCTGTGGTCTGGTTGATCATTATTAGCAATTAAAAGATGCTGCTGCTTGGGGGATAGTTTTGTCTCACCACAAGATGTGTATTGATCAGAACTGTTGTCTGGAGTCCACAGTGACTATAGGTTGGAATGACTCAGAGAAAGAGACCAGCCAGGAAGGTGGGATGGAGTTATTCCCTTCATATTTAGGGCAGTGTCTAGAGACTGCTAGGTGTAATTCCTGTAGTCTCAAACAGTGTAGTGTAAAAGCTGGTCATTGAAAGCCGAGTGTGGTGATGCACTTGTAATCCCAGTACTTGGGAGGTTGAGACAAGAGGAATGCACAGGTTCAAAGCCAGCCTCAGCTGTTTAGTGAGGCTCTCAGCAACTTAGGAGACCCTGTTTCCAAATAAAATATAAAATAGGTCTGGGAGTGTAGCCCAGAGGTAGAAGGCCCCTGCATTCCATCCACTGTACCACACACACATAAAAAGTTGGTCATTGACAATTTTATTATGATATCACTGAAAAGCTTAAAATGCCTTAGTTACTCTAATGGTACCTTCAGCCTGAAAGGTGGAAGATGGTCAGATTTAAATAAATATTATGGAACCAGCCAAGATGTTCATCAACAGATGAATGGATTAGAAAACTATGCGATGTGTACACAATGGAATTTTACCCAGCCATAAATAAAAACACAATTACATCATTTACAGGGAAATGGATGGAACTGGAGGACTTTATGCTAAGTGAGATTAGTCAGTCCAAAATAAAAAAAATTGGATGCTTTCCCTAATATGTGAAAGCTAGGGAGAAATGGGTAACAGGAGGAACTGTAGATGAAGAAGGAGATCCTATAGATGAGCAAATAAGGTGACCTAACTGAGGGGATGGGAGGGGGGAAGAGGGAAACTCTCTAAAGCACAGGATGAACTTTAATAAACATATCAAAGTCAATCACAAAGCCAAGCATGAGAAGGAGGGAAGGGGAGGGAATGGAGCGGGAATTGGTTAAGGGCTAATTGGGTGATGTGTGCATATACATCGCCACCATCTTTTATCCCATTAAGATGTATGACTATAATGCACCAATAAAAAGTTAAAAATTATTTTTTAGATGATCAACATGTCTGTGTGTGCAGAGCTGAGCAGGGATCTGACTAGTGTTGGAGGTTGTGAAAAACAAATGCTACGAGGCAGAGATGGCATCTTTGTCCTATGAAAGCTATGTCTAGTATGTCCTAAGAAAGCTATGTCTACTCACTGGCATCTGTAGGCCCAAGTGAAGAGTCAGTGCTCATTAGTAAAAGCAGCTTCGGAGTCCATCACATCTCCACCAGATGGAGATTGGTCAAGAATGGTTACCTCTATTTGACTGCTCATCTTTAGAGATCAACTTTTTAGCCATACTTGCAGAAAGAGAATTCAGGCAATTTCCTTACCTTTCTGGTCTCTCTGAGTACAGATAACTAGACTTTGTCCAGTTATATGCTCACCCTATTGCTAGCCTTTCCATTTGAATCACTTTTCTTTCCCTGTGGAATTTGCCTACTTTCTCTTGTCACCTGTTCATTGGACTTATGTATTGTAAAGATCTTCCTACTGGGAACCAAATATGCCTCTATGAAATATGAAGGATTATTAAACTGAAGACAATTAAAATCATATGGGGGAGCTCTTTGCTTTCCTTCTACCTGCCAAAAGAAGAATTTACAAAGACAAAAGTTATTCACTACCCCCTATGCCTCCACCTGAACAAGGGAGAACAAAGGCCAATTGCTGGACAGCTTCAGCCCTCTTAGACTTTGAGATGATACCAGAGGGACTTCTCTAATACTAACCAGCCTTTTTTGTTTCCCCCATGCTGCTGCTTTAATAGCATCACAGTCTTTTTCCTTTGTCTTGTTACATCCAAGATGTACTTCTTGAATATGTTATGCAAACTGGAATTCAAAGCCACTTCTTTGCCCGGACATGGTGGCCCATGCTTGTAATCCTTGCGCTTGGGAGGCGGAGACAGGAGGGTCACTCAGGTTTGAAGCCAGCCATGCTGGCTTAGGAGACCCTATTTCCAAATAAAAAAGCCTAAAAAATAGGTCTGGGAGTGTAGCCCGGAGGTAGAAGGGCTTCCAAGAAACCCATTACCTCCACCAAAGTCACTTCTTTGAAAAGTAACTCATTCTCTGGGTGCCTCCCATATTGTTTTAGCATTCTCAGTGCTGACCACATCCAAAGACCTGGTAACTTAGAGGAAGGAAGATTTGTTTGGAGATCTTCAGGTTCAGTCCATGTGAGACCAGGGCCTGAAGCTCAGGGCATGGTGGCAGGAAGCAGAATGCAAGGGAGCAGAACACAAGGACCACCATGGAGGCCAGGAGCAAGAGAACAAGCAAGGACATTAGAAACCACAGATAATCCCAAGGCCACAGCCCGAGGGACCCACCTTCTCTAGCCACACATGACCTGCCTAGGTTACCACCCAGTAAATCCACTGCAACGGATTTATGCCCTAATGAGATTACAACCAATTCCTATTGCCAGCATTACTACCTTGTTTCTGTTAGGGCTGGGGGGGGGGCATTCAAAATCCAAAGCATTACATATGTACATATAAAAAATGCATGTTAGCCGGGCGTGGTGGCGCATGCTTGTAATCCCCGCGCTTGGGAGGCGGAGACAGGAAGATCGCACAGGTTCGTAGTCAGCCTTGCTGGCTTAAGAGACCCTGTTTCCAAATAAATAAAAAGTATAAAATAGGTCTGGGAGTGTAGCCCGGAGGTAGAAGGGCTTCCAGGAACCCCAGTGCCACCAAAAAAAAAAAAAAAAAAAAAAAAAGCATGTTAATCTAATCAACTTCTGTTTTTTTTTTTGGTTAATCTGTTTTTCCTAACAAAGGTCTGTTCCAACTGTAAACCCTTTGGGGATTATTATTTTTTCCTCTGTAACATTCAAGATCAAGGAAGCTTGAGAGCTGGTTTGGATGCATGTATCCATCATCTTTTATCCCATTAAGATGTATGACTACAATGCACCAATAAAAAATTAAAAAAAAAAAAGATCAAGAAAGCTGAAAACTACACTCAGCTGTCTTGTTCATTTTTTGGTGGGAAGGGGAGTGAATGATTCTTTCAAACTTAACAAACAATAGGAAATTTCTGTCTCCATAGGTGTATTTGGAAGTTGTTCATTTAAAAAACTATGTGGGTATGGTTATTTGAAGGTAATATATCTTTAATATTTGCCAGAATAAGCACATATTTTTAAGTTTTATGAAAGTCTACATGATTGTACATGTACTTTGTTTTACAAAGTAAAACAAAAGTAGATTTACCCACATTTCTCATTAGTTATCAAATAAGCAAGATATAAAACAGTGATGCCTTATTAAAAACATTTCAAAGTGCATTAAAGGAAAAAAGTATTCTATCTTATTACTTTCTATTAACAGAGAAATTGTGAGCATGAGATATCTTTTAAACATGAGCTTCTGCTTATGTGACAAGTAAACATTTTCACATAAATGGGTTATAAAATAATGTATTTATTAAAATTTATGTGTAACTATAAGCTAATGTTTCACAGAAAGTCTGTCTTTTAAAATATGATTTTTTTTGTCTAAAACATCAGTCACCAAATATGAGTCTTTAATAATGTGAGACAATTGTATCTCAAGAACCATAAAAGCTTTGTATTTGTCCATGATACATCACAGGACTTCCTTGGATTTTTCAGTGTTTCAACAACACCAATAGCAAATATCATACTTCTTGGTTTTAAAATTGTTGTGGTCCATTCTGTGGTAGTATAATGGAATCCCAAGACTAGATAATTTACAATGAACAGAGGCTGAGAAGAACAAGAGCATGTGCTAGCAGAGGAGAAAGCCGTTCTATTATGTCATCCCAGGGTACAAGATGAGTTGTTGAGAGCCAGAGAGTAAGAGACTCTAGCGCACTTTATTTATTTACTTATTAATTATTTTTTGTGGCATCAGGAATTGAACCCAGGGGGTGTACTACCTCTGAGCTACACTTACAGCACTTTTTTTATATTTATTTTGAAACAGTGTCTCACTAAATTTCTGAGGGTCTTGCTAAGTTTCTGAGGCTGGTCTTGAATCTATGAACCTCTTATCTCAGCTTCCCAAGTTTTGGGATAACAGGTGTGAGTCATTGCACCTGGTCCTAATTCACTTTTATAACAAATCTACTCTCACAATAACTATCAATTCCTCTTGTAACAACATTAATTCACTCTTCAGGGTGGAATATTCACGACTTAATTATCTTTTATTAGGCCCACTTTCTAACACTGTTGCATTGGATTAAGATTCAAACACATAAACTTTGATAAACACAGTCCCAGAGAAGCTACTGAGTATAAGATACAACATCAATTTAAAAAAAAAGTTTTTCAGGAAAACAAAATACATTGAGGTATATCAAGATATGTACATCAAATATATGACAGTAGCCAGATTTCTTTCTTTCTTTCTTTCTTTCTTTCTTTCTTTCTTTCTTTCTTTCTTTCTTTCTTTCTTTCTTTCTTTCTTTCTTTCTTTCTTTCTTTCTGTACTGGGGATTGAATCCAGGGGCATTCTACCTCTGAACTACACCTCCAGCTCTATTTTTTTTTTTTTTTTGCAGTCCTAGGGAAGAAACCCAGAGGCATTCTCCCTCAGAGCTACACTCCCAACCCTATTTTTTTATTCTTTATTTTGAAACAGGGTCTCACTGAGTTGGAAAGGGCCTTACTAAGTTGCTGAGGCTATCCAGGAACACAGATTCTCCTGTCTCAGCCTCCCAAATGCTGGGATTACAAGCGTGCACCACTGTGCCTGGCTATATGTCCATATTTTTGAAACATTACAATATAATCACAAGATGATTTAGAGTGGTTTGGTCATCTTCTGGGTCTGTCCTGATGGGGCTTAACTCTCTTATTTAAAGAGAGTACCTCTTTTGTTTAAACTATTCTGGGAAGGATTACAATACTCAAGGAGATTACTCTTTTGTGTGACCTCTGTCCTCTGACCAAGCGATATCTCTCCTGCTTAATTATTCCTAGGCTAGATAATGAACAGTTCAAGGTTTATTGAGAGTTTCCAGTATGGTGTCCAGCCACCTTTCTGCATCTTTGTGTGCTCTCTATTGTCTGATCAATGGATACCTCTTTGAGGATAGTCAACGGGACTCAGGGTTATTATTAAAATTTCTTAGAAGTTTTGGAATAACAGGTCTAGTTGAAAAGTAAGACTTTTGGGGGAATTTTACCACAGGCTTTTATGTTCAAGTTATATTTTCCTTTTCTTTCTCCTTTCTACATATTTCCTCTATCTTACTTCTTAACCAAATTTCAAATCTTACTTTACTTAAGCATAATATATTCTAATTGTGTCTTGTTGGAAAACATTCTCTCTCAACTCTGTTACCATTGCCATTTGGTTTTCTCCTCAGGGTCAGATTTCACATAAGCTACACTTCTGCTTCCCATTCCCCAAAAGTCTTTTACAATTTATTTTTCTATTTTGATTTTCAAAAATCATTTTGTGAGAGTTACTATAATAGGAAAAGCAGACAAGAACATTGGGGCTGAAAAAATGAACAGATGCTGGCTGGCCAGGTACATCACTAAATTCTGCAATCTACTTTATTCTGTTAGTTCATGGGAGGGGGAGAATAAAATTCAAATTCAGTCTAAGCAAATTAAAAAATAATTATAAATCAAGGAATTTGGGGATTGCTGAGGGTATACGAAATTGTTGTGGTTTAGGACATGCTATCCCCAGATAGGGGATCTTGGCATTTGAGAAATAGCCGAGATAGAAAGGTCAGTTTTATCTTTCTCTTAACACAGAAGGAGGTCATTAGACCCTTATCTTAGAGGTGCCTTCCCTACCTGGAGGAGAGCATGTCATTATCTGAACAAATAGGCCTTGCTAGGTTCTTCCTAGTTTACTATCATTAGATTATATCCCCTTTGTGCAAGCATATTTCTTGACAACTGTCTACTCTTCATTAAACAGTATAAAAATCCACATTTTCCTATTTTTTATTGAGTCCTCATTTATTTATAAAGGCTCCTGTGTCATCTAAAACATATTAAATAAATTTGTATGCTTTTGTCTTTTTAGTATATGTTTTGTTAAAGTCTCAGCTATAAACCTAGAAATGGTTGAGAAAAAATTTATCTTGCTTTACAAAATCAAAAACATTGAATGTTCAGTTGCCAAAATATTGCAGTATTTTTTTTTTTATCTATGTTGGTTCAATGTTGGCCACCAGAATAGCCTTATGATAGAATTTGCTGATTTTAAACATTAGATATTTGAAGCATTCTATTTTATGATATACAGTTTGTTCTGACCTTATCTCTGAGTAAGAAATTGAAATAAAATGTCTACGGTAATTTTAACCTTTCTTGTGATATGAATTATCACTTTGATTTTAGTTTTAAATAATAAACTTGTGAGGCTCTTTTATCTTTATGGGTTTGATGGTTTGTTTCTGAAATTAAAATCTGACTTTGTTTAATATCTTATCAACACAGGACAATATCCTTCATGTATACTATAAAAGGTGACAAACAAAAATGTGCTCTGATTAGCACCTGCCCTCCAAGCCACCCCTACACAAAAACTTCTGGTTAGAGCACAACCCCATACCTTTTTGTTTAATCAAACTGAATATCATGTCCCTACTTGAACCTGAAAGAATTTAATGCTGAAATTTCAGCCTGAGTTTTATTTATGAACCAGTTGCCTGTGAAATATGCATAGGCATTTGAAATTAGTGATAATGAGTAGAATATATACATATTTTAAGAAAATACATGGATCATTTCCTGTCTTTTCTTGTGGTTGAAGCAGACTAGAAGAGCAGCGGCCTCCTACAGTTGCTATTATCATTCCACATTTCTCTTTTATTGCCCATCAAACATGTATAGATTTAATGACCTGGAGAGGGATCAGTGAAATTCTTCACAGCACTGCATGTTTATTAATGGGCCTCCTGTTCATTGTGATGTGATAGTGTCAGGATTATGCTAGTGGTATTGCAGGAGGCAATTAAGGGTTTCTTTATTCCTTATAAAAAAGGAGATTAGCCACTGATTAGCAACAAAATCCTGGCAAGTGAGTGGGGAAAGGAGAAAAGCAAGAGCCACAAGGAGGTTAAAAGATGGGACATTATTTGACGAGTTTTCTCTGTTGTAGGACATGACAAGGAGAAATAGCCACAGAGCTGGGAAAGGAGAAATAATGGAATAAAAGAGAATTTAAAATGGTCGGGAATGGAGGTCTTTGCAAGGACTCTTAGTTTAGTGAGGAAAACATTCAGTTCTTTCAATTAAATTTATATCAATATCAAGAACAACTTCTTGATCAACTGTTTATATTAGTGTATAGAGGTTTATGTGGGGGTGTAAGAGTAATTTGTATTTAATACCTGCCCACAAATAGAAAAATGAATCTTAGGAACAATTTTATTGCAAGTTGGGAAAGGGAGTTCATAATCTGATTCAGGCAGTTGTCAAGCAATAACTGAAGAGCTGGTCCATGCTTCGATTATTTAACTGAGTATGTTGGAGGGATTGGAAAAAAAAAAAAAGACACACTCCCTAACCAGGCTGAGCTTTGCATATGGCAGAGAGTGGCACACATTTACCTAGAATTTGAGATCAGTAAAAATAAATTTAGAAGATATAAAATAGAAAGGAGCTAATATTTATCTAATGATTCATTTTATTTATTTAGCAGATATTAATTGCCTACTCTATTCCAGGAGTTACTCTACATGCTAGGGATAAGTAAAAATGTTTACATATTTTTGTAATACTTTATCAGCATTGTTTTCTTTCATTATATAATCTTCCTCACTGGCCTACACTGTATACATTCCAAATTTTTGTGTTGAAATTCGAATCCCTAGCTAGGCATGGTGGCGCACGCTTGTAATCCCAGCATTTGGGAGGCTGAGACAGGGGGATTATGGTTCACAGACAGCTTCAGCTACTTAATGAGCCCTCTGCAACTCATTGAGACCCTATTTCAAAATAAAGAATAAAAAATAGGGCTGGGGGTGTAGCTTGGAGGTAGAATGCTCCTGGGTTCCATCTCCAGTACCGCAAAAAAAAAAAAAAAAAAAACCAACACAAAACAAAACAACAAAAAACATATATATCTAATCCCTAGTACCTCAAAATGTGATTACTTGGAGATAGGAACTTTATAAGTTAAGTAAGGTTAGTAAGGTCTTTGGGAACCACTCAAAGATGATGAGTGCCCTTACGACAAAAGGATAAATTAGTACAAATACAGAAATGGAAGACCATAAGAAGATGCAGGGAAGAGATAAAAATCTAAAAGCCAGAAAAAGGCCACAGAAGAAATAACCTTGAGCTGGGTGCAGTGGCACCTGTAATCTTAGGTACTTGGGAGGCTGAAGCAGGAGGATCCTAAGTTCAGAGCCAGACTGGACAGCTTAGTGAGGCACTATCTCAAAATTAAGATTAAAAAGGGATAGTGACATAGTGTAGTTGTAGAGCACCCTGGAATCAATATCCATTAGGAAGAGGAGGTGAAGGAGGAAGAAAAAGAGAAGGAGGAAGAGTAAGTAATCTTGTTGATATCTTGATCTTAGACTTCTAGCTTTCATAACCATGAGAAAAGCGTTTTCTGTTAAGCCATATAATCTGTATTACTCGATTATGGTCGGCCTAGCAAACTAACACAGCCCTAATGGCTCTGCTTCAAGATGAAGCAGTTTCAGAAAGGTACGCAAGTAATGCAGGTTTATAAAACTAGTAAGTAGTTTTCAGAACTTGGATTAAAAAGTATTCCCGTAGTAACTAAAATGATCAGCCACTAAGGATATGTGCATCCGAATTTCTAAAAGAATCTTGAAATGTTAATCGAAAGTAGATGTCAATACCAGCAATTCCAGATTTTCAGAAATCCATGTAAGAGTAAGATGTCTTCGTTCACTTATTCCTTACCTAGAGTATCACATGCAAGACTCATAATCATACTCTTGGAAAAGCACAAATTAGAATATATTCCAAAGAGAATGTATTCCAGAGAGAATGAAGCAAAGGTGACCAAAGGATTCAGCAACATCCCACATTAGAAATGATGAAGAGGATTCAGGCATCTTTCTAAAGAGAACTGTTTCATTTGAAGAGGAAAGGGGAAATAGATTGGTTTTGGATGAATCTGTAGGGAAGAAATAGGAATACACTCTAAGAAGGATAGATTTAGAAACAAGCAGGGCTTTCTAGGGTACACAAAAAATATTAAAGGGCTTTTTGGAGTCATTGTCATAAAGCATGAGTAATTGCTTTAGGGAAGGGAATTTTCTTATAATTTTTCTAGTGCTAGATGATAAGGCCAACTAACTCTGAGTTCTTTGTAAAGTGAGGCATGTCAACAGCTTGTCATAAAACTAAACTAACTTCTGAGAGCCTGTGGCAAAGGTAGCTAGCTGACTGTCTCCCCAAGATGCTCATCATTCATCCCATGTGTGACTTCAGTCTGCACAAGTTTATACACAGATACGCTTCTTTTACCTTTCTTCCTGATTTGCCCACAAGATCTGGGTGGCCAGGGTGACCTTGGTGGTAGAATTTTCAACAACATGAACTCCTTAAAGTCTACAAAGAGCAGAATATGACCTTTCCTTTCTGCCAATCAGGAAGTCCACAGTGGACTCTATGAAATCAGCTTTTATTGTGTTAATGCACCTGACTTTTGATGTTTACTTATTATAGAAGCTGGAATTACCTTAACTAATTCAGGCCCTGAAGTAATGGCATTGACTTAGAGAGAGATGATATAGTTCATGCTGCCAAAATAAACCAAAACAAAATACCAAGAAATAAAACACCTTAATACAGGTGATATCAAGAAACCTGATGAATTAGTAATAAGCCAGAGAAGATAGTTTTTAATCTTAATTTAGAACTCCCAACTTGGAACTTCAATTCACAAGGGAAAATTTTTTGGTATTGACTTTAAGTTCTTTGACTTTAACTTGCAAGAGGACTTACTTTTGAGCTTTAAATTCTCACTAGGAAGGGAGATAACACAAAGAGTTTTATATGAAAACGTTGGGAATTTCTATTATTGGTGTTTTATTATTAAAGTGTACTTTATTTTAATATTATTTGGTTTCATTGCAGAAAATGAAATGTTATACAGTAGACTGTGTTTCTAAACTAGTATTGAATGGAAAATAGAGAAGAATTGGTTTTAAGCTGTGCCTACAGAATGGTCTTGGTCTGGGCTGCAGGCCTCTCACAGAAACATCTAATCGCTCCCCTGGTTTTCTAGGAGGAGCAGTGGTTGGTATGGGGATAGTCCTTAGAAGTGTGGGAACAGGACTGCTTTCATGGAAGACTGCCCTCAGGATGATGGCAAACCCTTTGTTGACTCTAAGATTAATAGCTAAATCCAATGGGTGAAAAGAAGCTGGGAATTTCCCCCTAACTCTTGGGAATTGGAAATTTTTCCCCTATCTCTTGGTTTCTAAGATGAGGATTTTTCTATAAAAACCCTCCGTTGGTCTATTTGGAAAGAGCTGTTGGGCATGCACTGCTCAGGCCCTGCCCTTCTTTTTGGGAAACATCAGGAGGTCAGAAGCCTGCCTCTGTTGCTCTGTGGACAGGCGGCTCTTGCTTCCCCCCACTCATGGCCATCATCAGGCTCATGAATATTTCTCCTTTTCCTCTCTCTCTCTCTTTCCCTCCCTTGCTTCGTTCCTTGTACTTGGAATTGAAGCCAGGACATTCTACTTCAGAGCTATGACCCAGCCCTATTCTTTAAAATTTGAAATAGGGTCTCGTTCTGATTCTGGCCTTGAACCTATGATTCTCCTGTCTCAGCCTCCCCAAAGTGAGATTATATACCTAATTAATCCACTACATCTGGATTAATGAGTCTTATTTCTGATTTTAGGAATATCTTCCAACTTGAATTCCATTTAGTATTCAAGGTGGTATTTTGATGTTTCTCCTGCCATTTGTTTTATTTATCAAATTATCTGATATGAGAAACCTTGGTAAGGCTGAGGCATTTGAATTTTTGGAATCCCTTAGAGATTTCAGGAGGTACCCAGAAATAAGGGCCAATGCGAAGTTTCTGTCTGCCCTCTGGATATTAGTTACTATCATTTTCAGGTGTATAGCTTTGCCTTCGAGTCAAGATAGGCAATAAGACATTAAACTCATAAAATCTTAGTGACTTTAACAAGTTCTCCTATGATCTCAATGGGTTTTAAGAAAGCATGACTTATGTGTATAATCAGTATTCTGCCATTATCCATGGGTGAAACAGGCTTTAGAGCCCTGAGCAATGCAAAGTGTTGTTCTTTGAACTTCCCTTCCCACCTATGTAGCAAAAAGTAAAAATTATGGAATAATGGTAATAGTAAACTTGCATAGAAATTATTATATTCTAAACACTGTTATGTTATTAATAGACATTAAAGCATTTACTTTTCATAGCAAGCTTATGATATAGGGACTATTTTCTCTGACAACCTTATAGATGAGGAGCTAGAGCCGGTTCACTGTGGGGCTGGGATGCAGTCCTAGGTGGATTCTCTCCATGCTCTTAGCTATGATGCTCTACTCCTGTTGACAATATAATGATAGTAATGTAATAAGTACAAGAATGCTAAAATTTACTCATGATAATGCTATTGTTTCTTTTTTGAAATATCACATCAACTTTTATAAAGATCTTTATTTTCCCCCAACTTTGGTATTTTTGTTTTGCTTTGACTTTGTCTTTGTTTGTTTGGGCTGCTATAGCAAAAGACCATACACCGTGTTACCCACAAACAATAAAGACTTAGTTCTCACAGTTCTGGAGGCTGGTAAACCAAAGATAAAGGCAGATTTGGTGTTTAAGGATCCACGTTGTGGCTCACACACAGCACAGTACAGTCTTGCTGTGGCTTCACAGGACAGAAGGGGTAAGGAGTCTTTCTGGGACCTCTTTCATAAGAACACAAATTCCATTCATGGGAGAATATGAACCTCTTACGAACCTGTCAAAGTCCCACCTCTAATACCATCACCTTGGGAATTAGAATTTCAGCATATGAGTTTTGATGGGAGCAAACATTCAGACCATAACAGACTTTAAGTGTACTCTTAGCCTAACTCTTAGTGAGTGGAGATGAGAGAATAAAAATGTAATAGGAGGGACTGACCATTGAGGTAGAAGAGAAAATGTTACATTTTGTGCCTCCAAAGCCAAAAAAAAGAAACAAATGACATGTGAGTCTCTCTCTTCCTTTTGCAGGCCTTTGAATTTTTAAAAAATCAGAGAATTCTCTTACATTCACAACCCTTTACCAAACTGCCTTCCATACAACATAATGAATCATAGTAACTCAATCATCTTATAAAAAATGAACGTCTCTAGAACCCAAGATCTCTGCTTCACCATTAGTTATAATGCAGTTTTTCTTTTTGGAAATAAAAACTGCTGTACCTGCAGTGAGTTTTTAATTATTTAAAATTACTTTTGTGCTAAAATTGTTATAGTTCTATACTTACAGAGGTTATCTGGCACATATTTGTGAACATTTGTCTTTATATCTACACAATCTTTTAAAAATCTTTCATTGGTTAGATAAGAAACAAGACTGTGCCTGACCTTAAAAAGAAGGTCATGAGTGTCTGTGCGACCAGTTTTGGTTGGATAACAATATTCCTGGGGCAGAAAAAAAATCTTGTCTTGATTTAATTCCCGTTGAACTCATAGTGTAGCATTTTCTTCCTGGGTCTATGATATCCTGAGTTGTAATGAGACCATCTGAAGGAAAACCATATTATCTGTGGGGACCACTTCTGGATTATGGACTTGCTAGACTAAGAATATGTATAAAGTACAGCAAAGTGAGAGGAAGGTGAAAATGGAGAGATTGAATGGTATCCGTAGAATATGATAGGTTCTGTTTTTTTTTTTGTAGCTCAGTGTTTTTTTTTAATTTTTTATTGGTGCACTGTATTCATACATCATAGTGGGATACAAACTTTTGTAGACATACATGCACACATCACCCAGTCAGCCACCACCCGATCCCCACCCCATTCTCTCCCCATCCCTCCTTCCCATGCTTGGCTTAGTGGTTGACATCTAGTATTATAGCAATTTATCCAAAATTAACAATGATAATCTCACAGAACAGTTTCATTTGTCTGATATCAAGCTTTTGATGACTTAAAGATAACATTTCAATATTTCTTTTTGCTTTCTTTCTTACCAGAGAATATTTTTTTTCTATTTTTTTAGGTGAAACTATCATATATTTATATATTTATTTTTCAGAAAAAAATCTATCCTAATATGGAATATGGGTTCTAGATACCCAAAATGATCTTGAAAAAGAACAAAGCTAGAAGATATATATTTTCTGATTTCAAACCATATAAAGCTACAATAATTGAAACAGTGTAGTACTATTCTAAAGGCAGATATATAAACCATTGGAGTTAAATAAAAGCCTAGAGCTAAATTCTTCCCTATATTGTCAAGTTATTTTTGACAAGGTTTCCACGAACATTTGGTGGTGGAAATAATAATCTTTTAACTAAATATTGTTGAAACATAATAATTACATGGAAAAGAATGAAATTGGACCCTTACCTAATCCCATATACAAGTATTGACTCAAAATAGATAAAAGACCTAAATATAAATCTTAAGACTATAAACTTTTAGGAGAAAATCTGGGTCATAAAACCTCACAACATTGAAATTGGCAGTGATTTCTTGGATATGATTTCAATGGTACAGGCAGGGAACAGAAGAGTATACAAACTCCCTAAAAAATAAAAAAAAGATATTGTATATCCAAAGACAATGTAAACAGAGTTAAAAGTTACTAATAGAATGGGATAAAATATTTCCAAATGCTATATCTGAAGGTATATTAATATTCCAACTAGAAATCCTAAAAATTAACAACAATAAAGGGAAACAATACAATTTAGAGATAGGTAAAAGACTAACATAAATAATGAATCTCCACAGATAACCAATCTTAGTTGTCTGTTGAATGGAAAATCTTGTTTCTCTGGTTCTGATGTGTGTTACCTATTTCTTCTTTGTAGTTAATCTCTTTGAGTATTTTCTCTAGTGCTGGTTTTGAAGACATAAATTCCTTCAGTTTCTGTTTGTCATGGAAGCTTTTTATTTCTCCATCTAATTTGATAGAAAGTTTTGCTGGGTAGGAAATTTTTGGCTGGAAGTTGTTTTCTTTCAGAGTTTGGAATATGTTACTCCAAGCCCTTCTGGCTCTCATGACTTGGTTTGGGAAGTCTGGAGTGATTCTAATTGGTTTGCCTCTGAATGTCACTTGGCCCTTTGTTTTTGTTGCCTTTAAGATTCTCTGCTTGGCTTCCACATTGGTCATTTTGACAATTATGTGGCGTGGGGATCCTCTTCTCCGATCCTGTCTAAAGGGAGTTCTATAAGTTTCCTGGATCTGTGTATCAACCTCTTGCTCTATGTTTGGAAAATTTTCTGCTATTACTTCCTTGAAGAGATTGTTGTTTCCTTTGGTTTCACTTTCTTTTCCCTCCTCTATTCCAATTATTCTTAGGTTAGCTCTCTTAAAATGGGCCCATATTTCTTCAATGTCAGATTCCTGCTGTCGGATATTTTTTTCTAGATTAGAAACTATGCGTTCATTTTTGGAATGATCATCTTCTAAGAGTGAGATTCTGTTCTCCATGTGGTCTAATCGGTTGTTCATGCTTTGAATTGAGGCCTTTACTTCATTAATTGCATCCTTTATCTCTTTTTGGCTCTCTCTGAATTCTTTTCGAAGCACCTCTATTATTTCTACAGTTATTTTCCTGAATTGATCTTCTAGAAATCTCTGATTTTCTGTTTTATTGGGTTCTGATGTTGTGGGGTTGTGGGCATTTATTGCTCCAGTGTTATTCCTCATTCCCATGATTTCGGAAGTTTGTGCCTTCTCTGGGTTCTTCCCTTGGATCACTATGACTCTGCTTAAGGTGCTCTGGATCTCGAGTCTGTAGTATCTCAGACCCCACTACTCCTTTACTGGGTTGTATCACAGAGTCTCCGACCCAGGGAGTCGATAGAGGCTGCTTTAAACTATGGGTGGTGCCAGGTTGCACGTTCTCCTATGGTTTGATATCTCTGCCACCACCACTCCCCCACTGGGTCAAGTCCCAGGGAGTACAGTACTGGGATTTCTCCTCTGTGGCCCGCAATTTGACTCACTGTTCTTGAGTTTGCAGATGTAGCTGTACTGGACTCGGTGAATTCGCTGCTGCTGCCACCGATGGCAATATGGCGCCGCTTCCATGCCCTCGGCCGTGAGGCTGGCATATTTTTTCTTCTCTGATTTTGATTTCCACTCTGAGTCCGTGCAGTGTGTGCTGAGCTCAGCCACTGGGAGCTTTAGATGCTTCCTGCGCCGAAAGATCCCGCCTGGCTGTTCCGCAACGGCTCACCTTGGCTTGCTGTAGCCGTCCAATGAACTCGCTGCTGCCGCCGGTAGTATGGCGCTGCTGCCGCGTCCTCGGGCGTGAGGCCCGTGTATCTCCTCTGTGGCTCTGAGCTCTGTTCTCAGTCCACTTTCTCTCTGGAGCCTGGTGATTTTTTTGTTTCTCTGGTGATGGTGTTTTCTGGCTATGAAAGGCGCTGATTTTGTGGTAATGGAGATTGGTTGTTAGCGGGGCTCTTAAGCCCTGCCTTTCTCGGTCGCCATCTTCCTGGAAGTCTGATAGGTTCTTTTTGCATTTTGAAAGTTGCAGAGGTAGCTGGGTGTGGTGGTTCATGCCTATAACTCCAGCATTTGGGAGGCTTAGACAGGTGGGTGGCAAGTTCAAAACTAGCTTTAGCAACATAGTGAGACCTTAGACTAAGGTCTATCTTAGAGGTAGAATGACCCTGAATTCAATCCCCATTATAAAAAGGGGGGGGGCACAGATGTGGGCTAGGGGCTTGATTTTACCTTAACTGTTGTCCCACTTTCATTATTGAAAATTTAATTTTCTATTATTTGGTCATTCATGATTCTTACACATTCCTCCTTTTTCTCATGAAGTTGATTTAAATTATTGTATTAATTATTATTGTTTTGAGAGTCCTATCTATTTTCAGGTTCCAAATGTTATCGTTCAAACTCATGGCACCGAGGTCTTCATCATAGTCTTGTCTCAGCTTCCAATCTGCTAAGCAGCCTCTGCACGAACATTTAGAGCACCCTCCCTGACACAATGGCCCAGCCATTTGCCATACAAATGTAATCAAATCTATTAATGCCTTTATAGATCAAGTTTATTTCTTCTTTATGGAAAGTAGTTCAGGAGAAATGGCACAAAGGAACAAAGAGGTTGGTGTCTGGTGGGTATAGATGAGGGAGTTTTCCCCTTCCAATTGCCTCACAAATCAGAGGGAACATTTTTTTGTTTAGCAATAAACTTTCTAGCTGAAACTTGGGCTGAATGTAATTTTCTTCAGGCTGAGATAAGGATGGGTAGGGAAATTAGTTGTTTAAGAATGAAGATGTATAAAAAGGAATGATTATTTTCTAGTATAATTTCTGGCTCGAATCTCATGGGATGCCTTGCTCTAATAATTGTCATTGATGTCCATGTCTTACCTAAGATAATTCTGAAATCAGATTTTTAAAACTATATTATAAGGCATTCTTAAAAACCCTGTTTCAAAATAAAGATAAAAAATAGGGCTAGAGGTGTAGCTTGGAGGTAGAATGCCCCTGATCTATCCCCAGTATTGCAACAAAACAAAACAAAGCAAACAAAAAAACAACCCTCCCACCCCCCTCAAATCCCCCCAACCCCCCCAAAACAAAAATAATCCCAAATCTAAAAAACAACCCTTTTTAGTATTTTTTTTTTTTTTGTGTGTGTGTGTGGTCTTGGGGGTGGAACCTAGGGGCTTTTCTACCTCCTGGATATACTCCCAGACCTATTTTATACTTTATTTGGAAACAAGGTCTCACTAAGATGCTGAGAGCCTCACTGAGTAGCTGAGGCTGGTTCTGAATCTGTGTGATCCTCCTGTCTCAGCCTCCCAAGCACTGGGCTTACAAGCGTGCGCCACCACGCCCGGCTTTAATAGTAGTGTTTAAACTACATTTTCTATTGGTGCATTGTAATCATACATCTTTATGAGGTACAAGATGGCAGAGAAATACACACACACACACCACTCTTATTTAGCCCTTCCCCAATTCCCACCTCATTCCCTCTCTCCTTCCTCCTTCTCATTTTCCACTTAGTGATTGACTTTGTTATGTTTGTGAACACACATAAACTATATTTTAAACTACATTGTTGTTCTTCCTTTCTCCTTCCTTCTTCCCTCCCACCTTCCCTCCATCCCTCCCTCCCTCCCTCCCTACCTACCTACCTCTGTTCCTCCCTCCTTTCCTTCCTTCATTGCACTAGAGACTGAACCCATGGGCATTCTACTTCTGAGCTAAACCCCCAACCCTTTTGATTTTTTGTTTTGAAAACAAAACAGAACGCTAGGTTGAACAATAGGTTGCTGAGAGTTTTTCTAATTTTCTGAAGCTGGTCTTTAACCTAGGATCCTTCTGTTTCAGCTTCCCAAGTACTGGGATTACAGTCATGCATTACCATGCCCAGCTGGTATTTTTTCTTATTTGTGCTTCTCTGTGTGGAAGGGTATTTTCTACATTATGAGTTTGTATTGAATCCAAGTTGGTGCTGACATTTACATAAAAATAGAGTGAAAAAAGTATGTGGGCTGAAAAAGGGAAGTTGGATGATGGAAATCACATTTCAGAGGATTTAGAGGCTATGTATTGTGCTGGCTTTTTAGGCCATAACAACATATTGCCACTAGAGGTCAGTAAAAGGCAAGTGAAGGAGAGATGTCTTTTCAGCCTGAAGTTGCCCCCTCTCACACCCAGGTGGTTTCTGGAATTTCACACTTGATGTTTGAATGGCTTTCTTTCAAAGGTGACTAAAAAGTGGTATTCCAGGTTTCATGGAAGATGAGAAAAAAATTCACCTCAAAAAAAAAAAAAGATGTTTGAAGAGTTTTCACAGTAGGAAACATTTCTATTGCTGTTGTAATTGCAGAGTGGAAAGAATATTTACCTTCACTGGTCTTGGGTGTGGGTTTTGACTAGTGTAATAAAACCTACTGCACACCTTCAGTGTTTTCCCGCAGTAGCTTCCTCCTCTCACTTCACCCTACAGCATGATGACTTAGCCTATCAATAGCAATTATCACACTCACTAATGATGTTTCATGCATACACCTTTCTGTTAAACTAGCTTGTAAGCTTTTTACTGATAGTATTCTAATCCTGGGCATTTAAGAATCCTCAGTATTTAGAAATTGCTCAACACTGTAGGCAGTCAAAAATTTGTAGTATATATATATATGTATATATGTGTGTAATATATATATGTATATATGTGTATATATGTGTATATACATGTATATATATAATTTTTTTTACAAAGTATAATAGAATTTTTGTACATTTGCCCTTTCCATTCTTTAGAGAATTTGAGGAATATAAACATCTAAATGCAACCTTCCTTTTTATATAATCAATCAACATAATTATATTTTCATTTTGCCTTTTTACTTTTTAATCTTGGGTTATATTAAGAACCAATTAACTAATGTCTTCAGCTGTAATGTACAGGAGAAAAGAGGTTACTATCACTTTAACTGTAACTTGTTTTCTTGCATAAAGTCAAGAAGGATTTCTGAGCTTTTCAAATTGATGGGTGTTAGTCTGGCAAGCGGTGAATTCTGGCCTTCAATTCTCAAGTTGTCAGACTGTTTCACAGACCTGCTGCACGATGGAAGGCTACTGAATATTGTTCAGTCACTGACCATTATGCTATTTTCTTCTGGCAAGCGTTAAGCACTTTCCCTTTAAGACCAGCTTCTGCAGTTTCTCTTGGCTTTGTGTGTTTGGAAATCCTATAGAAGAAGCAAGAACCCAATCTGAAAACCAGAACACTCTCAGCATTGGCATCCACCTCTTTCATGGTAGGTGGCTCAACATGGTGCCTTTGAACACACAGCCCCAGTGGGAGCCCTATTATCTGCTAAATATTTCTGGAAATGTTTATACAGAACGTGGAGCACAGCAGGCTGCCCCCTACCCCTATACTGACAGCTAAGCCTTTGAAATGGCAAATGCATAGACCTCCTGAGCACCTCCACTTGGCCCCTGCTGTTGACATTTTCAAAGTTAACATATAAAATGATCCCATTGAAATCATGTTTTTGAAGATTTTATTGTCCAAACTTTATCAAGTGTCACAAATTAGCTCTATCATGACATTTGACTCAGGTAGAGAATATGAATTTAAAATAAAAACCTAGTAGACTGCATTCCGATGGACTCATCCTGACATCCAGTGTATACTACTCAGGCCTCTACTTGTTCAGCTCAGGCCAGTTTTTTATTCTCTGGTGTAATTTTCAGGTATTATAGTCTTTTTTTGTTTATTGGTGCATTGTAGTCATACATCTTAATGGGGTACAAGATGGTAGAGGCATACAGGCACACGTCGCTCAATTAGCCCTTTCCCAGTTCCCACCCCATTTCCTCCCCCCTTCTTCTTTTTCATGTTTGGCTTAGTGATTGACTTTGATATGTTTGTGAATGTATACCATGTGCATTAGGAAATTTCTCTCTTCCCTCTCCTATTTCCCTCAGCTCATCTTATTTTCTTATTTATGATTTCTCCTTTTTCAGAGCCATGTGGTCCCTCATAGGCCTTAAAGTAGAACATCTGTAATTGAGAAGACAGAAAATTAAAGCTTGTGGGGGATACTTAAAATACTCCAGAAATAGGACATACGGACATTTTGGGAACAACTTTTACCCCCACTAATATAGTTCATCCTAGGTACACCGGGCGTGGTGGTGCACGCTTGTAATCCCTGCGCTTGGGAGGCGGAGACAGGAGGATCCCGCAGGTTGGAAGCCAGCCGCACTGGCTTAAGAGACCGTGTTTCCAAATAAAAATATAAAAAAATAAATCTGGGAGTGTAGCCCAGAGGTGGAAGGACTTCCAGGAACCCCAGTACCACCAAAAAAAAAAAAAAAAAAAAAAAAAAATTCATCCTAGGTATGGTAAGAATTGTGTGAATAGTGCTACATGGAGGGTAACTACGAAGCCATCCATTTGATGTAGGACAGGGGGAGTGCAGCAGCACCATCACTGTTAGCGCCTGTTCTCACACTCTTCTTTTCCTCTTTAGTCTTGAAAGGAGTTAGAAAAGAGTAAAGAAGCATGATATGTGTTAAAGAAAAAAACACCTGATTTCAGGGTAGAGATCATGTTGGGAGTAGTGGTGCAAATAGTAATAAAGATGAACTCCAAGACAGCTCCTTCAGGCTGGTCCCAAGAAGTAAATAAAAAGTAGTGGGTTGACAGAGCAAAACTGTAGTTCTTTGGTGATAGTTTAAAAGAGATTGTCTTACTTTAAAAATGTTTCTAAAAGGCCGGGCGTGGTGGCACACACTTGCAATCCCAGCACTTGGGAGGCTGAGACAGGAGGATTGCTCAGTTTTGAATCCAGTCTCAGCTATTTAGTGAGGCTCTCAGCAACTTAGTGAGACCCTGTTTCCAAATAAAGTATAAAATAGGTCTGAGAGTAAATCCTGGATGTATAAAAGCCCCTGGGATCCACCCCCAGTACCACCAAAAAAAAAAAAAGTTTCTAAAGACAATTTTTTTTTTTTTTTTGGTGGTACTGGGGTTCCTGGAAGCCCTTCTACCTCCGGGCTACACTCCCAGACTTATTTTTACATTTTTATTTGGAAACAGGGTCTCCTAAACCAGCACGCGTGGCTGGCTTCAAACCTGCGCGAGCAGCCGGGATTACAAGCGTGCGCCACCACGCCCGGCCTAAAGACAATTTTTTTTAAAGAGTAGTTTTAAGCCAGGTGTGGTGGTATATATCTATAAACCTACAACTTGGGAGGCTGAGACAGAAGTATTATAGGTTCAAGGCCAGCCTCAGCAACTTGGTGAGACCCTCAGAAACTTAATGAGATCCTGTTTAAAAAATAGGTTTGAGAGCATAGCTCAGAGTTAGAATGCTTCTAGGTTCAGTCCCCAATAACACACACACACACACACACACACACACACACACACACACACACACACGAGAAGCACAAAGAGAGGGAAAGGGAGAGGTAAAGAGAGAGAGAGAGAGAGAGAGAGAGAGAGAGAGAGAGAGAGAGAGAGAGAGATGTTAGGCCCACAGAAAAATTGAGAGGAAGGTACAGAGATTTCTCAAACCCTATCCTCACAAATGCATAGCTTTATTATCAACATCTCCCACCAAATATGGTACTTTTTTTTTAACATGGTGAACCTAATTTGACACATTATTATTACCAAAAACCATAGTTTGCATTAGGATTAACTCTTGGTGGTATATATTTATGGGTTTCCATAGACATATAATGTCATGTATCTACCATTGTAGTATCATATTGATTAGTTTCAGTGTTCTGAAAGTTCTTTGTGCCCTATCTATTCATTCCTTCCACATCATTTTATTACCTACATAGTTTGCCTTTTCCACAATGCCATGTAACTGGCATCATACAGTATGTAGCCTTTTCAAATTGGATTCAATTTTTTTAGTAATATGAGTTGAAGATTCCCCATTTTTTACTATTTGAAAATGAATTTCTTTTTAGTGCTAAATAATATTTCATTTGTCTTTCTCCCTACTAAAGGGCATTTTGGTTGCTTTCAAATTTTAGCAATTATAAAGTTGCTATAAACCTCCATGTGCAAATTTTTGTGTGGATAGAAGTTCTCAGCACCTTTGAGAAAATACTAAGGAGCATGGTTGCTGGAACCTATGGCTGGAGTATGCTTTAGTTTTGTAAGAAACTGGTTCCTTTATACTTGGTGGTAAGTGTGATAACACCCAAGAATAAAGTTCACTGTCTCAGCCTCATTGATATGAACTTTCTGTTCATTTTGACTAAAAAGTATGTTTACCAAGTACTTATTAGGGTCTGAGCACTGAGTATAGAAGAGGAGTTTATTTTCTTATAGACAATGAACAATTAAGAGAGGAGGAAGTGCTAACCAAGGAATACTAGGCAGGTCAAGGAAGTCAGAGAGTGATGGCAGGGGTGGGGAGGTGATATTTTATTTTATTTTTTGAAGTATTTTCTTTCTTTTTTTTATTGGTGCATTTTAGTCATACATCTTAATGGGGTACAGATGGTAGAGGCATACATATACATGCCAGTCATTTAGCCCTTCCGCAATTCCCACCCCATTTCCTCTCCCTTCCCCCTTCTCATGTTTGGCTTAGTGATTGACTTTGACATGTTTGTGATTGTACATCATGAACGCTAGGGAGTCCCCCCATCCCCCTCCGGTAGGTTATCTTATTTTATAATGGTAATGTTCTTGCTTATTGTGATGGGGACTTTGGAAGGTACCCAAGCAGCTGTAAAATTGTGCATGCTGTCCTCTAGGGTGCACTCTGGCCTTGCAGACAGGAAAGTTGGAGTCTTTTGTAGCCTCTATGTCCAGTTCTATCGCTTGTGCGAGCCAAGTTTCCAGCCCTTAGCCTCCAGTCAGCTGCCTCCTTGTGCCTACCCTGACACAGACTCAGGATTTTCCCATAGCTCATGTTGCCGACACGATGCTAGCGAGCCCGGCCTAGTTTTGCTCTTGTTTGTGAGTCACACAGAACAGGCTGCTACTAAAAGCATTTCTGGCAAGTGATGCTCAAGCATTACAAAATTGGACTGAGAACCTAGAAAAACAGTAAATACAGGACACAAATTTGTGGTTATTCTGGCCATGTTACTGAAGAGTTACTCTTGAATTGGGGAGCCAGATAAGTGAAGCTTTCCTCTAGGGTCTAGGTTTTCTAAGTGCAATTTTATAACTTGTGAGGGAAATTAGCTATGCATGTTTTTCCCTTTTCTTTGGGGGTATGTTAAGAGGTTATAAGAAATTTTGGTTGAAATTGGGTTTTTAAATAAGTGGTTCTTAAGTGGGTAATTTAAAAAACACATTAGAAAGGCCTACTACTTCCCCAAATCACTCTCCTATAGGCTTTTTGTTTATTATTTTTTTAGTGTGTGTGTGTGTGTGTGTGTGTGTGTGTGTGTGTGTGTGTGCATGTGCGAGTGTGTGTGTGTTATTGGGGATTGAACCCAGGGGCATTATATCTCTGAGCTATACCCCCAGGCCTTTTTATTTATTTTTTTGTTTTGAAACAAAGTCTTTCTAGGTTGCTGAGAGCCTCACTACATTGCTGAGGCCGCCCTTGTCCAATTCTCTTGTCTCAGCCCTTCCAGTTGACTGACTCTTTATTCAGTAGGTACCTTAATTCAATAAATAAGTTGTTATAGCATTGTTTGGGTTAGGTTTTTTCCCCTTGCTAAAAAGTGGACCATTCCTGGAAACTGGAAGAGATTAATTGTTACCAGTTATTTATACTTTTTTCTGGCTAAGCTTTAGGTCTTTTTCTGTGACAAATTTTTTATGGGTTTAGGAAAGAAAAGAAAGCTTGATACCACAGAATATAAGGAGGAGCACTGAAAAGGCCCCTTGAGAATAGAAAATAGGAGACAAAGTCCCAATTTTGTTGAAAGCCAGGGTGTTCTTTGTTTTCATTCTTCAATGTTCACCATCATTTTTTTTTTTTGGTGGGGGGAGTGCTGGGTATTGAACCCAGGGGCTTTCTACCTCTGAGCTATATACCTCAAGCCTTTTTTATTTTTTTTGTACTGAAACAGGGTCTTTCTACATTGCTGAGAGTCTCACAAAATTTCTGAGTCTGGTTTTAAGCCTGTGATTCTCATGTCTTAGTCTCCCAAGTACTGTGATTACAGGTGTGCACCACTATTCCTGGCTCCTCTTGATATTTTAAAGATGCCTGTATACAAACACGATATTCAAGATATTTATTAACTGGCATAATTAGTCAGTATTAATATATAAGAACCATTTTTTTCAGAGAAACAGAATCCATAGGATAGATATACAGAGATAAGAACAGGTTTAGTATGGGCCTTGGCTCATGTGATGATGGAGTCTGAGAAGTCCAGTGATATGCCATCTGCCAGCTAGAGATCCGGGAGAGCAGTGTCTGAGGGCCTCAGAAAAGACATGGGATGAGGGCACTGGTCTAGATCCTAGAAGCTGAAGGCCTGAGCATGGAAGATCTGAGGGTAGGAAGATCGATGGCCAAGTCCAAGAAGATAGACAAAATTTGACCTTCCTCTGCTTTTCTAAAATTACATTTGGGAGTCCAAATGGATCAAGATGGTCCTTGCCAACTTTGGTGAGGGTGGATCATCTTTTTTTTTTTTTGGTACTAGGGATACCCCAGAGGTATTCTGCCTTTGATCTATACCTCCAGAGGCCTTATTGTTTTATTTTGAAATAGGATTTTGCAAAGTTGCTGAGTTTGGTCTCTAACCTATCATCCTGCCATCAGCTTTCCAAGTACTGAGATCATAAGTGTGCATCACCAATGCCCAGCTTGGATCTTTTTTTATTCAGTCTACTGATTCAAATGTTAACCTCTTTCAGAAATGCGCTAACAGACACACCTGGAAATAACATTTTACCAGCCATTGGGGTGACCCTTACTGCAGTCAAATGGGCACATAAAACTAACCATCACAACTGCCATGGCACTGAAACCAACAATTAGAACAGATACTAGAAAGGCCAGCACTGCTGAACCAGAGAGAACTGTTGGACAGCACTTGCCTTTGTGCAGCTCTGATTTCTTGGTTGTAAAGTAAGTTAAGAGGGGCCACAAGGAGTAATGCCAATAATTAACAAACTAGAATGAATTAAATCTAGTGACCTAAATAATAAGGTCTACTTCTCTGGCCTTGGTCAGCTGAGCTGCCCTCTTTGAACTTCTGTGGCAGCTTTCTTTTTCTTTATTGCTTGCTGTTTTGGATTTATGACTTGTAAATAATACAGTGGCTGTTTAACAATAATTTTGCTGGTACTTTTAGGCAAGTGTCCTGCCACTGAGCACATCCCCAGCCTGTGATTTTGTTTTTAGTATAGACTAGCAACTCTTCTTTGTAAAGAGCTTTCAGTCTCAATGATCTTTCAAAGCTTATTGCATACAGGTTGTTTTGTATTTGATTTACATGGAAAACTTAAGATGTATTCCCAGTATCAACTTCTATGAGTTTTAGAAAATTTGGTACAACTCTATCTGATATTGTATTATTTATAGGCATGGTAGTTAGCACTTTGAGATAAATAATAAATTGAGATTTAACATTAAGACATATGTAAAAATAATTGAAGCATTTAACATAATACACATTTTATATGGCCTGATCATTATGGCCATGGTCATTTAATTATCTTCATTGGAGAAATGGGAAAGCTTAATAGTCTGGGAAAGCAGGCACCCTGGCCTGGCTCTGCTTCTCTCTGGATTATGCAAATTTACTTCTCTGGTTCACTCTTTTCTTATATATAATGTGGGGAGTTGGAGTAGATGACTTTCTAAGACCTCATTTAGTTGTAATATGCTGAAAATGAGAGTTCAGTCTCATAATATTTAAGTTTTCTCAGAGTGGGAAGCAATGTAATCCAAAGTACTCTATTTTTATTGTATATAAGAAACGCATACTGTCTAGTTTTATGTCTATCCATGAATACTTCGAAGGTTAATGTGAGCGCAACTTGATTTTGTCTGTTCATCACTCCTGTGGCTATGGAAGGGCTGTCAGTTACAAGGATCCTGATCTCTTGCCGTAGTGTTGGGAACACAATCCCACTCCTTACCAGCAGTTCAGGGTTAATTCTGGCTAATTAGATTCTATTGTGGGGTTGATACATGGAAGTTAGGAGAGACCACTTTCTTTTGGAATTGCCAACCTGGAACAATGTAAATTTAGAGCTTCCCACGACCATTGCTATGGAAACAAGAATGTTGACTCAGAATTAAAAAAATAAAAACACCACGACATTGGCATTCATAAGGCAAGAAGAAAGAAAATGAAGGACTGGCATTTAAATGGGAAACACCACACCCGGTTTCTTAACACATCACAATTACAGGCATTTTGATGACTGAGTATAACTCAAGATGCCTCCATGGGTTGTTTTGGGGTCAGCAGGGAAAGAGGGCCTTCCTAACACTCAGATAAGAAAGAAAAGGGACTTCCATCCTCAGCAGGGAGAGGAAGTCACACCTGTCATAAGTTAGCAAGCCTCGCTGTTATGGTTTGGATGTAGAATATCCCTCAAAGCTCTTATGTCAGGAGATGCAGAGGTGAAATGATTGAATGTTAAGGGCTCTGACCTCATTCAGGGCTTAGTCACTTGATGAATTGAGAATTTAAATGGAATCACGACTAGGCAGTGAAAACCATAGGTATATGGGCATTGCTGGAGGAAGTAGGTCACCGGGGTGTGTGGCAGTAGGGTCTACATCTGTACCTGTACCTCCTTCCCCTTGCTGGCTGCCATGAGGTGAGCAGTGTTCCTCCACCAAGCCTTCCATCATGATGCTCTGCCTCACCGTGGGCCCAAGGCAACACAGCTGGCAACGAAGCTTCCTCTTCCAAGTTATTCTTTTTTTTTTTAAGTTTTTTATTTTATTTTTTTAATTTTATTTATTTATTTTTATTGGTGCACTGTATTGATAGATCATATTGGGATACAAACTTTTGTAGACAAACATGCACACATCGCCCAGTCAGCCCCCACACTATCCCCACCCCATTCTCTCCCCATCCCTCCCTCCCATGCTTGGCTTAGTGGTTGACATCTAGTATTATAGCAATTTATCCAAAATTAAAAATGATAATCTCACATAATAGTTTCATTTGTCTGATACCAAGCTTTTGATGACTTAAAGATAACATTTCAATATTTCTTTTTGCTTTCTTTCTTACCAGAGAATATTTTTTTTTCTATATTTTTTAGGTGAAACTATCATATATTTATATATTTATTTTTCAGAAAAAAATCTATCCTAATATGGAATATGGACTCTAGATATCCAAAATGATCTTGAAAAAGAACAAAGCTAGATGATATATATTTTCTGATTTCAAACCATATAAAGCTACAATAATTGAAACAGTGTAGTACTATTCTAAAGGCAGATATATAAACCATTGGAGTTAAATAAAAGCCTAGAGCTAAATTCTTTCCTATATTGTCAAGTTATTTTTGACAAGGTTTCCACGAACATTTGGTGGTGGAAATAATAATCTTTTAACTAAATATTGTTGAAAAATAATAATTACATGGAAAAGAATAAAGTTGGACCCTTACCTAATCCCATATACAAATATTAACTCAAAATAGATAAAAGACCTAAATATAAATCTTAAGACTATAAACTTTTAGGAGAAAATCTGGGTCATAAAACCTCACAACATTGAAATTGGCAGTGATTTCTTGGATATGATTTCAATGGCACAGGGAACAGAAGAGTATACAAACTCCCTAAAAAATAAAAAAGATATTGTATATCCAAAGACAATGTAAACAGAGTTAACAGTTACTAATAGAATGGGATAAAATATTTCCAAATGCTATATCTGAAGGTATATTAATATTCCAACTAGACATCCTAAAAATTAACAACAATAAAGGCAAACAATACCATTTAGAGATAGGTAAAGACTAACATAAGTAATGAATCTCCACAGATAACCAATCTTAATTGTCTGTTGGATGGAAAATCTTGTTTCTCTGATTCTGGTGTGTGTTACCTATTTCTTCTTTGTAGTTAATCTCTTTGAGTATTTTCTCTAGCGCTGGTTTTGAAGACATAAATTCCTTCCGTTTCTGTTTGTCATGGAAGCTTTTTATTTCTCCATCTAATTTGATAGAAAGTTTTGCTGGGTAGGAAATTTTTGGCTGGAAGTTGTTTTCTTTCAGAGTTTGGAATATGTTACTCCAAGCCCTTCTGGCTCTCATGACTTGGTTTGGGAAGTCTGGAGTGATTTTAATTGGTTTGCCTCTGAATGTCACTTGGCCCTTTGTTTTTGTTGCCTTTAAGATTCTCTGCTTGGCTTCCACATTGGTCATTTTGACAATTATGTGGCGTGGGGATCCTCTTCTCCGATCCTGTCTAAAGGGAGTTCTATAAGTTTCCTGGATCTGTATATCAACCTCTTGTTCTATGTTTGGAAAATGTTCTGCTATTACTTCCTTGAAGAGATTGTTGATCCCTTTGGTTTCACTTTCTTTTCCCTCCTCTATTCCAATTATTCTTAGGTTAGCTCTCTTAAATGGGCCCATATTTCTTCAATATCAGATTCCTGCTGTCGGATATTTTTTTCTAGATTAGAAACTATGCGTTCATTTTTGGAATGATCATCTTCTAAGAGCGAGATTCTGTTCTCCATGTGGTCTAATCAGTTGTTTGTGCTTTGAATTGAGGCCTTTACTTCATTAATTGCATCTTTTATCTCTTTTTGGCTCTCTCTGAATTCTTTTCGAAGCTCCTCTATTATTTCTGCAGTTATTTTCCTGATTTGATCTTCTAGAAATCTCTGATGTTCTGTTTTATTGGGTTCTGATGTTGTGGGGTTGTGGGCATTCATTGCTCCAGTATTATTCCTCTTTCCCATGATTTCGGAAGTTTGTGCCTTCTCTGGGTTCTTCCCTTGGTTCACTATGACTTCACTTAAGGTGTTCTGGATCTCGAGTCAGTAGTATGTCAGACCCCACTACTCCTTTACTGGGTTGTATCACAGAGTCTCTGACCCAGAGAGTTGATAGAGGCAGCTTTAGACTGTGGGGGGTGCCAGGTTGCACGTTCTCCTATGGTGTGATATCTCTGCCACCGCCCCTCCCCCACTGGGTCACGTCCCAGGGAGTACAGTACTGGGATTTCTCCTCTGTGGCCCGCAATTTGACTCACTGTTCTTGAGTACGCAGATGTAGCTGTACTGGATTCGGTGAATTCTCTGCTGCTGCCGCCGGTGGCAATATGGCGCCGCTGCTACACCCTTGGCCGTGAGGCTGGCGTATTTCTTCTTGGTTTTGATTTTCACTCTGAATCCCTGCAGTGTGTGCTGAGCTCAGCCACTGGGAGCTTTAGATTTTACCTGTGGCGAGAAATCCCGCCTGGCTGTTCCGCAGCAGCTCACCTCAGCTTGCTGTAGCCATTTGGTGAAGTCGCCGCTGCCGCTGGCAGTATGGCGCTGCTGCTGCGTCCTCGGGCATGAGGCCCGTGTATCTCCTCTGTGGCTCTTAGCTCTGTTCTCAGTCTGCTTTCTCTCTGGAGCCTGGTGATTTTTTTGTTTCTCTGGTGATGGTGTTTTCTGGCTATGAAAGGCGCTGATTTTGTGGTAATGGAGATTGGTTGTTAGCAGGGCTCTTAAGCCCCGCTTTTCTCGGTCGCCATCTTCACGGAAGTCTTTATTTTGCATTTTTAAACCTCATTTTTATTTCTGAAATGAATCCTAAAGAGACTTTGCTCTCATACTATTTTGCTCTTCTCCACATCCAAGTGCCTCCACATGTCTATATTTGTATATTTACACGTGTATACATGCTGTATGTTTTATACATGAGATATAAATGTGAATACACACATATTTATTTATTTATTTATATATTCATTTTGGTGGTACTGGGGTTCCTGGAAGCTCTTCTACCTCTGGGCTACAGTCCCAGACCTATATTTTCATATTTTTATTTGTAAACAGGGTCTCTTAAGCCAGCGCAGCTGGCTTCGAACCTGCGCGATCCTCCTGTCTCCACCTCCCAAGCGTGGGGATTACAAGTGTGTGCCACCACACCCGGCTTACATACACATTTCTACAAAAAAAATTTATCTATCAATCAATAATGCAATTCCTTCAAGATCCAGGTCATAGAGAAAATTGTCAAAAAAGAGTGGATTGGTATATATATATATATATATATATATGTATGTCTACATGTTTTATATATGGTACTGGGTATTTAACCTAGGGACATTCCACTTCCAAGCTACCATACTTTTTTAATTTGAAAGAATGTCTTGCTAAATTGCTAAGATTCATCTCAAACCTGTGACCTTCCTTTCTTAGCCTCCCAAGTACTGGGATTACAGGCATGCACGACCATGCTTGCCTGTATATTTTATGTATGATCATGCACAACCTATAGGTATATTTAGTTATTACTATAGTTATAGTCATTGTTACTCATTTGGGAACCAATTTGCAATGGTTAGGAAGAAACTGCCATTTGGAGAAGAGATAAAACAAACTATTTATTGCCAAAGATAGAGGGAGGAGGATAAAAAAGAGAATCTGAGTAATTAATAAAGGACTTAACTAGAAAATACGTGGCTCTGTTGCTTGTACTAACTAGAGTATTTCTCTTGCCTTCCCATTCATTCCTCAAGCCTCTCCTATTTGCAAAATTTCTTAAAAGAGTTGCATATTTCTTTCCCAATGCTTCTCTCATATTCTCCCTTAATATCACACTAATTAGTTTTTCCCCATCACTTTGTCACAATTTCTCTAAATAAGGATAAATATAAAAATCACTGCCTAGCAAATGCCTGTGACCCAGATGCCATTGAAGCACTTTCTACCACTTGGCTTTCACATGCCACTTTCCTGGTTTTAAGCTGAATTTTGGTTCTACTTAGTTTCCTTTGCCAATTTCTCTGCTTCTCTATAGCCTCTTATTTTTTGAGTTATCTGTAGCCCTTGACTACTTCCCTTCCCTATCTACTCTCACTCATCCAGTCTCATGACTTCAAATATCAGCTGGATGCAGATAACTCATAACTTATTTCCTTTTCCCTGAATTTTCAGACTCTTAGTATCTTACTATGTATTTGAGATTTCTACAAGAGTTTCTATTGGGCATTTCAAAACAAACACACACACACACCTGGATCAGTCTTCCCTGGGAAACTGCCCCACTCATGTTCTTTCTATCTCCAGATGCCAGAACATTTCTTTCTCTCATATCTGAATCCTGACAGCTTTACCTTAAAATACAGCTGGAATCCGACTGCTTCCCACCGCTTCCACTGTGACTCCTCTGGTTCAAGAAACATTATCTTGTGAAAATTATTTCAATGGCCTCCTAACCCATCTTTCTCCCACTCTTGACCCCTATAATCTCTTCTCAAACACATTATTCAGAATGTTCCTTTATAAAAGGAAGTTGGATCTTGTCACTTCTCTGATCAAAATCCTCCAGTGTTTTTCGATCTCAACCTGGAATGAAAGCTTAAGTCTTTAAAGTGTCCAGTGAGGCCCTTCTTGATCTGGGTCTCTGTTACTTTGACCTCATTTCCTATTATTCTTTTTCACTCCAGCCATGTTTGACCTCTTGCTGGGTTTTGAACTTGCCAGGCTCATTTTTTTTTCCCAGGCTCTTGGTATTACTGCTCCTTCTGCTTGGACAGCTCCAAACCTAGAAAAACACACAGATCCCTGTCTCCCTTCCTTGTCTATAAAAATAAAGAGCAAATATTCTATGGTTTGTAATCTTAAGGTTTTTGTCACTGTTTTTTTTGCTCTGAGGTTGTAGTGCAAAAGTAGCCATAGGCGTTGCATACCTGAATGAGTATGGCTGTGTTCCAGTAAAATGCTATAGACACTAACACTAAAATTTGAATTACTTATAATTTCCATGTTATATAAGGTGCTACTTGTCTTTTAATTTTTTCTAAACATTAAAAAATGTAAAACTATTTTAGCTTACTGACTCTACTTAGGCAGGTGATGAACTGGATTTGAGTCATGGATTGTAGTTTTCTGACAGGAGCTTTAATTCTGATTAACTGTCTTGCTGTAATCATGCTGCTTGACATTCTATCCCTTATTCTTCCTCTTCTTCCTCCTCTTCTTCCTCCTCCTCTTCCTCCTCCTCCTCCTCCTCCTCCTCCTCTTTCTCCTATTCCTCCTCCTTTGCATAGTACTGGAGATTGAATCCAGGAGCATTTTGCCTCTGAGTTACACCTCCAGTCCTATTTTTATTTTGAAATAGGGTCTTTCTAGGTTGATGAGAGTCTCACTATTTGTTGAGGCTGTCCTCATACCTTGATTCTCCTATCTTAACCTCCTAAGCACTGTTATTAAGCACTGGCATTACAGGTACATACCACCATGCCTGGCTACTCCTTATTTCCTATATCTGTTTTTGCTTTGTTTTTCATGACATTTATCATCTTCTTGTATAATATATATTTTACTTATTTGTTGTTTTTTCCTACCAGAAAATGATCTCCATAAGGGATAGAAGTCTTGATTTTTTCCCACTACTATATGCCTAGTACCCAGAACAATGTCTTGCTCACAGTGGAAGCTTAGTAATACTTGTTAAATCAACATTTTTGCATGAATGAATAAAATAGTGGTTAGTAATATCCTCTATGAAATATTCCCAGACTACCTGAGCCATAAGTAATTTCTCCATCTTCTGATTTCCCATTACATCTCTTGTTCATATTCATTTCCTTACACGATCTGTTTTACTTTCTATATTGAGTAAGTAAAGTGTTATGATTCTATCATTTAGTCTGTTCTGCAAGCTATGATAAGCTTTGCAACTTGATCCCAGAGTTTTCTCTATAAAAAAGAAGGCAATGACTTGGCGTCTGTAGCTCAATTTTCTTTACCACCTGCAAAGTATACACAAATTATCCTTAAATCAATAAGATTATGATAATAGTTATTCAAAATCTCACTAATGTGAGGGCACTATCCTTCAAATTTTCCCTAAATGTAAAACAAGAGATGATCTTTTATTTGAGGGCAGAAGTATAGAAGTTGTCACTTAACATGCATTCAGGGATCAGGCCTGCTCTTGTAAGAACTAACTCATCTCCCTTCCAAGGACAATTCCCCTAGTGACCCCATCACCTTCCATATGGCCCCATCTTGTAAAGATTCCATGAGAGCACTACCACTCTGAGGACCCAGCTTCTAATACATGGGCCCTTTGAAGACAAACAACATCCAAACCCCAGCAGTACTTCTACCATCTGAAGACATTGGCCAGGAAAGAATATCACACAGGACATATGACAATCCAATGTCATGTGGCCATCTCCAGTTGCAAGGAAGGTAATTTACCTAACAATAGGAAATCTAGTCCTTCTAGCTAGTCACATGGTTTGCTACAATTTTGTTTCTGTGTAAGAAGGGTTTCGTGACAGTTTATAGCTCTTCTCATAATGAAATAAAGATTCAGGTATATACTGAAAAACATATATTTTGAAAAAAATATAAATATATTATATTTAAATATATTGTATTTATATATCAAAGAAATATATCAAGAATAAAAATCTCTTTAATTCAAATCCTTCTTGGGAGTTAGGAGGAAAACTATATGATTGATCTAATACAAATGAATATGTTCATGACTGAGAACCCATTACCTTTTGGGAAGCATTTGCATTGCTAAGGAGACCATTATAACTTTTTTTTTTCTTAAATTTTTTATTGGTGCATTGTAGTCATACATCTTAATGGGTAAAAGATGGTAGAGACATACATGCACACATCACCTAGTTAGCCCTTAACCAATTCCCACCCCATTTCCTCTCCCTTCCTTCTTCTCATGTTTGGCTTAGTGATTGACTTTGATATGTTTAAGTACATCATGTGCTTTAGAGAATTTCCCTCATCCTCCCTCCCATGCCCTCAGTTAGGTCACCTTATTTGCTCATCTATAGTATCTTCATCTACAGTTCCTCCTATGACCCATTTTTTCTCTAGCTTCCGCATATTAGGGAGAGCATCCAATTTCTTATTTTTTTTTTGTGACTGACTAATCTCACTTAGCATGATGTTCTCCGTTTCCATCGATTTACCTATAAATTATGTAATTGTGTTTTTTTTATGGCTGTGTCAAATTTCATTGTGTACATATCCCATAGTTTTATAATCCATTCATCTTTTGATGGACATCTTGGCTGTTCCATAGTTTGGCAATGGTGAATTGTGCAGCTATATAGATACACCTGCAATAGTTTGGTAGTTTGGTTTCCATTCTTTTGGGTAGATACCCAGAAGTGGTATTGCTGGATCATATGTAATTTTCAATTTGATAAACAAACAAGAATATTTTCCTAACAATAAGAAGTAAGCTGCTTTATGCCAGTGCTACTTGAAAGAATTAGCTAATAGGTAAGAAACATATTTTGGGAAGAAAAACTTTGTCTGCATACCTCAACACCATGCCTACATATAGGCGGTTAGACCCACTGTATCTGTGGGTCAAAGGCATCTAACTGAGGTTGCTTTTTCTGCAAGTCAGTTACCACTTGTGAATGTGGAACAGCACTACAGCAAAAACCGATGAAGGTAAAAGTTAAAAAAATTTTAAGAACACAAATTGTATCATGATCACTACATGAATTATTTCTTCTACTATAAGCATCCCTTCTGATTTTATTATGGTTAACTCTAACATTGTAATTTCTCTTCTAACTGGAGGTCTTTTACTTTTCATTCTTGGGTATCCAGCACAAGGCAGAAAAATTATGTAGGAAACCTACATAATTAAAATAGAGGCTGCAAAATTTATATACTGAAACTCCCAACTTTTCTTACAGAATATCTCTCAGACTTTCTCCACAAAATTGTTTCACACAAGCCGGGCATGGTGGTGCACACTTGTAATCCCAGCATTCGGGAGGGCTGAGACCAGAGGATCACAGTTCCCGGACAGCCTCAGCTACTTAGTGAGGCCCTCTGCAACTCAGTGAGACCCAGTTTCAAAATAAAGAATAAAAAACAGGACAGGGGGTGTATCTCAGAGGTTGAATGCCCCTGGGTTCCATCCCCAGACTCGCAAAAAAAAAAAAATATTTCACATATCCAGGTGTGGTGGTGCATGCTTGTAATCCCTGCGCATGGGAGGTGGAGACAGGAGGATTGCACAGGTTCAAAGCCAGCCTCGCTGGCTTAAGAGACCCTGTTTCCAAATGAAAATATATAAAATAGGTCTGGGAGTGTATCCCAGATGTAGAAGGGTTTCCAGGAACTCTAGAACTACCAGAAAAAATATTTCACACATAATTCACACAACATTGAAGAAGGAATAGAGGCATTGAAGAAGGAAAAGGCATTGAAAAAGGAATAGAGGATAGACCAAGTATATCTGTAATCTCTTTAGAGAAATAATTTTAGAGAATTTTTGAGACATGTAGAAAGACTTGGACATTCACATACAGGAGACATACAGAGCTGGGTGTGGTGGTGCACATTTTTAATCCCAGGGTTTGGAAGGCTGAGACAGGAGGAACACAGGTTTGTGGACAGTCTCAGCTACTTACCAAGGTCTTTGTAACTCAATGAGACCCTGTTTCAAAATAAAGAATAAAAAATAGAGCTAGTGGTGTAGTTCAGAGGTAGAATGCCTTTGGATTCCACCCCCAGTACCACACACACACACACACACACACACACACACACACACACACACAAAAAGGAGACATTCAGAACATTGTTAAGATCAAAGACTTCCAGGAAGATAGCAACAAAGGAAAGCAGCACATATCAGTACTGCTGACACATGGTCTGCATTGCCTTGGAAACAGCGTTCTACAAAGCCAGAAAATACTACTAGTAAAGGAATAACATGATAGCTACAAGGCTGTAGAAAAAAAAATAAAAGGTTAGAAGACTGATCAGAGAGCAGAAAAGAAACACATCTGCCTTGCGGCAGTGGATGCCACAGCAGTGCCACCTTGCCTCACTGCAGCTGACTCCAGAGACAAACAGGAAAACAGCCAGAAGTGAACAACTGCAGATCATCAGAGCTGTAAGCCATCAGTTCTTCCTGCACAAACACCAGCTGCAGCTTCCAGTGGTAGTGGCTGAGCTCACTGTATCCTCCAGGGATCCAGAACACCAGAGGGGAAATGAACCCTCCTTGCAGATGCGGGCATCAAACTGGTACCATCTTGCCTCCCTGCACCTGATTCCAGGGTCTAACAGGAGGGCCACCAGGGACCTGAAGTCGGCAGCTGTGGATCATCAGAATTGTGGGTGATCCATTCCTCCTGCACAAACATTGACTACAGCTTGTAGCCATGGCAGCTGAGCTCATCATTTCCTCCAGAGATCCAGACTGGCACTCAAAAACACCATAAGCGAACTTGCAGTCCCTGCGGGAGAACATCCAGTTTGGGGTGCCCAGGGACTCGCACAGCTATGATAAACTCCTTGGGTCTGAGACTTTGCAGTTCAACCCAAAGTAGGTGGGGATAGAGTCTGCTGTTGGACATAACAAGGCTTAGACAGACTCGGGCTCTGTATCAGTGGAAAATGTGGGGGGAGACCTATGTTTAACACTAGACCCAACTAGTAAGCTCCCCAGGATCACCACAGATCACCCAATTGTGGTGAATTGGGAGAAGTCAGATCAGACCAGCCCTGGCTGTGGAGAATAGAGATTTACATTGAGTTTGGTCCCAGAGGCATACACCACCTATGGAGGCAGGGAGAGACTGAGACTCTGCTTCTCTGGGAAGTGTGGAGAGTGACTTTCACTTAATACTAGATCCAGAGCATTGATAGTGGCCATCTGCACAGAATGAGAAAGACTCAGGCTTGCAACAGAAAAGGTGCTGGTGGCACTTGGTGTCTGCACAGAAAGAGACTTCAGAGGCCCAGACTGATGAGTATTTATATATCTGTATATTGCATTAATTTGTTGTTGGTATCATTTTGGTTTTTTTCTTTTTTTTGTGTGTGTGTGTATAAGTGTGTATGCCTGTTGTTTTTTTTTTTTTTTTACCATCTCCCTAAACCCTCTTTCAAGGTTTTTCCCTTGAACATACATACTTTTCTCTCCATTGCTTTTCTTTTTTTCCTCTTCCTTCTCTTCTGTTCTTGTATTAAGTCCACTTCATATCACTATACTAAAACCTCTACAGGTGACTTAAATATCACTACATAGTCACATCTTTAATTTCTATTCTATACTACCATACCAAACCCATACTCTCATTCTATTTGATCCTATCTGTGGCTTTACCCTGTTCTTGGATTTACAACTTCATTTTTCTCCTTACTCAACTTCACTATGGAATACAACATAACTTGCTCTTGGATATACCAGCTTACACCTAGAGACTGAGAGAAATCTATCAAAAGCAACAGATACAAATGTCTGAAATCATGGGAAGGAGGAATAACAAGGGAGCGATGAATTCCCACAACACCACAATAACAAAACCTGACAACACAGAACCACTTCTTTTCAGTATAGTACTTGAGACTCTAGCCATAGCAATAAGGCAAGAAAAGGAAATCAAAGGAGTACAAACAGCAAAAGAAGAACTCAAACTTTCACTATTTGCAGATTACATAATACTATATTGAGAATATCCAACAAACTCAACCAAAAGTCTTATAGAACTGATTAACAAATTCAGCAAAGTGTCTGAATACAAAATCAATCTTAAAAAATCAGAAGCTTTTCTGTATACCAACCATAAATCCACTGAAAAAGAAATCCACAAAACACTTCCACTCAGGATTTCCCACAAAAAATAAAATACTTAGGAATAAACTTAACCAAGAGGTAAAAGCCCTCTAAGAAAGAAAATGATAAAGCATTGGGAAAAGAAATAAAAGAAGACCTTAGAAGGTAGAAGGATCTTCAATGTTCATGGATAGCCAGAATAAATATAATTAAAATGTCCATTCTTCCAAAAGTGATCTACAGATTCAACGCAATGCCCATTAAATTACAAAGATTATTTCTCACAGATATAGAAAAATCAGTCTTTGAATTTGTTTCAAACAACAAAAAACCCAGAATAGCCAAAGTAGTTCTCAGCAACAAAAATCATGCTGAATGAATCACCATATCTAACTTTAAACTATACTACAAAGCCATAGTAATAAAAACAGAATGGTACCGGAACAAAAACCGACACATAGACCAATGGAGTAGAATAGAAGACTCATAAATAAATACACAGACTTAGAGCCAATTAAGTTTTGATAAAGGTGCCAAAAACATATCTTGGAAAAAAGATAGCCTGTTCAACAAATGGTATTGACAAAACTGGTTAACCATATGCAGAAAAATGGAAATAAATCCCACTTTCTTACCCTGCACAAGAGCCAATTCAAGATGGATCAATACAAAGGATCAACAAATTAAAAAGCTGGCTTTTTGAAAAGATTAAAAAGACTGACAAGCCCCTAGCCAGCCTAACAAAAGAGAGAACCAACCCAAAGCATTAAAATCAGAAATGAAAAAGGAGACATTACTACAGACAGTGAGGAAAATCAATTATCAGAAACTATTTTGAAAGTTTATATTTCAATAAATAGAAAAACATGAAAGAAATTGATAGATTTCTAAACACATACCACCTACATAAGCTGATCCAAGAGGACATAGAAAACATTAACTGCCCAATAGCAAGCAAAGAAATAAAAAAGAAATAAAAATTCTTCTATCAAAGAAAAGCCCAGGTACAGAAAGGTTTCTAGCAGAATTCTACAAAACTTTTAGGGAAGAATTAAATTAAATACTTCACAAGTTATTTTGTGAAATAGAAAGAGATGGAGTTCTTTTAAATTTTTCTTTCATTTTAAATTCTTTTATTGAGAACTTCTGGGAAGATAGCGACCGAGAAAAGCAGCGTTTATGAGCCCTGCTAAAACTCGATCTCTATTGCCACAAAATCAGCTCTTTTCATAGCCAGAAAATGCCCTCAGCAGAGAAATAAAAAATGTAAACACAAGGGACAGAGAAAAAAAGACTAGAAGAAGAACAACCAGAGACCAGAAATCAAACCCGCAATGCAGCAGCGGGGCCATGCCAGCACCATCTTCCCTCACAGCACCAGGATCCAGAGAGGAAAGGTAAATAAGGAGCTGAAGTGAGCAGCTGTGGATCATTCGGGTGTAATTTAGCAGTTCTTTCAGCGCAAAGAATGTCTAAAACTCCCAGTGGTCAAGCTCATCACGCCTTCCAGGGACTCAGAACAGAGCTCAAAACCAGAAAAGAATTATGCCAGCCTCACAGCTGAGGGCGTGGCAGCGGCACCATATTGCCAGCAGTGCCAGCCTCATGACTGAGATTGTTTTGGGTATTTAGAGTTCATATTTCATGTTAGGATAGAATTTTTTCAGAAAAAAATGTATGATAGTTTCACCTTAAAAAAAAAGAAAAAAAATCCTCTGGTAAGAAAGAAAGCAAAAAGAAATATTGAAATGTTATCTCTAAGTGATCAAAAGTTTGATATCAGACAAATGAATCTGTTATGTGAGATTATCATTGTTAATTTTGGATAAATTGCTATAATATTAGATGTCAACCACTAAGCCAAGCATGGGAAGGAGGGAAGGGGAGGGAATGGTGTGGGGTAGGGGCTAACTGGGCAATGTGTGCACATATGTCTACACAAGTTTTTTTTAATCCCATTATGATGTATGTATACAGTGCACCAATAAAAAAAAGAAAAGAAAATTAAAAAATTAAATAAAATAAATAAATTCTTTATTGAGGCCAGATTATATTAATACCAAAACCAAATAAAGATACTTCAAGAAAAGAAAATTACAGACCAATATGTTTCATGAACATAGATGCAAAAATTCTAAACAAAATATTAGCTATGCACATTCAAAATCATATCAATAAAATTGTACACAATGACCACGTTGTTTTTCTCCCAGGAAAGGCTAGTTTAACAAACGCAAATCATTACATATTATTCACCACATAAATAGAATTAAGAACAAAAATCACATGATCATATCAATAGATGCTGAAAAAGCATTTGAAAAAATCCAACACCCATTCATGTTAAAAACATTGCAGAAAATTGGAATTGAAGGAACCCATCTCAACAATCATTAAGACAATATACAATAAACCCAAAGCCAACATCATATTCAATGGGAAAAAAAACTGTAAGAATTCCCTCTAAGATTAGAAACAAGAGAAGGATGCCCACTATCACCACTCCTTTTCAATACAGTCCTTGAGACTCTTGCTGAAGCAATAAGACAAGAGAAGGATATCAAAGGAATTAAAATTGGAAAAGAAGAATTAAAATTATTTTTATTTGCAGATGACCAGATCCTATATGTAGAAGACCCAAAAAACTCACTTAAAAGACTACTAGAGATTATTAACCAATTCAGCATAGTAATGAGATACAAAATCAGCTTAAAGAAGTCAGTAGCTTTTCTATTTGACAAAAAAGAATCCATAGAAAAAGATATACAGAAAACAATCCCATTCACAATAACTTCAAAACCAAAAAATACCTAGGAATAAACCTAACCAAAGAGGTAAAGACCTCTACAAAGAAAATTATAAAACACTAAAAGAAGTTGAAGAAGATGCTAGAAGATAGAAAGATCTCCCTCACTCTTGGATAGGCAAAATAAATATCATCAAAATGGCCATTATACCAAAAGGGATTTACAGAACCAATGCAATCCCTATCAAAATACCAAAGCCATTCTTCATAGACCTATACAAATCAGCCATAAACCTCATATGTAGAAACAAAAGACCCAGAATAACCCAAGCAAGTCTCAGTAACATGAACCATGCAGAAGGCATCACAATTTCTAATTTCAAATTATACTACAGAATTATAGAAATAAAACAGCATGGTAAGATGGATGTGGTGGTTCGTGCTTGTTATCCCAGCATTTGGGAGACTGAGACAGGAGGATGTGGATTTGCAGCCAGCCTCAGCTACTTTGTGAGGCCCTTTGCAACTCAGTGAGACCCTGTTTCAAAATAAAAAATAGGGCTGGGGGTATACCTTGGAGGTAGAATGACCCTGAATTCCATCTGCAGTGCTGCAAACAAAACAAAACAAAACAAAACAACAGCATGAAATTGGCACAAAATCAGGCACACAGAACAATGGAACAGAATAGAAGATACAGAAACTAACCCACACACTTATAGTCAATTGATCTTCTAAAAAGGGGCCAAATACATATGCTGGAGAAAAGACAGCCTTTTCAATAAATTGTGCTGGAAAAACTAGCTATCTACTTGTAGAAAAATGGAACTAAATTCTTGCCTCTCATCCTGCACAGAAATCAATTCAAGATGGATCAAAGACATAGAAATTAGACAAGAGTCTATGAAGCTGTTAGAGAAGGGCATAGGTTCAACACTCCAACATATAGGCTCAGGTAGAAACTTCCTCAACATGACCCCAAAATCTCAGGAAATTAAAACCAGAATTAATACATGGGATGGCATCAAACTAAATAGTTTCTGCTAAGCAAAGGAAATTATCAGGAGTCTAAAGAGAAAGCCTACAAAATGGGAGTTCTTTACCAGTTATCCCTCTGACAGAGGTCTAAGATATAGAATATACAAAGAACTTAAAAAACTTTACATTAGAAAAACAAGTAGCCCAATCACGAAATAGGCAACCAAATTAAATAGACATTTCACAAAAGAGGAGAAACAAAATGGTCAATATATACATGAAAAAATGTGTTCAACATCATTAGCAATCAGGGAGACACAAATAAAAACTGTACTGAGATTCCATCTAACCCAAATCAGAATGGCAATCATAAAAGAAGTCAAATAACAATAAATGTTGGTGAGGCTGTGATGAAATAGACACTCTTCTCCATTACTGGTGAGATTGCAAACTAGTACGCCCACTATGGAGATCAGTGTGGAGAGTCCTTAGAAAACTGGGAATGGATCCACCATACGATCTGGCCATACCAACACTGGGTATCTTTCCAAAGGGGTTGAAACCAGAGAACTACAGTAATATATGTATACCCATGTTTATAGCCAAATTATGAAACCAACCTAGGTGTTCATCAATAGACGAATAGATTACAAAATTATGGAAATACACACAATGGAATTCTACTAAGCAATAAAGAAAAATAAAATTTCATCATTTGCAAGAAAATGGAATGACCTGGAGAACATTATGTTAAGTGAGAGTAGCCAATTGTAGAGAGTGAAGAGTCACATGTTTCCTTTAATATGTGCAGAATAGGGAGTAATTGGGATAAAAGAGATACTCCAGATGGTGAGGAGAAAATCCAGGGGACCAAGGGAGGAGGTATAAGGGTTGGAGGAAAACTTAGGTTAATTAGTAGAAATACTACTATAGACTATGTGTATACATGTGAACATATACCAACATCAATCTGGGTACTCTGTATTGGGAGGAAGGGAAATGAGGAGGATGGGGCACCAAGAGCATGTGCATGTATGTCATTGTCAACATGATTTACATTATGATTTCAGACTATAATGCACCAATAAAAGGACACACACACACACACACACACACACCACCACCACCACCACCACCACCACCACTACCACCTTGAAAAGCATATAAACTTAATAACTTCCTACCTAGAATGATTTTTTTATAAGACCCATGGGTAAATAATAATACTATTTATATTATGTCTTCTGTCCTGGAAATACTAAGTTACTTAGGGAAGTAAGAAAAAATGTTTTTATCTCTTTGATGTAGAGAAACATGAAACAGACTTTTTTTTTTTTCAGTACTGGAGATGGAACCCAGGGGCATTCTACTTCTGAGCTATACGCCCAGCCCTATTTTTTATTCTATATTTTGAAACGGGGTCTCACTGAGTTGCAAAGGGCCTCACTAAATAGCTGAGACTGTCTGTGAACCTGGATCCTCCCATCTCAGCCTCCTAAATGCTGGAATTACAAACGTGTGCCACCACACCTGGCTGAAACACACTTTTTAAGTAGGCAACAAGTAAGTTATCCTTTTTCTCTCTCTCTTTCTCCTCTCTCTCCTCTCTCTCTCTCTCTCTCTCTCTCTATATATATATATATATATATATATATATATGCATGTATAAATATATATATATATTTTTTTTTTTTGTTTGTTTGTTTTTAGTTTTAAGATGTGTTCAGTCCCCTGAACCCAGGGGTATTACACCTCTGAGCTACACCACCAGACCTTAAAAAATTCTAAAAATATATTTTGAAACAGCGTCTCGCAAGGTTTTTGAAAGTATCTCTAAGTTGCTGAGGCTGGTCTTGAACCTGTGATCCTCCTGTCTTAGCCTCCCAAGTATGAGAATAACACTTGTGCAGCACTGCACCTGGCTTTTATTCAATATTTTAGACTTACTAGGAATTCTAATTACAAATTATGCTGCCCTCATTCTGTTCTAAGCCCTCCATGTGGCTCACCATGTAACCTATCCTCAATTCCCCAGGACCACCTTGAATGCCTAAGTACTCCTGCCTTGAAGGAGGAGCCAGACTTCTAGGAGCATTCAGTGTGTTAATGAATGAGTAGCTAAATAAATGAGAGTTCTTAAGGTTTCTAAATTATTCCCATATTTTCTCTAGATTTAAGGCTCTTTTTAATTCAAATACTTTCCAAGATTTAGAAGGAAAATAATCTGATTGATTTAATTAAAAAATGGATGTGTTCATGATTGAAAGCCCATTAACCTTCTGGGAAGTATTTGCATTGCCAAGGAGAATGTCTGATAACCCAAATGAATATTATATTCACAGAAATTTAGGTGAAGGAACAAGGTGGAACTACAAGAAGCAAACCTATGCAGTCATGGTTTTAGGCAGAAGAGGGTTGCCACAGGTAAACTAGCCTTACCTGGGAATCTCTTTTCAGTGTAAGTTGCTAACGCTTTCTTTACCCTTTTTATAACTTCTTTCTCCTCTCTTCCAAACCAATAGGTTCTCTATGAGCACATAAGTGTTTTCTGTGTGGCTTTTATGTTTCAGTAAAGCGCAGAGTAGGATGAAGGCAATGACAGTTATGCGTGTGAATGGGCCATTGCTAAGTCAAGGACTGCTTGCTTTAGAGATGGATTTGGACCTTTTCAACGGAGGAAGTTAGTTTTGGCAGAGAAATTCATGTTCAAGCGTAGAAATGTGAATGTCTTGTATAAAGAAGGTTCTTATACCTAAGATCACTTTCTAGATAAATCTCATGAATTTAAAACAAGACTGGTTTTGAGAGACAGAAAAGGAGAGAGAGGGAGAAAGAGAGGAAAGGGAAAGGATCAGGGTGGGGCTTTGGGGAGAGAATATATTAGGAGTGGGAAGTTTCTATTTGGAGGCTAGAAAAGGTGAAGTTTGAACTGGTATGAGGAATGATTAGCCGTGTCTCTTAAAGCAAGTCAGCAGTCCTTCGCATATTTCTTTCTTCTTTTTCTTTCTCTCCTTCTCTTCCTCTCTCTGCCTCCATCTTTCCTGACCTTCATGTAACAATATTTATTCGTCACCATCTACATGCCAGGAATCTTATTCTATAAATAAAAATTCCCTTAGAGTTTTGTTCCATTTGACTATTACTTTTATTCTAAAATCACTCAGTTTTGCTAGATTGTAATTATTTAATCCCCACTGGTCTGTGGTTGTTTTGTGATCCTGGTATGATTAAGGGTTAATGCTCTCATTTAATGAAGCACACATCTCTCAGTTCTTTTATGCCATATCAATTCCTTCTTTCCAGAGCATCAAAGCAATTAAATGTCTAGTGAAAGATCTTCTTAGTGAGAAAAATAGAGGATAAGAGGGTCTGAAATGCTAAAATAGGGTTTGAAAAGAATTTGAACTAATTACCAAATAATTCATATGCATTTCTTTAATTATCTTCCATATCCAAGGATTAAGTTTGGAACTCAGATGAATTCTTACTTTTTATACATATCTCCCCAATTTCAAGTAACTTTAGATGACAATAATGTCTAAGACTTATTAAGTGCCAGGCATTGCAGTAAGCAATTTACAACAACCCCATGAGATAGGTTCTGTTCTTATCAACTTTATAAACAGGGAAATGAAGTTGAGAAAGGCCAAGTCATTTGCTTTATGCTCATACAGTGGCAGGCCACAAAACCTGCTTTGGAACCTTAAAGCCCTACCTACAGTCTTATACTATGCAGTGCAGTGTTAATCATCTTTGATTATAAAGATATGGACAATTAGCATTTAGAATGAGTTATGTCTATGTCATTTAGAATAAGAACTGTGTCTTTATGTCTATCTCATTGACCATATTGTGTTTATATTTTTTAAAGATTTAAAATAAGTTTGTTTAAATAGAAACGAAATTGGCAAAAGGGCTATAATTCATTCTGCCTTAAACTGTCAAGAAGAGACTGGCAAGAACTGTCCTGGTATTTTCTTCACTGTTTCTATTGCTATTTTGAGAAAGAGTGAGATTAGATGAGTTTCTGACCTCTTTTTCTTGCCTTCCACTTAAATAGTATCCTCTGACAGCCACATAGAGATTAGTCTGTGTAAGGAAAATCAAAGCGATTTCCTATTTGAAAAGGTTATTGGGGGTAAATTATTTCTTCTCCTCTGGAGATCTTTTAAACAAACTAACCACATATGCACTCACGTGCACACACATGTGTGAGAACACACTCACATAGCAAATGCTCATCTAAAAAAATATTAGAAACCTTGCCGGGTGTGGTGGTTCATGCTTGTAATCACTGTGCTTGGGAGGCAGAGACAGGAGGAGGGCACAGGTTCGAAGCCAGCCTCACTGGCTTAAGAGACTCTGTTTCCAAATAAAATATAAAATAGGTCTAGGAGTGTAGCCCGGAGGTAGAAGGGTTTCCAGAAACCCCAGTACCACCAAAAAACAAACAAACAAAAAAACAACAACAAAAAAACAAAAACAAAAAAAACCAAAGTATTCAAAACCTCTGGAGAACATTGAGGCTGGAATAAATTCTCTTACCTACTTGAATGTGGAAAGCATGGTAGATCATCTTTGTTTTCTTGTAACCCTGGTAGCTTTTCCCATGATGGCTACTGATCAATTCTGCAGATTATACTAAAATCACAATAAAAGACTGGTGTTTTAGTTTGCTTTTTTGTGGCTATAACATATTGCTATGGACTGAGTAATTTATAAACAATAAAAGTTTATTTGGCTCAGAAGTTCAAGTTCATTTAGTGAAATCCTTTGTTAGGATTTGAATATAGGGTGTCCTACAGAAAAGATCATGTATCAGCAGTGCAAATTGTTTAGAGTTAAAAGGATTGAATCAGGCTCTAATCTGATCTATTATCTATCATCTGTCTATCATCTCTCTCTCTGTCATCTATCATCTGTCAATACTGTATATACTGATGGATTAATAACTGAGTGAGCTTACTGGATAGTGTCATCAGGTAGGTATGGCTGGAAGAAGTAGGTCACCAGGGGTGTGCTTTGGGGGACTGTATATGTCCTTAGTCCTCTTTTCCTCTAAATTGTGTTTGTTATATGTTTTGGTCACAATGACATGAAAGTAGACTCATCCTTGCTATATCCTAACATGGGAGAAAGTACCCTATGTTGAGAGAGTGAACCAGAGAGAGCAAATGAAAACTGAATTCACTTTATAACAAGCTTTTGAAAAAATGACTTTAATTTATTCATGAGGGCTGAGCTCAGTGATCAAATCACCTTGAAAGGTCGCATCACTCCACATTGTTGCATTGGGAATTTTTTTAAGGCTCCAACACATATTCAATTTTGAGAGACATATTTAACCCATAGCAGTTTTGTCCTAAGACCTTTGATTATATGGCAGTGATGTTCTTAGTCATACCTTTGACTTTTAAAAATTTATTTTATTTTATTTTAATTAATTTTTTTGCAGTACTGGGGATGGAACCCAGGGGCATTCTACCTCTGAGCTACACCCTCAGTCATATTTTTTATTCTTTATTTTGCAATAGAGTCTCACTGAGTTGCAAAGGGCCTAAGAAGCTGAGGCTGTTGGCGAACTGGCATTCTCCTGTCTCAGCCACCAAATCTGGCATTACAAGGGTGTACCACCACACCAAGCTTACACCTTTGACTTTTGAAAACAAAAGTTTATGCTAGCTGAATTAAGCTGTACATTTTAAGAACCGTGTAAATCCCTGTTCTCTCTAGGTTAATGTTGCTTCATTGGGAATAAATAAAAACCTTTTAGATGTTTAGCTATTTCAAGGTATGGTGAAAATAGTAAACAGTGCAGTGCCCTTAATTAAAAAATAAACCTTATCATTTAAGATCCCTGAGATTGTTTGATTTTTTTCTTAAAACAGTGCTTATGATCCAGAAGGATCCTATTATTATTAAATCTTTGTTATTGCGATAGGCAACATAATGGCTCCTCCAAGAGGTCCATGTTCCAATCTCCAGAACCATTAATATTATTTTATGTGGCAAAATAAATTTTGCTGATATGATTAAGTTCAGAACTTTGAGATGAGACTGTTCTATGTTACCTAGGTAAGACCAAGTAATAAGGATTTTATAAATGAAAGAAGGAAAGGTAGAGTTACATAGGAGGAATTAGAATTAAAGAGAGATTTGGAGATCCCACATGACTAGATTTAAAGATAGAGGGGCTGTGAATGAAACTATGTAGGCAGCTTCTGGAAGCTAGAAAAGGCAAGGAAATAGATTACACCCTCCCCCCCAAAAATGCAGTCCTGTAAACATCTTGATTTTGATCCACTAAGACCCATTTTAGACTTCTAACCTTTAGATATGTAAAGTAATAATTGCCTTAAGTTATTAAGTTTGAAATAATTTGTTACAGCAGCAATAGGAAACTAGTATTTACCAAGAATTGTAGCAATGGCTAAAAAATAGGCTGAAAACCTATGACTTTGGAATCAACCCAGAAGTAGATGCCTAAAAATAATCTAATGTATGTGAATGATTTTGTTGGTGCTCAAATTTGTGATGATGTCAATTTGAAGATTATTATACTTATTAGTTTTATATTTCTACATCTTCCTCTGATAAGAAAAATCTGAGATTGGTAAAACACCTGGTGGGTGGTTTGTATAATTATATCATAATAAACTACTGAAAGAAAATCACAGGGGACAGTAGAAGAATAGGAAGATACCATGACGTAAATTTTTATCTAGGAGAATTAATTAAAATCAAATTAATTAAAATCAAATCAAATCAGAGCATGCCTTATATTTTAAGAAAAACTTTGGAGGATTTATGTTCTTGATATGACTTCTGATATCCTTGTTTATATTATAAGTACTGAAATATAAAGATTAAAAAATAATGTTCTCTGTGTTCCTGCGATGGCCTTAATAAGCCTTATTTCTGTTTCTGTATATGTACCTGTAAATATACCTGATAATAATAATGATTCTGAGTAACATAGTAGAAATAATGGTAAAACATAATAAAGTGGTATAATATTAGACTTGGGAGTGTAATATGGGTCTATTATGCCAAGTCTAATAATTATACTATAATTATTAAGCATAATATTAAGGTTGGAATACTTTCTAATAATCAATATGAGGCAAAATTATTGCTTAGTGCATTTTAGGGATGATTTGAATATTGGAAATCAGCATAAAGCATATATATTAAGTGATGCTGTGATATTTGTATGGAAGTGAGATCTTAGAATTATAAGCTCCAAGTTTTTTTTTTTTTTTTTTTTGAACTACTGGGTATTAAGCCCAGAAGCACTGTACCTCTGATCTACACACTGGCCCAGGGTCTTGCTAGGTTGATGAGAATTTCACTACTTGCTGAGGCTCTCCTTGAACCTGTGATCCTCCTGTCTCAGCCTCCTAAGTACTAAGATTACAAGCATGCACCACCACATCTGTCTTAGCCCTGAGTTCTAATGTTCTTTCTCAATATTTGTATAGTTTTAATAGTCTTATAATACTTTTAGAATTCAATTTTACTTAGTCTGTGCTGCTATGATAGAATACTACATGATAGATAATTTATAAATAACAGAAATTATTTTCTCATAGTTCTGAAAGCTGCCGAGTCTAATATCAGGGTACCAGCAGGTTTGGTTATCAGATGAGGATCTGGTCTCTGCTTCTCAGGGTGGAGCCTTGACTTCTGTGTATCCTTATATAGCATAAGAGCATATGAAAGCAAACCCACTCCCACAAGCCCTTTTTATAATGACATTAATTCATTTATGAGAGTGGAACTCTTATGATCTAAACATCCCTTTTAGGTTCCACCTTTCAGCTCTGTTACATTGGTGATCAAATTTCCATATGGATTTTGGAGGAAAAAAAAGCATTCAAAGCCTAGTAACTTCCTTTTATTTGACAAATGAGATTTCTTGAATCAGTTGTGCTATCTGTACAATGGGATTATGTAATAACATCTCTAATCATTTGAGGAAGGTTAAAAGATTTTGGGAAACTTTAGTTAGCTGAAAGGCACTATTCTTTGATAGTTCTAGATAGCAGAGAAATGGTCATGTAAGGAGCACTATAGTACTTTGAAAATTCACTCATGCTGGCTTTTGGTAGGCAATGATAGTCTCTTTTCTCCTTTCTGGCCTACATTTAGCCCCTGCTGGCTGTTCATTGACAGGTTTGCTAATTTCTTTTGTCTATCTAGAGAGTACAAGACTGTATGCTGTGACTAATGATATTTTTTTCTTTATCTAGTTTCATTTCCTCATTCCCATTGGTGGAGAGGATACTGGCTTATATGTCTTGGGACTGAATTTTTTCCAAAGGAAATAAAATGATGAGAAAAATATGATTTCAATATCAGAATTTTTCTTTAAATACAACTTTCAGTAATGAATGCTATTTATTTTACTGAGACATATCAGTACAACTTTGATTCTGTTCTGTGCTAAGCATTTCAACTTGAAATCTATTTTTTTAATGTTCTCATTAACTCAACACTTTTGAATGAGTAATAGAGTTGTTATTTCAGTATCTAAAAATGAAGATACTATCTAGGAAGTTGCTGCATCAGCATATTTCAGTGGCTTAAAGGAGCTAATGCAGTTTTCAAAGGTGCCTGTGGTTATTTGGAAGCAGCTAAATGACCACAGACATCAGGCATAAGTAAGTATTTAACATGGAAACCATAGCTGGAAATGTGGATAATAAATACACCCTCAAAGTGTCAGTTTAATTCTTGAGAATATAATATGAATTCTATTGTAGAAGGCTTAATGAATCACCAGCTGGAAAATGTACTTCTTCATGTGGGTTTTTCTACTCCCTTTATGACTTTTCCCTTCCCAGCCCCTCCTTTTGCCTGCTTCTTAAATATTTCCCTTCAGTTTTGACCTGCTATATTTTTATACTTCAAGTTCGTCCTTTGTTTTACCTATTCTCATGGTGTGAAAGAGGTAATTATTTGTTTATCCATTCACTTCTCTTAGTAGAGAAGCCTCAATTTTAGATGGCGAATTAGTGGGCTCAGTTAAAATTATATTTCCTAGTGTCTAGTATACAAAGGTGGAGCCATGTGGCTTAGATCCGGCTAAAGAGTTGTGTGGTATCATGGCAGGCTCCTAAGAGGTCCAGGAATGGGAAATTCTCACCTCCTCTCAGCTTCCTAGCCTGCAGATATGGGGATGTGTCTTGAGAAACCAAACTGGGTCAGGAGGTAACTTTGAGGATGGAAATCATACCCTGAGGATGGTGGTGGGGAAAATTGGGATCGTGACTCTCTGTGTCACAGAATCAACTTGAACTCCATACCCCTAAATTTAGAGAAGTAGATTTTTATTTTGTTAGCTCCAAATTTCATTGATCTTTTTATAGCTATGTAAATATAACCTTAATTGGTGATCATAAATTCTCATGATGTTAACTACCACATCTCTTTGTCTAACCATTCTCCTGATCCTCTGATTTGTATTTCCATATTGATATTCCACAAGTACCTCAAAATTACCTTCTCTAGACAGAAGCCACGCTATCCCCTCTCGTCCCTTCACAACCTGCTGCTCTTGTGTTTGAAATTTTATTGCCAGTCTCATTATCCAAGGAGAGCCCCAGTGTGGGTGTGGTGCTAATCCCTGATTCTTCCTCTTCCTCTTTTCATCGTACCCAGCCAGTCATAAAACCCTTCCACTTTTTCCCCCACATTTTTATCCACACAAATATTTACCAGGTTTGATTCCCAACCCTCCATTCCTCCCACATAAGCCCAGTCCAGTTCCTTACTATCTCCAGCCTAGCCTAGTTATTTAGGAAGCAATTTTGTTTTTGATTTTTATCCTCTGTGCACTATTTTATTTTATTTTTTTACAATGCTGTCAAAAGGGATTTATTAAAAAGCAAACTGGATCACATCAATCTCCTGCTTGAAACCTTTCAGGAGCTCTGCAGCATCAAGTCCCTGACCCTGGACATGGGTTCTGAACTCCTTCTACCATCTTGTCATTTCACTGCTGCTGCTACTGCTCTCTGTCCTTTATTTCATACTCTGGTAATAATGCATGGGTTTTTTATGCCTCTGTGCCCTTGTTCACATCATTCCCTTTGCTTGGAACATTCTTCTTCCCTTTCATAATTAATTTTTCTTTTCTTTTGTGTGTGCTTTTTCTTTTTGGTACTAAGAATTGAAATCAGAGGCATTCTACCTCTGAGTTACACCCCCAGTTCTTTTACTTTTTTTAAAAAAAATTTCTTCTCTTTTTTTTTTGGTGGTACTGGGGTTCCTGGAAACCCTTCTACCTCCAGACTACACTCCCAGACCTATTTTTTTTATATTTTTATTTGGAAACAGGGTCTCTTAAGCCAGTGAGGCTGGCTTCAAACCTGTGCGATCCTCCTGTTTCCACTTCCCAAGCGCGGGGATTACAAGGGTGCACCACCATGCCCGACCTTTTTTTTTTTTTTTAATTCAAAGAAGAATTTTGTTAAGTTGCCAAGGGTATTGCTAAGTTGCTGAAGCTGGCCTTGAACCTGCATTCTTCTTTCTCAGCATCCCAACTACTCGGATTACAGGCACATGCCACTACTACATCTAGCTCATAGCTAATTTTTCTTTTGCACAGTGCATACTCTTCCTGATTCAGTTTACCTTTCTTTCCTCCATGAACTCTTCCTCGACTGCTACCCCCACTCAGCTGAATTGACTGCTCCCACACTCCAAACCACTTTTCTGTAGGAAGGAGCTGGGAGGATGAGAGAAGATAAAAAGGATGTCGAGGTAAGGCTGCTGGATTTAGCATGTATATAGACAGGATGCACACAGTTAAATATGAATTTCAGATTAAAACATGAATTATTTTAGTATACTTATATCTCAGGCAGTATTTATAACATACTTATACTAAAAATTTTTGTTGTTTTCTTAGAATTCCAACTTGCTGGGCTATCCTGCATTCTATCTAATTAGAAGACACATTAGCATACTTTTAATTTTTGTCTGGATCTCTTTCTGTTCTCACAAAAATATTGATGGTAAAGAATTGACCAGGTTTCTTTTTTTTTTTCTTTTTATTGGTGCATTGCAGTCATACATCTTAATGGGGTACAAGATGGTAGAGGCATACATGCACACATCACTCATTTAGCCCTTCCCCAGTCCCCGCCCCATTCCTTCCTGCCTCCCTCCTTCTCATGTCTGGCTTAGGGATTGACTTTAATATGTTTGTGAATGTACCAGTTTAGATATCATTAAGGTTTGCCCTGACTTCAAGCCTGCTGTAGAGTCACTACCTGGTGCTGAGATAAAGTGTGTGTGTGTGTGTGTGTGTGTGTGTGTGTGTGTGTGTGCGCGCGCGCACCTGTAGGGAGACAGAGAGAAACAGAGAAAAAGTGAAAGGTAGAGAGCAAGCACTTGCACCCATTGTTAGCAGGAGCCCAGCCTGTTTTGAGAGAGGAAGCAAAGCTTGCAAGAACACTCACTCTGTTTTCATGCATAGTTTTCCCTTTAGGGTAGGAACAACTTTGACGAAATCATATCCTTGTTTATCAGGTATTAATTGAGCTTGTTGGAGTGTCATCCTAAATCACTACAACTTTTTTTTTACCAGTTTGAAGAGGAAGAAAACACATCCTTCACTCAGGCTTAGCAGCTGTGCAGAGCCTCAGGAAGCACCTCAGAAGGCAGCAGGGGTCAGGAATGTCACCAGGTGTGGCTCCTCCCAGGGAGGGAGTTGCTGAGACATTTTATCACTGAGTACAAATAAGCCTTGCCAGCCTATTATTTTTCTAAAGAGGCAGAGAGGGAGCTAACATTTGTTGAACAACTATTGGATAATCTCTCTCTCTCTCTCTCTCTCTCTCTCTCTCTCTCTCTCTCTCTCTCTTCTCTTTCTCTCTCTCTCTCTTTCCTTTGAACTGGAGATTGCAATAAAAGGCACTCTATCTCTGAGCTGCACTCTCAGACCTTTTTATTTTTATTTTGACACAGGGGTTCACTAAGTTTCTGAGGCTGTCCTTGAACCTGGAACCTTCCTTTCTATAATCTCAAGTACTGGAATTACAGACATGTGCCAGCACACCCAGCTCATGTGGCATCTTATGGAAGTATGTAGTTGGCAGCAACTTCTGAAACTTAGGTCATATGCAGTTTGATGTAGGATCTGTTTTTATAATACCAAGCCCTATATAATAAATCTATTTTAAAGAAGAATTTATCACTAAGATATGCTGCCTATTTTGACACTGTAACTTTTAAAATAATGGATGATAAACTAACACTGGACCATATTTTTCTGGATTATTTTGGTGAATCCAGTTATATCCACCATGAGCTGTAGTTTCTTGTTAACTGTGAGTGTTATTTTAACCCATGGAGTCTCTGCTTTAGGTCTACTCATCTTCTTGCTCTTCTCCCTTCTCACAGCTGGAATTGCAGCAGATGGAGTTGTTGAATGCAGAGAAAGGGATGAAATTAACACAGGTAATGAGCAGCAGTTTTACCAATGGTGGAATTTTAGTTCACTTGGGAAAATTCCAGACGCTCAAAACCTGCAGTAAGATAAATCAAAACCTAGTTTTGGGAAATAAAAGAGGTACAGCTGCAATTTCACATTTATCGAGAGCCAGCGTTGAGCTTAACTCGGCGTGAGGTAGAGGGGCAGCTTGGGCATTGGCCTTTGTTCCTACTTTGTTGTCTAAGAAAAAAGCTTTTAGAAGTTGGAACCACTTCATATTTTAATTGGCTCATATGGGCATTTAAAAAAAGTGCATTTAGTTGGGATAATGCCACTTGTTCTTTAGAGGCTGATGGTTTCTATTTATCTAGACCTGCTCAGGAAGCGATGTGGTAGATGCATGCTGCCGGCAATTTAATTGTCCTAAGTAAGCTAGATACTGTTTTCACACTGAGAAATGAGCCTTGAACTTCCATCCTTCCTTCCTTCCTTCCTTCTTTCCTTCCTTCCTTCCTTCCTTCCTTCCTTCCTTCCTTCCTTCCTTCCTTCTCTCCCTTTCTCCTTTCATCCTTCCCCTTCTTTCTGCCTTTCATAATGTTTATAAATGTCTATTATTCTCAGTGCTAGAGACTGAGCAGTTAACCTAATAGACAAAAGCCACTGTACTCAGTATTCTAACTGGGAGACAGATCTCAAACATATACAGTATGTAAAAAAGATCTACTATCAGACAGTGTCATTTACTAAGGATAAAACTAAACCAAGGGAGGGAGGGCTTTGAGGCCTAAGAAGTCTTCATATTTTGCTTCAAGTTGGATGGAAAGTCATTTGAGGGTTTTGAACTGACTTATTTTAAAGGGTGCTGTTTTGACAATAGACTGAAGATGGTCAAAGGAAAAAGCAGAATTTTAGTTAGGAGGCTATCACAAGTACCCAAGTAAGATGTGATGGTGGCATGGACCATGATGGCAGTAGAAGAGGTAGTGAGAATTAGTTGGATTTTACTTTTCTTTTGTACTTGGGATTAAACTCAGTACATTTTCAACCATTTTTTAATTTACTTGTTTCAAAATAGGATTTTCCTTCTATGATTCTTTTCTCCCTAGCTTCTGCATATTAGGGAGAACATCCCATTTTTTACTTTTTGTGACTGACTATCTCACTTAGCATAATGTTCTTCAGTTCTATCCATTTCCAAAAAGTTACATAATTTTGTTCTTCTTTATGGCTGAGTAAAATTCCATTGTGTACATATCCTATATTTTTGGAAGGAGAAGCCATAGATGAGCAAATAAGGTGAACTAACTGAGAGTGATGAGAGGGTAAAAGAGAGAAATTTCCTAATGTACATGATATGCATTTACAAACATATCAAAGTCTATCACTAAGCCAAACACGAGAAGGGAGGGGGAAGGAAATGGGGGGGAACTTGGGAAGGAATAAATGAGTGATGTGTACATGTATGCCTCTACCATCTTGTACTTCAATAAAAAAAAGAAATAGGGGTTTTCTAGGTTGCTGAGGCTGGTCTTGAACCTGTGATCCTCTTGTCTCAACAAGTACTAGGATTACAGGTATGTACTACCCCACCCAGATGGATTTCATATATATTCTGAAATTAGAGCTAAGAAGAATTTCTAGTTGTTACTTTATGTGGTATGGAGAGAAAAACCTGAGAAGTTCAGAAAAATTTCAAGGTTTTTGGCCTCGTACTGAAGTAGGGAGCGGTATTATGAGATAAGCATATTTTGGTATTATGGTAAAAGTAGCAAAAATTCAGGTTAGGCATGTTAACTTTGAGACAAGTAAGGGTTAGACAATCAAGCAGAGATGTAGAATAGGCAGATGTACCACACTGCTCTTCTGGGGGATAGGCTCTGAATGGAGACATCAGTTTGGTAGTTATCAGGTAACAGGCAGTATCAATAGCCATGAGACTGTATGAAATCACTAGATAGAAGAGGAAAATGTTCCAGAACTGGGGGTCAGATACTCTAAATTTGAAAGTTGAGGAAGTGATGAAAAGGTAGATTAGAACACAGAAGAATGCATCCCCAGGGAGGAAAAGGGAAACCAGGGGTCTGCTGTGGCCCACAAGCCAAGTGAAGAGAGTATTTTAAAGGAGAGGGAGTGACCAGCAGTACAAGTGCTTCCAAGGGGCCAACGGAGATGGGGTCTGAGAACCATCTGTGTGCAGCTCCTTGGTGGTGCCATAGGAGTAACATCAATGGCATATGGGGGCAATATGTGAATGGAGAAGAGTGAGAGAAAGAGGACTGAAAATAATGAGTAGAGTGAACTCTTTAAAAGACAAGGTATAGAGAAGGAGACTAGTCATAGTCAAAGCCTAGGTCAAAAGACCTCTCCTCTCCTCTCTTTTTCTGTCTTCTCTCCTCTCCTTTCTTCTTCCCTCCCTTTCTTCCTGTTCCCACCTAGAAAGAGTAACCAGCAAAGGAAAAGGCCCCTGAAGTAAGAATGTGCATGGAATGTTAGTAGTTAACAGGCTTGCCTTTACTTTCTCTCTTTTGTTATTTACAACCTTTTAAATTTTCAAATAAAAGAGAAAAATAGGATGAAAAACTATAGAATCCTTATAGTTTCTTAATGTTAAAAGATACATTGTATTTAAACAGTAGAAAAGATGAAAGAAAGAGAGAATAAAAGAGGGAGGTAGGGAAGGTGGAAGGAAGAAGGGAGTCTGGGAGAAACACTACAGGCTTTAGCTGCATTGGTTTTGGTTCAGGGCCATTTCATTGTTGTGATGCCTTCATCTCTAGGTTCTAGGAACCATCTATGCAATAATAATTGTTGTTTTCTTCAGGATCTCTGGGAAAGTTCTGCATATGGAATAAGACATTATGAGAAATTATAAAATAGCCATAGTGAGAACAGAAAAATCTACAAAATGAAGAGTAAATTGCAACAGATACATTAACCATTTTTATTTTTTATATTTTTATTGGTGTATTGTAGTCATACATTTAATGGAGTACAAGATAGCAGAAGCCTACATGCATACATCACTCATTTAGCCCTTCCCCTAATTCCCACCCCATTTACTCTTCACTTCCTTCTTTTCATGTTTGTCTTAGTGATTAACTTTGATTTGTTTGTGAATATACATTATATACATTCACAACATCTTCCCCCTTCCATCTTCTTCAGTTAGTTCACCTTATTTGCTCATTTATGATTTCTTCTTCTTTGGAGTTCTACATTCTGTGTCAGATATAATCAATACAGGTAAGATTATCTTTGATCAGTAAAAAATAAATCCTGTCTTTATGCAGCTAGGATGTGTATGACTCTATGCTTTGAGTCTTTATTTCTATGCTTTGGGACCTTAATATTTGGTATATAAACATAAATACAGTAATATTTAAAATGAAAGGGAAATATAAAAATTTTGTAATATAAAATTTGGTAAGACAAATTTTTCTATTACCAATTTGCAAAATGCAATACTAGCAAAAACACAATATCAATTTCTTTCAGGGTAATACATTGCTGATATATTATATTTTAAAAAGTCATTAAGTAGACATTAACATTGTCTCATTTACCATGCATTTAGGTGAAGAAAATCAATTATTTTTCTAATTCTAAAATCCAGGTCTGAGAAATAATCCAGCCTGTGCTGGAGGATTTGAAGTGAATCGAGGTCATGTAGAGAATATAATTCTAGAAAGTGTGTCTTGAAAATAGAATATCAAAAGGCAATAAAATCAAAACTTTTAGAATAAGTTATGCTTCTGCCAGCAATACTTCATAGTTAACTAATATCTCATTAAAAAGTTTGCATTATACAACAGCAGAGGCAGAACTATCAGCTCTTTCTTTAAAATCACATATAGCTTTAGGAAGAACATGGTTCTGTGAGCCAATGTAGAGAAGACAACTGAGAATTTCAATGTCTATAGCTCTGAGATTCAATCCCTGGAATATAGCTCTGAGATGTTTGAGAAAACAATATACTCTTTTATATACTTTTCCACATTTAAAGTGACTTATAAGGTTAGTTGTTAATATTGTAGCACCAGTTAACAAACTAAAAAATGATTTTATTTTTTCCACAGAAGACCACTTATCTGTTAAGTTCCTTGTCTTACTTTCTTGTTTAATCCCTTACAGTTTTGTCTGGCATATATACTCTGTGTGTGTGTGTGTGTGTGTGTGTGTGTGTGTGTGTACATTGTACATTTATGCACATGCATGCACTAGGGTTCAAACCTAGAACGTTACATATGCTAGGTAAGCACTGTACTACTGAGCTGTATTTCCAGCACAAACACTTCTTTGCTCAAACTCCTCCCTTCATTATTTCTCATTCTCTAAGGCAGATTTTTAAAAAAAGTTTTAATGCAATAATGATAAATATTAGCTTCTGAGTCTAAAGGGTAGTTTCTCCACTCATTCTCAGTTGTTTTCTTAGTGTGGAACTCACACAGTGCTGGCATTCAGTAACTGCTTATGAAATCAGACAAGAAACAACTGAATTGCTCTAGAATCAGTGAGCCCAAGTCTCCCTCAGGGAGACTAAACTGGCAGTGGGTCAGAGCTTAGATAACAGGATGTGCAGCTGATGCAAATTCATGACTATTCTCATCAGTGTTGCCCATGAAAACAAACCAACACTTTGATTGCAGTTAGTGTGATAAGGAGACATTTCAAATTTATGTCTCTGAAATTATATTATTTGATAAACAGAAGAACTTCAAGGGATTGAATTATATTTTCCCAAATTCACATGTTGAAGCCCTAACTCAGAAATATGGTAGCATTTGGAGATGAGGCTGTTGGAACACATTTAGATGAAGTCATGAAGGTGGAGTCCTCAAATTGGGATAGAATCCTCCTGAGAAGAGGAAGAAATCTGAGTTCTCACTTTGTCATATGAGGGTACAGCAAGAAGGTGGCTATCTGCAGGACAGAAAAAGTGTTGTTACCAGAAATCAAACCCTCCCTGCCTTCCTCTAGGACTTCTGAGACTGCAGAGCTATTAAAAAACACATTTCTGTGGTTTAAGCTAACAATCTATGATATTTTGTTTTAATAGCCAAAGATGACAAAAACATATAAATAAATTCCTAATGGTCAATGCTGTGCTACCCTATTCTTCTCCATCAGATATATAAAGAACTCGGCCCTAGATTTTGGGACAAGTTACTTAAACATCTTATACCACAGTTCTTTATATATCTAGTAGAGAAGATTCATGTGACATAGCACTTTCCAACAGAAATATAATGCAGGGCACAAATATAATTTTGACATTTTAGTAACCATATATTTTTTAAATTTTTTATTGGTGCATTGTATTTATATATCATAATGAAGCAAAAAACTTGTGTAGACATAAATCCACACATCACCCAGCTAGCTCCCTCCCAGTCCCCGCTCCTCTCCTTCCCCATCCCTCTCTCTCATGCTTGACTTAGTGGTTGACTATGATATGAATAAGTACATCATGCACTTTAAAGAGTTTCCTTCTCCCCACATCCCCCCAGTTAGGCTGCCTTATTTGCTCCTCTATAGGATCTCCTTTTCCACCTGGAGTTCCTCCTATGACCCCTTTCACCTTAGCTTTCACATATTAGGGAAAGCATCCAATTCCTTACTTTTTGTGACTGAAAAGAAAGGAAACCAAACTACCAAACTAATGCATGTGTGTCTGTGTTCATAGCTGCACAAGTCACCATAGCCAAACTATGGAATAAGTCAAGATGTCCATCAAAAGATGAATGGATTACAAAACTGTGGGCTATGTATACAATGGAATTTTACTTAGCCATTAAAAAACACAATTGCAGCATTTACAGGAAAATGGATGGATCTTGAGGACAAAAGTAGCCATATTTTAAAAGTCAAAAGAATACAGGTGGAATTAATTATATTCTACTTTATTGAAAGTGTTGCCATTGACCACTAAATCAATATTATAAGAAGTATTCATGAGATACATTATGCTAGTGAGCTTTACATTCAGCTGAGGGATGGCCTTGCCTGCAGCCTGGACGGTGTCAGTGGACATAGAGATGATGTCCTGGGAACCCCCCTGTGTGTCACATCACTGTCCCAGAGGAGTCATACATGGTCTTCTGGGTGGCAGTGATGGCATAGACTATGGACACGAGTCCCTCCACAATGCCAATGTTGTCTTTGATGTTTTTGGCTGGGATACTAAGCAGTTGGAGGTGCAGGAGCTATTGCTGATGATCTTGAGTATGGTCACATTTTTAATGGTTCATGCCCTCCATAAAAATAGGGCCATCAGAAGCTGGCAACGGAGATTCTTCTAGCTCTGCCTTTAAAGTGATCCCTGGCCTTCTCCATAGCAGTGAAGACACCAGATGACTTAAAATGTATTCAAGCACTCTCTTTGATTTGGTGGGCTCTTGCTTTTGGAAGATGGAGATGAGCTTTCAAATGATAATAAATTTCTGTTCTCTGTCTTGTCTGTACCACTGAAGCGTGCCATGAGTAGAACCATATGGGAATATGTGGACTATGTAGTTGAGGTCAATGAAGGGGTCTTTGATAGCAATGATCGCCATATAGTCAGAGCTTAAAGCAGTCCTGATGATCAGGAGCTCCATATGGCCCAATCCATTTACTTTGACCTTCACCATAGGTGAGGTTGTCTTCTGAAAGAGAAAGAACAAAAAGCCAGCCTCCATCTTTATCAGACTTAGACACAAATTAATGGTGTTAAATTAAATATCATTTTATTCTTTCCATTTTCTGCCTTTCCTATTGTTCTTCAATATCCCTCAACAAAACATAGAAAGAGCTACACACACACACACACACACACACACACACACACACACACAGCCTTATACCCCCAAACAATTTTCATAACAGTCAAATGCTAGTGATATTTTCACATGGGCTCATTCATGACTGATTTAGACTCAAATAGGATTTATTTCTGTATAGCAAAAGGCCTAGTTTAGAAGATTGTACTTGATCATTAACCTATAAAAAGGCTTGAGACTACTTCTTTTCTAATGATTTTGCCAAATCCACACTTAAGTCGGAGCGTATATAAAATGATGTCATAGTTTTGATTTTTGGTGCTAATTATTACCACTGTTTGGATCTTGGTTTATTAGAATGGCCACATAGTTTAATGAACTCCAAAGGAAGACAAAACTTGCCTTGCAAATTTTTACTTTCCAACAGGGGAAGTGAACAGTGACAGCCCTGGCTGCTGTCAGGCTGCATTTGCTTCTCTGTGTTTGCCCTAGAGGAGTGCTAGACCCTTCTAAGGACCTTATGTGTGAGCTCATTTTATCTTTCAAAACTTCTCCTTTACATTAATTTTCATTTTGATAGACTCATGAGAAATTATGGCAGCTCTAATAACAGGAACATTAAAAAATCCCATAATATCAAGGTTGCATATTTCTTACTGATTAGCGGTTTTCTCTTGATTAAATTATGCACTTTTTAAATACAAGTCCTTCATTTTTCAACAGTAACACATGGTAGAGTCATCCCTTGGTATAGACCAAATGCATTTATGGGTCCCTGTCTGGGCATCTATGAAACTGCTTTGAACTTCAGGCTCTGTGTATAAAAGATATCCAAATGTTCAATCAATGCTTTTGTTACAACCTCTCATATGATCTCTCCAAGGGGAAAATAATCTTACTGTGAAGCTAGAGAAGGGAAATGGATATATTGAAGATAGTGGCTTGCCCAAGGTTAGTAAGAGACTTATTGGACTAACCAAGTAATTTGATGGCTAAATCACAAAATAGGGTCTAAACCATAGAGCAGGCTTGTCTCTAAGTTTGTTCTTTTTCCAATTGGTTTAGTGACAGTATAGATTGTACCCATGTTGCAATTTTATTTGCTAGCACTGAACATTCAGACACTTAATGGTTTTGTGTTGGCTTTTTCAGTTCCTCCATCTTGCTAACTTTTTATGTTTCATGTGATGCTTAGGAAAGGCCATATTTTTGATATCATCATGAATAATGAAAAGTGCACGGTACCTATGTGCTTCTTGCTACCTGATTCTTTTGTTCGTAATATCAGCATGCTCTATGCTCAGAATAAATGCTGCACAAAAGAAAGTATTTTTCAGAGTAATTCAGGGCAATATTTTTTATGCTAGCAAAGCGTTTCTTAACCTATCTAGAAATCCAGACCTGTTTATTGGTCTTAGGATTTTTGGAAGGGTATAAGAATTTGGTGGGGAATGTTTACATGTAGTGATTCTGGAAGACAGGCCCAAGGGAGCTGCAGCTCAGGATTGCCCAGAACTCGGTATCTTGAGGTTTAATTGGGAAGAGAGGTTTGACTAAGGAGGGAGGCAACACCCACTGAATTATTGTCACTGCTTTACATTTATCTCCTTGTATTCATCCCTATTCCTACCTGTCTATATCCTACCTTCTAGACAATGTGATATCTCTAAAATACAAATATTGTAAGTATTTTTCCTGATTTTTATAGCTGTTGTACCCTAAATTATCAAGTTAGCACTAGGTTATGCTGCAGTAGCAAATTAACTAAAAATCTCAGTGGTTTAACAAAGAAAGAGCTTAAGTCTTACTTTTTCTATGTCCTGTGTGGTTCAGAAGAATAGGATGGCTGTTTTGGCTCCCATCAGCATTCAAGGACCAGGCTGGCAGAGGATTTACCACTTGGCAATTGCTGGGTGCCACATGTAAGGATAGAGGGCACATGAACATGCCACACTCCTTTCTTATGATTTTATTGGGAGTGACATATATTACTCTTCCCATAGTCTATTCCAGAGATAGTCGTGTAATTACCCCCCCACCCCCAACTCCCTTTAACTCCAAGGTGTGCAAAGTATAGTCATGATCAGGAAAAAGAGCAGATAGTAGTGAGTGCTGGTTCAATTTACTGTGCTCTTTGTTGTTCTGGGAACAGATTTTTTTTTTATAATTTGCCTTTGATGTAATTATAACTACTCGCAAATATCATACATTGAGAAGTAAGGCTGGTGGAAGAAAATCCCCCTTATCATTTTATGATATTTTTTAACATTTTGATAGTACTGGGGAGTTAACCCTGGGGATCACACATGCTAGGTAAGTGCTTTAGCCCTGAGATATACACCTAGATCTTTTTATTTTTTATTTTATTTTATTTATTTATTTATTGCAGGTCTGGGGATGGAACCCAGGGGCATTTGACCTCTGAGCTACACCCCCTGCCCTATTTTTTATTCTTTATTTTGAAACCGGGTCTCACTGAGTTGCAGAGGGCCTCACTAAGTAGCTGAGGCTGTCCACGAACTGCGATCCTCTGGTCTCAGCCTCCTGAATGCTGGGATTACAAGCATGTGCCACCATACCTGGCTTATTTTTTATTTTAAAACAGGTTCTTGTTAAGGCTTTTAGGCTAGCCTCAAAGTTGTGACCCTCCTCCCCTAGCTCACAAGTGACTGGAACTACAGGCACACACCACTGTGCCTGTCTCTCACTTCTAATTGTAATCCAGTCAGGCTGAATGTCTTTCAGTTCCTAGTATGTATTGTGCTATATCTACACATGTTGCTGCTTCACCTAAGACAACTTTCCCAAGTCTTTTGTATTCTTATGATCTGGTTCAGAATTTCTTCCTCTGGATAGGGAGATTTTCCTGACCTTCTCACCTCCAGTGTGTGTTATTTCACTATTTTTCAACCCCATAGCACCCTGCTATTTACATCTGTATGGTGCTTGTCAAGCTGCACTCTACAGTGACTCATCCAATCTACTTTCTATGGTTAAGAGGTGTCTAGGGAGCAGAAATTGTGCTTTACTTAACCTTTAATGCTGAATATCAAACACTTGGTAAAAAGTAAGTGGTCAATAAATGCTTGTTGAGTGAGTAAATGAATCATATACTTTTGTTGGTGAATCAAAATGGAGATTAGATTTATAATTTGAGCATTTAGAGTGGTTTATACAAAAATAATAATTGTCTTATTTTTAGATGTCTATATTAAAAATTATTTTTAGAAGAATTTTTATATTTAGTGTGGAAAAATGAGTGCTATGGAAAGGGTTTTAGGGCACAGATGAGGATTTTCTTTTTTCTGTAGGAATAATAAACATATAGATTATTCACTATTTTATTTTTTATTTCCAGAGGAAATCCACCTCTGAGTTACATCCCTAGACCTACTTTATTTTTTATTATGAAACAGGGTCTCACTAAGTTGCTGAGAGTATAATTGAGTTGCTCAGGCTGGCCTCGAACCTGCGATCCTCCTGTCTCAGCATCCCAAGGGCTGGGATTACAGGCATGTGCCACCATGCTTTGCTCATTCATTTATTTTGCTGTCTGTTATGTCTTTTTTTTATATAATTGTATATATTCATGTTGGTTACTCAGTCCCATGATCAGATCTGAAGCCATATCACCCGCTTCTTGGGGAAAGTTTATTTCTTATTATTCCCACCCACTATGTGAGACAACCTTTTTGACTCTGTGAAGGTTTGAATTTTGTTCACTCAGAAATATGTTGAAGTCCTAACCCTTCACACCTGTGTATGTGATGTTATTTGAAAATAGTTAGCAGATGTGATCATATATGACAGGTGTCCTGGTAAGAAGAGACATAGGCACAGAGGGAGAATGTCAGATAATGCCAGGAGTGGGCATTCGAGTGATGAAGCTGTGAGCCAAGGAGAGCTAAGGACTGTGGCCACCACCAAGAGCTAGGAAAAGGCAGGGGAGAATTTGACCCAGAAGTTCAGAGGTTATCATGGTGCTGCTGGATCCTAGATTCTCCAGACTTCTAGCCTCTAAAACTGTCACAGAATGACTGTCTTTTGTTTTAAGCCATCCATCTTGTGGTGATTTGGGTAGCAGCCTAAGGAAATGAATATAACATGTTTCCAATAATATATGGAATACAAATTAGTCCTCATGCTGGGGCTTGCTAGCTAGCATACAAAAAAGAAAGCCACTTTGTGAGCCAGTGAAGGATTGACTATACTTTCTTTTCAAAACGGGCTGTTGTAAATGAGCTGGGTAAAAATGTTTGAAAAAAAGAATGCCCCAAAACTTTTGACCCTTTTGCTTATAAAACTTTCTCATGTCTGGGACTTCTGCTCTTGTCAGGATAGCTGTGGATAGGCCGAGGCTGAAAAGAAAGCAGGAATCGTCTGTTGTATTGAAGAGAATTTCTGGGTGACCTGAGGACTTTGTAGGAGAGGTAAAGTGCGTGAACTTTTTCTGAATTTGGTCAATTGATACTTGAATCTTGTGTCAAACAAGTAAAAGTTAAAAATGTGTTCCAAGAATCCACTGCAGCTGGGGTTTGTTCTGGAAGTAAAAATTGTGTCCTGGTAGTGTACACTCAAAAGAGATTTGGAAAAGAGAAAATGGTCATATTCCTGGTATCATTTGAGCTGTCAGGAGGCAGCTGTTGTACCCTGGCGCAGTGTTTCAGCATGCAGTCACCAGCTCTGTGGGTGTCAATAGAGAATTGTGGAGGTAGTGGTGGCAACTTCTCATTTCCTGGATGGAGTTTCAGCACCGGGTTCCAAGCTTCAAAATCTCTTGTGGTGTCACCCTGTTTCCTGATAATGTGTGTGTGTGTGTGTGTGTGTGTGTGTGTGTGTGTGTGTGTGCATGTATGTGACCAAAGATATTCTACCTCTAATCTATACTCTAAGCACATTCTATTTTTTGTTCTTTCTCCTTTTTCTTGGGGGGGGGTATGTGGATTTAATCCAGGAGGATTCTATTTCTGAGCTGCTTCCCAGCCCCTGCTTTTTGTGACACTGAGGATTTAACCAAGGTGCATTGTACCCGCAAGTGACACCTCTAGTCATATTTTAATTAATTAGTTAATTAAGTAATATTTAGAAATAAAGTCTAGCTAAATTGCTGACAGCCTTACTAAATTGCTGAGGCTGGCTTTGAACCTGCAATCTGCCTGTCTCAGCCTCTCAAGGACTAGTATTACAAGCATGTGCCACCATGCCTGGCTAGGCCCAGTCCTTGTTTTTATTTTGGAAGAGGGTCTTGTTAAGTTGCTAAGGATGTCACTAAGTTGCTGAGTCTGGCCTTGAATCTTCAATCCTCTGTTCTCAGCATCCCAAGTACTGGATTACAGGCATGTGCTAACATGTCTGGCTTCTATTTTTTATTTTGAAAGAGAGTCTGGCTAAATTAATGCATGCTAGCCTTGAATCTGTAATCCTCCTGTCTCAACCTCTCAAGTACTGGGATTACAGGCAAACACCACAGCACCCAGCTTCTAGCTTTTATTAGAGTTTTGTAAGCACCATGAATTAAATTATAATCTGGTAAGAACACTGAGTCTATTTCTTAGACTAAACTCTGACTAATGGGAATTTGGATTGGTTATTTGATTTGGTTTGAATTTGAAGGTGATAATACTTTTGGTATTGCTGGAAAATTGGATCCTGCTAGGCAGCCAGTGGCCACAGGCAAAATAGTTCCTTAATTATGGATTGTGCTGCTCTGAACATGGGTATACATACGTTACTGTAGTTCTCTGATTTCAATCGCTTTGGAAAGATACCCAGGAGTGGTATAGCCGGATCATATGGTGGATCCATTCCCAGTTACTAAGAAATCTCCACACTGATCTCCATAGTGGCTGAACTAGTTTGCACTCCACCAACAGTGTAAAAGAGTTCTTCTTTCCCCACATCCTCGCCAACCTAGGTGTCCATCAACAGATGAATGGATTGCAAAATTATGGAAAATATACACAATGGAATTCTACTCAGTAATAAAGAAGAACAAAATTATGTCATTCACTAGAAGATGGAAAGACATGGAGAACATTATGTTAAGTGAGATCAGCCAAGCACAGAAAGAGAAGAGACATATGTTTTCTCTAATATGCCCAAACTAGGTAGTATTAGGGATACCAGAAGGGCTTCAGATAATGGAGGGGAAACCTCAGCAAAGCTAGAAAAAAGGGTAGGAGAGGAAGGAAGCTGAGGTTAATTAATGGAGGAGCTACATTCGAATATGTGTATAAGTGTGAATGTAGCATGATCAACCTGGACACTCATTGTTGGGACGGGGGAAAGGAGAAGGGGTGAGGAGGGCACTAAGCACTGTGTGAATGTATGCCATTGTCAGTATGATCCACATAAAAATGAAATTATAAAAGACAAAGTAGAATTATGGCCTCTCAAGAATAAAGTCCCTATGGAATGCAAGGCTTTGGCAGATGGGGTTTATCTGGAAAATTATGGTTAGGGATAAAGAATACAAAGGTTGTGGATGGTATGACTGTGGACTCTTTCCTTGATGTTATCAAGGGTTTAGAGTTTGTTTTGAACTGAATGTATTCTCTAAAAATCTCTCCCATGTGGAAGCTCTGACTTTCAATTTGGAGATGGGGCAGCTAAGAAAATAACTAAGTTTAAATGAGGTTGTAAGAATGGAGTCTTGATTCAATGTAATTAGAGTCCTTATAAGAAGAGAACTTTATTTATCTCTTTCTCCACCACCACACACAGAAGAAGGGCCATTGTAAGGGCATTGTAAGAAAGTAGCCATTTAAAGCCAGGAAGAGAGTCGTCACCAGAAACTGACCATATTGGCCCTTTTATTTTCAACTTTCTGCTTCCAGACTGTGAAAAGATAAATTTCTGATGTTTAAGGAACCCAGTTCTTGGTATTTTGTTATGGCAGCCTAACCCAACTAATACAGGGCTAAGCTTCATAATTGTATTAGTATTATGGGGTGGGTCAATGGTCTTAAATGCTAACTGAATATTTTATCTGAATTGATATTCTTAATGTGCTTGACAATAGCCATTTTCGGTGTTACTTTACAGGAAGCTACCCTGCTTCAGGGAATCAGCCTTGGGAAAATTAACCATTATGTTTTACATGATTGATTAAGCCCTGAACTCAGTGCTGGTAAACACAAAATAAAGTTGACTTGCTATATAATGCGTAGAAGAAAAATGCAAAGATTTAGGGTGATGAGAATATTGCAATATAATTACCACATATAATTTGGTGAATGCTGCTTCCTCTTCTTCCTCCTCCTCCTCCTCCTCTTCCCCTTCTTCCTCCTCCTCCTCCTCCTCTTCCTCCTCCTCTTCTTCTTCCTCTTTCTTCTCTCTCTCTCTCTCTCTCTCTCTCTCTCTCTCTCTCTCTCTCTCTCTCTCTCTTAATACAGAAGATTGAATTTAGCTACACCCCAGCTCTATTTTTTTTTTTTTTTTACTTAGAAACAGGATCTTACTAAGTTGCCATGTGCTGGCTTCAAACCAGCAATTCTGTCTCAGTTTCTGAAATACTTAGATTACAGGCATGTAGCACTATGGCTGGATGGCCTCTTCTTAGCTGTGCCTTCTTAAAAGGTTTACAGAAAGTTATCTATATTAAGAAGTTTAAAAAATACATTGATAAAAGACAGTGACAGCCGGGCGTAGTGGCACATACTTGTAATCCCCTTGCTTGGGAGGCTTAGACAGGAGAATCGTATAGGTTCAAAGCCAGCCTCAGGTACTTAGTGAGGCTCTCAGCAATTTAGTGAGACCCTGTTTCCAAATAAAATAGAAAATAGGTCTGGGAGTATAGTCTGGAGGTTGAAAGCCCCTGGGTTCTACCCCCAGTACCACCAAAAAAAAAAAAAAAAAAAAAAGACAGTGACATTCATTTTTTTTGTTGTATTGGGGACTATACCCAGGGACATTATTTATACCTCTGAGATATACCCCAGACTCTTTTATTTTTGTTATAAAAACAGGGTCTTGCTAGATTTCTGAGAGTCTCTCTTAAGTTACTGAGGTTGGTTTTGAACCTGCAATTTTCCTCTCAGCTTTCTAAGTACCGGGATTACAGGTATACTTTAAGTCACCTGGCTAGCAGTTGCATTATTAAAAAGTACATTAGTAGATACATTAATTTTTTATGGTTGCCATAACACGTTTTACAGACTGGGTTGCTTAAGGAACATATATTAATTTTCCATGACTCAGGTGTGTGGTTTCTTCTGAGGCCTGTCTTCTGAGCCCATAGATGACCTCTGTCCTCACATGGCCTTTTCCTTGTGCACCCACCTATCTGGATCTCTTTATGCGTTCTATTTCCTTTACATGTGAGGACACAAATTGGACTGGATTAGGGCCCTTCCCAATGTCCATATTTAAAGTTAATTCCCTCTTTAAAGGCCCTAACTACAATTCTAGTCACATACTAAGGTCCTGGGGATTAGGGATTCAACAAGATTTTTCAAGGAAACAAGTCGGCTCCTCACAGTGGATATCCTCTGTAAATTGAAAATAATGATGAAAGATATGGCTATTAAATCTTTGATTTCAATGGATGGATGTCATAGGATTCCAAAAGGTTAGAAATCAAGTGATAATTGCCAGAAGCAAGAAGAGCTTTGTTAACTTAATTGGGAGCAGAGCAAGAATAATAATCAAAATAATTTGATTGCTGAGATCTTTGTGGGGGTTAACTGATTATGACTTCCATGTTGAATCAAATGAGCAAGTCATTAGGTTGTATTTAATCATTATAACTAAAACAAATAAAAATTTTCAATTTGGTGAATGGAAGCTGATGTGAGGTGACAATGTAGAATCAAGGCTCCTTTTCCAAACTACAGGTGTGACAGATTTCTTATACCCATAGCCTCTTGCTTCAAGAAGTGGCTTAGATCTTTAAAAATGGACTTGCAATTCTCTCCCAACTGTCTTCAGTAAGTAAGTTTTTTTTCCTAGTCTTCCCAGAATGATTTGCCATGTGCCAGGATATTTGAATACTGAAAATTTTTCATTTTTAATTAGTTTTTGACAATAATTGGTCAGTGATTTCAAAACAATAATAATTTCTAGAGGTCTAGAAACTCATTTGAGTCTCAGATCAAAAGTAGGCTTTATTTAGAGTCAGGTAATTAATGAGTTGAGGGTTATTTTGCTACCTAAAGCTAAGGGAAGAAAGACTATTGGAACCTCTCCTCGCTTTCAACGTAGTAGATCAAAAGCAGTACTGTACCTCTGGAGAAGAGAATAGCAGAGATTAACACCATCATTAAAGATGAAATGGATATGGGATGTTTTTAGACAATGCCATCACATCATTTTAAGCTTAATCTAATGGTAATCCCAGGTTGTATTTTTGCTGGAGCCAGTCAACATAGTTCTTTGGCACCTTTTATGTAGCTATACTTTTTGTGAGTCATTTTTCTCTCTTTGCCCCAACTTAGGAAGCACCAGAAAGCAGTTTGCTCTTTTTTGTGGTACTAGGAATAATTTACTACACAGGGTGTATTTTTATTTAATCATAATAGCACGATGGGCTACCATACTGATGACATTGAGCTGATAGCATCTGATGAGCAAAAGGTAGCAGGTATTCTAGGTCAGTATTTTTCAACAATCAGGGATGATAGACCAATTAAAAAATTCAATATATTCAAAATAAATTTTATAAATTATAAACATTTAACAGATGAAAAAGTAATAGGGCCTGAAAATACAAGCCAAGTTACTATTGGCTTGTATTCTATTCAGTAATTCTATTGAATTACTGTCAACATTTCTAAATACTTATTCTCAATTTCTGTAATCACTGAGAACCTGTAAGAAAGAGTACACAGGCCAGTACAGTATGTGAATAACTGTTTGATTAGCCATATAAAATATGACATTTTAAGATCTATGTCTGCAGGATGGAAGATAAACTCTATGCAAATTTAGGGATCTGCCACTTCAGTGAAGATTTGTACCATATTTTGGTCCTCTGCTATGGCTGAATAATCTCATTAAGAGTGTGGTCCACAGCAGGAAATGATTTTTTTTTCCTGCTGCCCTAGGGTTTAATGCAGTAAGCTATCTAAGAATTCCTTTCATTTAACCTAGAACCTTAGCCCATAATCCAACAGTTCTAAATGATAGGGGAGGATTCTGTATAGAGACTCATCTTCAGTCCCCAAGGAATTTGAAGAGAGTTATGACCTCTGAATCAGTCAGGGTTGTTAGGAGAAGCAGCCATTTGGAATTTGGAAAAATAGATAGATTTAATTTAAAAAATCAGCTTACATACTTATGGGAATGGGCAGTTCTGAAATTTGCAGGGCAGTCTAGCAGGATGGATACTTGTGGGAGCTGATGCTGCTCTCTTTGGGCAGAATTTCTTTTCCTCTTGGAAAATTCAGCTTTGTTCCCATGATGCTTTTGTCTGATATAATGAGATCCACCCACATTATCAAGGATAATCTCATTTACTTAAAATCAACTGATTATAAATGTTAGCCATATCTGTAAAATACGTCTACAGCGATATCTAGATTAGAATTTTATTAAAGTAACTGGGGCTATAGCCTAACCAATTTGCTATATAAAACCAACCATAACATTACCTTTTGCAACCAATTCTCCTTATTCTGCAAATCAGTTTCTGACTTACTACTGGTACTGGGCCTGCTGGAGACTGAATGCCTGATTATGGGAGAAAAGCCAGCCACCCTTTGACTTGAGATTCCTATCATGAAATAGGTTTTATTAAGCCAAAACCAAAATACCTAGGCATTCTGCATCTAATAAATATTTGACAGCTTTGAACTCTGTTGATATAGAAGTCTTGGAATGAATAAATTCTTCCACCAGGGAACACAAGAAATGATTCCACTGAACCTGAATATTGAGGTTGTCACCTGGAGATTTTGGACTTTCATGTGATTGAATCAAAAAGCAAAAGAAGGGTTACTATGTTTAGTGGTTCTGATTATCATGGATTTTTGGACTGATTGTGTACTGTCAAGTCAAGGAGAAATGTTCTTGGAACTCCAGGTAACTTCTGCAGTGCCTCCAATGTTCTTTCTATTGCTAAATAAAACGATTGGTAGAAACCTGTCACAACTCTGTGTTGGCAGGGCCATTTGTGACAGAGACATCTCAAGGTTGAAGTTTTGCATAGCCGCATGAAGTGTAAAACACATACCAGCTAAGATCTGGTTGAGAGCAAAGGTAAAATAAAATGTATAGTTGAATACAGAAGTTATTCAAGTTATGCCTTAAACCAGTTTCATAAAAGAAGACTGTAGTAATGTGTATGTGTGTATATTCATATACATACGTATATGAAGGGTGTCTCTATACACATGTATACATATATATCTGCGGACATATATACATTTTTCTTTCCAATTCCTTCCTTTTATTATTTTACATAAAGTAAAATAAGGGTAGTTTTTATTTATGGTTTAATTTTTAAGTGACAAAATATCAATATTGAACTATGTCTGAGCTATAATAGGAAGATACAGCTGGGCGTGGTGGCACATGCTTGTAATCCCAGCATTTGGGAGGCTGAGACTGGAGGATTGTGGTTGGTGGACAGCCTCAGATACTTAGTGAGGCCCTCTGTAACTTAGTGAGATTCTGTTTCAGACTAAAGATTAAAAAATAGAGCAGGGGGTGTAGCTCAGAAGTCAAATGCCCCTCTGTTCCATCCACAGACCCCCCCAAAAATGCAAAATAAAAAAAAGATATGATGATACATCATCCAGAAATAGAGATATATCCAATGATGGAAAGTCTTTGGGTTCCCATTTTGGGAAAAATGAGCTTTTTTGCATTTCTAAGAACAGTATTTATATTATACCAGGTGGGTAGATATTGTTTTTACTATTGTTATTTGGATTTTTAATTTCACTTCAAATGATACAAACATGTGAATACTGAAAAACCAAAAAGATGCTGCATCCCAACTCTTTTTATCTACTGCCACGGGATGGAAAGTTTAGAACTACATTTCCCAAACTTGTTTGATGCTAGCATTCTTAGTACAGGTAAAATTCTACTTGGACTGTGGACAGGAGGCAGATGCCTTTCCCTTGCTCCAGTTTGTGCAGGCAGGTGAAGTTGAGGAAAGGAGCAGCTGCAGAGCCAGCCAGATGCAGGGTTGTAGCTTTTATTCACTGACTCGTGGATATTTGGAGGTAGATACAGAGACAGGATTGTTGGGCTGGGGTCCTAGGGCACAATCAGCAGATTCACGGATCCTAGGTGGCTCTAGGACACCAGGATCATGATTCTGGATCATGATTCTAGCAGTCAATTCTGGATTCAAAGGTTCTTATCCTTATATCCTTCCATTCCTTCTAAGGACATTGTATTTGAATCTTTGGAAGAAGTTCCTTTTAGCTTAAAACACCTAGGCTAATTGTAATTGTGTGTATGAGCTGGACGTGGGGGGTGCGCATTTGTAATCCCAGAATTCCAGAGGCAGATGGAGGATTGCGGTTTGCCTACAGCCTCAGCTACTTAGCGAGGCCCTTTGCAACTCAGTGAGACCCTGTTTCAAAAATAGAAACTTTGTCAGGTGTGGTGGCACATGCTTGTAAATCCCAGCATTCGGGGGGCTGATATGGGAGGATCGCAGTTAACAGACAGCCTCAACTACTTAATGAGGCCCTCCGTAACTTAGTGAGACCCTTTTTCAAAATAAAGAATAAAAAATAGGGCAGTGGGTGTAGCTTGGAGGTACAACACCCCTGGGTTCCATCCCCAGTACCGCAAAAATATAAATAAATAAAATAAAAAATAAAATATGAGCTCCGGGCGTGGTGGCACATGTCTGTAATTTCCACATTTGGAAGGCTGAGACAGGAGGATCACACAGGTTCAAAGCCAGTCTCAGCTACTTTAGTGAGGCTCTCAGCAACTTAGTGAGACCCTGTTTCCAAATAAAATAGAAAATAGGTTTGAGAGTATATCCCAGAGGTAGAAAGCCTCGGGGTTCCACTCCCAGTACCCCCCCCCCCCCACTATATCTATCTATCTATCTATCTATCTATCTATCAATAGATATAGTGGGGGTATATCTATCTATCATCTATCTATCTATCTATCTATCTATCTATCTATCTATCCTATTTCTAACAGTGAATATTCATGTATTATTCACTAAATCTCCCTCTTCTATAGCAAGATCCTAATACTGTTTCTGAGTTGGGAGTTGGAATCCAAAGAGCTACGGTTTGAAAACAGTAAGATGTTTGAAAACAGTAAGATAAGTTACTATTAATATTGATATTGTACAAATAGTTTATCAGATTTTTTTTCTTAACCAGGCAAAATGGGTAATCACATTTGAGGATACTAAAACACTTGGAAGAAGACAGGATCCTAACTCTGAATGTGAAGCTTAGTTATAGTTGTCCCTGAACATTTATAAAGAGCAGCAATTAAGTGTTTCTCTGCTCTCCCTTCACTCTGCTCCCCTCCTTCCTTCTCTGGGTAAGGGTTTAGCTGATAGTTCTCCATCCAACTAAGAATTAGCATTAACTTGACCAAGGTTTTTGGTGTCACCAAGCGACTGTGTCTTTTATCATCTCTTCTAAAAAATACTCCAGCCTCTGTGGCATCTCAGTTCATTCTGTCCACACCATTGTTTTGCCCCCACATTTAACTTCTGCTTCTCCTTTCTCTCATTTAATATTATGGGCCAGTATATCTTTCTAGAGATAGTTTTTTTTTTGTGGTACTGGGTATTGAACCCAGGGGCATTTTACATCCGAGCTATACCCCCAGCCCTATTTTTTATTCTTTATTTTGAAACAAGGTCTCCCTAAATCTCAGAGGGCCTCATTAAGTAGTTGAGGGTGGCTGCAAAGCTGCGATCCTAGTGTCTCAGCCTCCCAAGTACTGGAATTACATGCATCACCATGCCTGGCTTAGAGATGGTGTTATTATTATTTATTATTATTATTATTATTATTATTTTTGTGTGGTACTGGGGTTCCTGGAAGCCCTTCTACCTCCGGGCTACACTCCCAGACCTATTTTATATTTTTGAAACAGGGTCTCTTAAGCCAGCGCGGCTGGCATCGAACCTGCGTGATCCTCCTGTCTCTGCCTCCCAAGCACGGGGATTACAAGCGTGTGCCACCACGCCTAGCTCTAGAGATGGTGTTTTTAAAAAATTATTTTTGTTTTTAAATGAGCCCAGTACCTTATTGAATGAATCTAAAGCCTTAATTGTTCTTATGTTAGTGATTAAAGTAATTTTTTTGAAAAAATTCTTTTTGGTTTTCAGCACATAGGATGCTTTCAAATGGTTTTGAGTCCTTGACAAGAAGAGAAATGTGGGCAGTTCTGTTACTGTGTGTTAAATGTTTGCACATTCCGGCATATGCTTCTTTCTGTGAAGCATGACATTTGTGTTTCTGGAATGGTAAATGTTTCAAATTCATGGCTTTTGAAGTTGTACTGCAGAATGGCACAGTTCATAGGTTTGTAGAAAAACAGAAGTTTTTGAAGCTTCAATTGTCTAACATGAAAATTTGTGCGATGCCAAAATTCAATTATAAAAGCTTTCTGGCAGTTGTGTTTTACGGTCATAATACTGATTTCGCAAATGAATTCTCATCATGAGATTTTCATGATTAAAAAAGAAAAAAATAATAACATGTATGCCATCTCAATCTGTGTATTTGGCACATATTTCCCAATATATACTCATTGTTGTAATAGAATTGCAGTTTTTATTGATTTCTCAATTTAGCCTTTAATATAAATTGATTGAAGTAAAATATTGTCAGAAGTGAATTTTTTACTGATTCCTTTTGTGTGACACTGGACAAAATAAAGCTTTACATGATATGCTTTACATGACACATTACTTATCTTTGAGTTTGGGGATACTATTACTACTCTCCTGGGTTTTTTTTTTCTTTCTCACTTTACAGTGTTGAGAATTTAAAACTAATAGAGAATAAAATCAGTTACTTTAAATTTTTCTTTAATATATGTCCTATTTTTATTTAAACCATGATCCAATGAAAAGATATAACTTAGCCAGGCGTGGTGGCCCACGCTTGTAATTCCAGCATTTGGAAGGCTGAGACAGGAGGATCGTGGTTCACAGACAGCCTCAGCTACTTAGTGAGCCCTTTGCAAATCAGTGAGAGACTCTCTTTCAAAAAATAAAGAATAAAAAATAGGGCTGGGATATAGCTTGGAGGTAGAATGCCCCTGGGTTTCATCCCCAGTACTGTAAAAAAAAAAAAAAAAGATATAACTTAATGTTGTTATGTAAGTACGGCCATTTCATAGTGTTTTTTTTTAAATGTTTATTAAACATCTCTACCCTTCAATTGGAAATGTCCTTAGTTTCAGTTAAAAGTCTCAGCAAAGCTAGAATGGAAGGGTAGGAGAGGAAGAAGACTGAGGTTCATTAATGGAGAAGCTACATCCAAATATGTGTATAAATGTGAGTGCAGTATGGTCAATCTAGGTACTCATTGTTGGGTGGGAGGAGGCGAAGCGGGGGGAGGAGGGCACCAAACACTGACTGAATATATGCCATTTTCAGTATGATCCACATAAAAACACAAAATAAAAAATTAAAAAGGGCTAGGGATATAGCTCAGAGGTAGTTAACGTAGGATTCAATAAAAAAAAAATGTCTTGGGACTCTTCAGTCTTTAAATGATCATTATTTGAAATTTTGGCATTCCAAATAGAAAACATGTTCAGTGGTGACTGGGTGGGTAGGCAAAATAGAAGCCAGGAATTGGCAGAGAACGTTCTCTGTTTGCATAAAGTACCTTATGGAAAAGCCTGGTTATAGAAGAGGTAGAGCATTGGATTAAGCCTGGGTAAGGTGGGCAGGAAGGGGTGAACAGGAGGACAGAATAGCCAAGATCAATTGATGGATAAATATGAAAATACTGTAGTAGAGTAAAATTACTAGAATGCTATGTATATATATCTATATATACCATATACATATTTATATATGTGCATCAACAATTTTCTTTCTCTGTAAAACAGCAATATGCCAGGATTATTGCAGAACTCTTAACATTTCTCAGTGGGATGTCAAACACTAAAGAATCATGTCTTCTTAAACTTTAGAAGGAAAATATCAAGTTCTCTAAGATGTTCTCAAAGGCATGAAAGATGATAGAAAAAAACTGCCATGAAAATGTTTTAGGCAAAGAAATTATATATTTTTTTCCCTTTGGTTTAACATTTTTTATACATTTTAGGAGGCTGAAGTGATGATTTTTGAAAAATCTCCCTTCAGTTATCTTGTCATTTAAATGCAATTGTTCTAGTTCCTGATGTAGAATTTGGGGTATTTTTCCTCCATTAATTTATTCTATATTGTTTGTGTCTCAGATAAAATAGAATTAGAGGCCGGGCGTGGTGGCGCACGCTTGTAATCCCTGCGCTTGGGAGGCAGAGACAGGAGGATCGCGCAGGTTCGAAACCAGCCACGCGTGCTGGCTTAGGAGACCCTGTTTCCATATAAAAATGTAAAAATAGGTCTGGGAGTGTAGCCCGGAGGTAGAAGGGCTTCCAGGGACCCTAGTACCACCAAAAAAAGAAAAAAAAAGTAAAATAGAAAAGTACTCATTTTGGTTTATAGCTTTACAAGCATTTACATATTTTTTAGATTTTTTTATAGTTTCTTTAAGAATTTTTTTCTAGATTAAGATCAATTTTTTTTTGTGTGTGTGGCACTGGGGATGGAACCCAGGGGCATTCTATCTTCGAGCTACATCTCCAACCCTATTTTTTATTTTTTATTTTGAAACAGGGTCTCACTGACTTTCAAGGAGCCTCACTCGGTAGCAGAGACTGTTCGTGAACCATGATTCTCCTATCCCATCCTCTCAAATGCTAGGATTACAAATGTGGACCACCGTGCCCATCTTATGAAGGACAATTTTAACTCAGCAAACGAAAAGATGATATCATTAGCTATTTCTTTTTACAAGCAGCCATTTCTGCAACTCTCCTCCATTTTTTTTTTGTTTGTTTTTTTGGTGGTACTGGGGTTCCTGGAAGCCCTTCTACCTCCGGGCTACACTTCCAGACCTATTTTATATTTTTATTTGGAAACAGGGTCTCCTAAGCCAGCGCACGCGGCTGGCTTCGAACCTGCGAGATCCTCCTGTCTCTGCCTCCCAAGCTCGGGGATGACAAGTGTGTGCCACCACGCCCGGCATCTCCTCCATTTTTAACATTGGCTTTTCACTTAATTGTAATTACCTAAATAGTGGATTAATTTTGGAATTGACTTACCAGTTGAAAAGTCTTGCCTAAAGATACTATACTGATTTACAGAGTAGGAATCAGTTGCATACTTCTAAAGCTGGAATACCAGCAAAGATCCATTTAGAATGGGGAAGATGAAGGGGGCACTCAGTGCTGTGTGCTTGTCAACATGATTTACATTATGATGTGAGAGTATACTGTACCAATAAAAGCACATTATAGAAAAGATCAATTTAGCAGAAACAATGCAGAAATAAATGAAGTCAGAAACATATTAGGCATCAAATTTAACACATATTTTGGGTTTTATCATTTCAGATATTTTATAGATATTTTTCTTTTTAAAACATTTCAAAATATTTGAATGATCTATATTTTTGCCAAGATATCAACTCTTTTATTCACCAGCCCTTTTTTCCTACTTGAATATGTTCTTGCGTCAGATTATTTCTTCTATCATTTGTATTTACCTTAGCTGCTGATAATGCACTTCTTTGTTTTTACTTTTTCACACAAAATAAATTTAGAATATGAAACCAATAGAACAGGTTTCAAATACAGTTAATATTTGCTTTATTAGTGCTTTAGATAGTTTTATTTTGCTATAAGGAAATATCAGAGAGCAGATGACTTTAATAAAGAGGTTCATTTGGCCTGCGATTTTGGTGGCTGGAGAGTCTTCGCAGTATGATAGTGTGTTGATGAAGGCCCCCTAGCCGCATCACAATGAATTGGAAAGAAAATTATTTGTGTTCAGAAAGGGGGCATGCAGCAGTAAGGAGACGAGAGACCAAGGAGGGGCCAGCTCACTCTTTGCAGAACAATCTGCTCTCCAAAATCAGTCCATTCCTACTAAACATGACCCACACCTGCAAGACATTAATTAGTTGGGCATGGTGGTGCATGCCTATAATCCCAGGACTTGGGAGGCTGAGACAGGAGGAGTGCAGTTTCAAGGCCAAACTCAGCAACTCAGTGAGACCCTGTCTCAACAAACAAATACTCCCCTAACCTACAAAAGGGTTAATCTATTTATAAAGACAGAGCCCCATAACCTAATTGCCTTCCACTAGGCCCCATCTCTTCAAGATTCTGCCACCTCAATATTACCGCCTGGCAATCAAGCCTCCAAGAGATAAACCTCTGGAGGACAAACTATAGCAGTCAGTGTTTCCTAGGCTATCTCCATTTTTTTATTCTTATGATTTGTTTTGGAAAAACAAATCAAAATTTTTTGCTTTGGACAAAATCTTTGCCTTGGACAAAGAATCTCAAACATGCTGTTTTGATAAAATATTTTTATTATAAAATGATACATGCTTATTATAGAGAATATGGAAAATATAAAGAGAAAAATAAAATCAGCGGTTATTTGATCATGCAGAGATAACAAACTATTATCAGTCAGGTGTATTTTCTTCTAGCCATTTTTATGCTCAAGTTTAATAAGTATATTCATGTTGTATGACCTGATTCATTTCTGTTTTATTTTGCTTTGTGGACCACAGATCTAGAATATTGTACCATTAAATATGATCATTACAGATATTCTTGTGTGGATTTTTAGTTTAGTAGAATTTGCCTTTTCCATGGTGCTTCGTAGAATATTAAGAGGCAGTATTTGTTATAAGCATTTTATGATCAAATAAGTTAGAGAAACACAAGATTGAACAAGTTTATTTTTTTCTCAGGAATTTATATATGGTTGTACATATTGTGACATGGAGAAGGAGGATTTACAGCATTCAAAATATCCAAACTTTGAGGAGTTCAGATTCCTTGATGTTTTCCACAAAAACCTTTTATGAAATAACATTTTGGGAAATTCTTCTCTTGTGTTTCACTTTTGTCTTTGAGTTGCTATAGTAAACAACTATGGACTGTGTATCGAATAAGCAACAGAAATTTATTTCTCACAGTTCTAAAGGCTGAAAGTACAAACTTAAGGCATTGGAAGAGTCTGTGTCTAGTGTGAGCTCTTTTGCTGTTTTATAGATGGCTGTCTTCCTTCTGTGACTTCGCATGTTAGAATGAGTAAGGGAGCTCTCAAGGGCTGCTTTTTTTAAGAGCATGAATTCCATTTGTGGGGCTCTACTCCCATGACCTAATCATATCCTAAATGTCCCACTTCCAAATACTCTTACAAAGAAACTAGGGTTTATTCATATAAATTTTGAGGGACATAAATATTTAGTCTGCAGCAACTTTAAAGCATGATATTGCCCTTGGCTTTAATAGGTATTCTAATAATACTAGCAAAGGATGCTATTTCTACTTCACGAGGTTGCTTTAAAAATTTAAAAACATAAATGAATGTTGAATTTTTTAAACTACATTTTTGGAGCATCTATTACAGTGTATATATATATATATTTCTAATTTGATCTATGTGATTTAATATGCTAATAGATTCCTGAATATAAACTCAAATTTATTTTACTAGCTTATGCTTTTTAAGCCTCAGTCTCTGCATGTATAAACTAAAGATGGTAATGATCTCTCCCTCAAAGACATGTTAAAATTAAATATGAAAATGCATATAAGGTGCTTAGTGCCATTCTTGGAAAATAGTAAGCTATTATTAGGATGGAAATAGCTTTGGCTATAACCCATAAGTTTTGATAAGTAGTTCTCTAACTTTAATATTTTTCTACATGAGGTATAATTGTTGTTTTAATTTCGTTTTAAAGCCAATAGCTATGTAGGTAGATGTTTTACATTTTCATTTTGATTAGTTAAAAGAAGTTATTAATTTCTTGCTCTATGGTACTGTGACCGGTGACTGTGGTTTGAATAGCATTTGCTTAAGAAATTTGAGATTTGTTTCTTACAGGGTAATATTTTATCAAACTTTTAAGACTTAAAATTATTGTATTTTCTCAATTCTCCATAAGAAGTGATACTTATAAAATTGTTGCTTTGAAATTTTAACTGAAATGATCATTATTATTTTTGTTTATGTACTGTTTGTCTTTTTCTACTACGTAATCTGTCAAAGCTTGTATTATCCCACTGGGATTTTGCTTCTATCAATATTTTCTCACATTTTTAACAGTTTGAACTTTACTTGTATTTGATATTCTGTTTAAAGTTTTCTGATTATCATATCTTTAATATGGTCTATATATTTTATTAACAAAATAACATCTTAGTTATTAATTATTTCTTAGTGTCTCTAAAAATGGGTGCTAACATTTTGTTATTTTGTTGACAGCTGACTGGAAAAAAAACACACACCCATGAACACATTCTAAGACAAGAGTTACTTATAGCAATAAGGGAGACTATCACCTATGAATAGATATTTATATAGTTTGAGGGTTTGGTGTAAGGTGTGTCTACAAAAGAAGGAAAGAAGGTAAGTAGGAGTATGTGGACCTAAAAGGATAAGGGTTTTGAGGAGATCTTTGATAGATGAACATTGGTATGATTACGAACATATTTATTCACTAAAGAAATCTATTTTCCCGGAAAAAGAGGTTATTCACTCTAATGTCCAAGCAGGAGGCAGGTTAAGCAGTTTATTGTTTGGAAATGGGCTTTCAAGGAGTTCAAGAAACAAACAAAAAATGTTACTTGAAACTTTATTTTCCTGTACAAGAATTTATTGGAATATTATTTTTTTAGACAGTCAATTCTTGATCCTATTAAATCTGTGATTGCAGGCAGTTTGCTTTCAATTTGACATATATCTTCCTGTTTTTATAGAAGTCACTTCAATGCCACTTTATTTTAGGTAGCTCTCTTGGAATCAGCATCTACAGACATGTACCACATAATGAAGCGCATTGATGACAGTGGTCCCAGAAGATTTTAACTGAGCTTGACACTTGCTTTTTCCTTTTTATGATGAGGCATATCAGCACAGTGCATTATGTTTTTGGTGAGGATGGTGAAAACAAACCTTAGGCGTTACCATTCCATAAAATTATATCACTTACAAATATTTACAGTACATATTAATTCATAATAAATGGCCATGTTACTGTGTTATGTATCTGCTATATTATTTTCAAGTGTACATCTACTAATGAAAATTTACAGTGAAACAGTATGCTGGGTTACAATGGTAGCAGCCTCATACATCTCGTCTTTCGCCTGTGTCTTAATTGCATCAAGAAACCATGCCAGATGATTGACCTAGATCATGCAGGTTTGTGTAAGTACACTCTATGATGTTTGCCTAATGATGCTATTGCCCAAAGATGCATTTCTCAGAATGTATTACCCTCATTAAGTAACAGGTGACTGTATTTAGATGATATCTCTTAACCTAATTTGGAAATCTTTCTGATATAATAGTGGGATTTAAGCTTTTTGTATTATACTTAAATATTTTATCTGCACTCCATCTTGTTTTGATTTTTTTGTCATACGAAATGTGGCTGTTTTCGTTAGTTTTATTTTATCTAGTAGTTCAAAACTACAGTCCTCATCAGTACTAAAACAAAGATTGTAAATCAGCCATTCTTAACTAAAAGTGTGTTTTCATATCTCTTACAATGATTATTTTTGACATTTTTTGTGGTACTGGGGATTGAACCCAGGAGAATCCCATTTCTAAGCTACACCCCCAACCCTATTTAATTTTTTATTTTGAAACAGGGTCTCACTTGGTTGCAAAAGCCTTGTTAAATTACTGAAGTTGGCGGTGAATTTCCAATCCTCTTGTCTCAGCTTCCCAAGTACTGGAATTATAAGCATGCACCATCACATCCTGCTTATTTTTGACATTTGTATTCAACTTTTTAAAATTCCAATGAGCAAATTATGTAAATTTAACTTTGCTAAGCTAGCCTCAAGGTGTATTATTTGTGTCTTTATATGCTAACATTTCCACATTAAACTTTTTAATTTTGGTTAACATTTGATATTTTTAGTATGTTGTACAAATTATTTTAAAGAAGGGCATTAAGGTATTATGTTATTGAGTCTTTGTATATCAGAAGATGTCTTTCTGCTGTTTTCAAAAGTGAGTGATATTTTTGGTTTGGGTGGTACTGGGGTTCTTGGAAGCCCTTCTACCTCCGGGCTATACTCCCAGACCTATTTTATACTTTTTTATTTGGAAACAGGGTCTCTTTAGCCAGTGCGGCTGGCTTCGAACCTGTGAGATCCTCCTGTCTCTGCCTCCCAAGCGCAGGGATTACAAGCGTGTGCCACCACGCCTGGCATAAGTGAGTGACATTTTGATTGGGCTTAATTAGTAGGTCACAGTTTGATTTTTCTAAATATTTTATGTATGATGCTTCATCATGTTTCTCCTATATAATTTTAGACACATCATAGTTCACCTAGTTTTGTTCCTTAGCTGTTAATCTGTTTAGTTTTTTCTGTCTGTACATAAAAATTTCTCCTTTGCTGGTGTTACTTTAAGAAAGTTAGCTGAATAGTTCTAAAAATGAGCTATTTAATTATATTTCTTAGCTAATCTTATTTTCAACTTTGTCTTGGTTATTACTCAGATTCCATAATGTCTTGAATATTCACAAGTTGTGGGTTGATTCTAATTCTTTTCTTAAATCTAATTTTCTCTCTTCTTCCATCCCTCTCTCCCTTCCTTTTGTTCTTCCTTCCTTCCTTTCTTGGAGCTGAACCTTATATCTCTGCGCTATACCCCCAGACATTTTTATTTTGAAACAGGATCTCACTAAGTTGCTGAGGCTGGTTACAAATCTGTAATTCTCCTGCCTCAGCCTCCCAAGGAATGGTATTACAGGCATGTGCTATCACACCCTGCTAACTCTAATGTATTCTCATATTGTTTTTATTTTATTTTTATTATTAGTTATGCTATTTTAGAAGTATTATGAATTATTTTTGTTCAGATATTATAATTTTAGTTTCTTTGTAACTTTTTATCTTATTTATCTTTCTTCATTGTCTTTGTTTCTTATCTAACTTTCCTTCCATTTCATTCTTTTACTGGCTTCTCTGGCCTCTAGGGCACATTTTATTGCATTCTACCGAAGATGCCATAAAGTTTTCTTAAGTATTTTCTTGGTCCTTCATCTAAATTAGGTTCAGAATTTTGCTCATTCTCTGAGTTTTCAAGAATTATTTTTCCTTTCTTTTACATTTTGTCAACTTTTTTCGATTCACTTTCCACTTTCAATATTCAATTTTTTCCTAAAAAAGAGAAGACAGATGTCTTTATTGTAAAATTCTTATTGTTTCATAACAAGGTAAGAAGGTGATCAAGTTAAGGAATTTGAGTTAAAAGAAAGAATTTCTTGATACTTAGTTTCTAATTAAACTAAAATTTTGAGATGACAATTAAAAGCTATTTGGGTCATTCAGATTCTTTATGGACTAGATTCCAAACTACTTCTAGGTATGTAGAAACTAGCAGACACCAAGAGGAATGTCACATTAATATACAGTAGATTAGTGGATTAATTTATCACTGGTATCTTTTCTTCTTCAATGGAACCTATGTACGATAAGAATCAGTTTGTTATAAAGTTTACTCCTGAAAACGCTACGGGACCTGTTTTAGTGATTTTTTTTATTTCTTGAAAAAGTTATTTTTGAATACTCAAGTGAAGCCGGGCGTGGTGGCACATGCTTATAATTCTAGCACTTGGGAGGCTGAGACAGGAGGATCACACAGGTTCGAAGCCAGCCTCAGCTACTTAGTGAGGCTCTCAGCAATTTAGTGAGACCCTGTTTTCAAATAAAGTATAAAATAGGTCTGGGAGTATAGCCTGGAGGTAGAAAGCCCCTGGGCTCCACCCCCAGTACCACTAAATAAATAAATAAATAAATAAATAAATAAATACTCAAGTAAAACTAAGATGAAAAGGATAATACAAATGGTCAGTGAAATGTATGGATTTCTGGAATAATGATAAAATTTTGTTTTAGAGGGTGATAGATTTTTGTTTTCTTAACATTTGGTGGATGTTTAGTAGTTATATTGAAGATATTAAAAATAAAACTTCAGACAAATTACAGCTAGAAGTATTTATTTATTATTATTTTTTGTGGTACTGGAGATAGAACTCAGGGACATTCTACCCCCAAGCTAAACCCCCAGCCCTACTTTTTATTCTTTATTTTGAAACAGGGTCTCACTGCATTGAAAAGGGCCTCACTAAATAGTTGAGGCTGCCCACCAACCTGGATCCTCCTGTCTGAGCCTCCCAAATACTGGGATGACAAGCCTGTACCATCATGCCCGACCACCTAGAAGTATTTGTTTGAGCAAAACAACGATTTGTGAATTGCACAGCAGTCCAGACCAAAATTGTTCAGGCTGTATTTATAGCCAGAGAAAGGAAGTGACATATGAAAACACTGTAATTGAATGCAACCAGCATTGCCTTATATGGTCATACTTTGGGCAACTGTCAGCCTGTTATTGGCTAGAAGTTCAGTTGTTGTGATTAGCTGATTCATTGCTACTTGTTACAAAAGTATGGTTTTAGGCAAATTTACAGTCTGGTTGCATATCAGGTTAGGTTATTGTTCACTCTGTATGGAGAGATTTTTAGGCCAAACATAAAATATGTGTGGAAACAGCTTTAGTTCAACACTGTTAAGATCTAAGCCTGCCTCACCTCTATCCCTCATCTCTAGTTCAGTCCTTAGACAGGGTTGCTTAAAATAAATAAATACTTAAAGTAAACTTCTTTCTCTACCACTTAACCCTCTAAAAGCTGACCCGGACGACATTATTTGTTGTATAAGTTGGAGTTGAGTATATACCTTTGGTGGTTGTCTAACATTAGGTTTGTGATTTATTTTATTTAAGGCATAAGATTAGAGTGGTAACACTACTCACTCCTTTTTTATTAGAGGCTGAGGGAAATAGTCATTTCCACGGCTAAGTGGAAGTTATTAGTGATATCTGTTGAAGATTTCAAGGACATTTCCATTGTTCTGTTTCCCTGGTTATTATAGCTGAAGTTTTTCAGCAGGCACTCATATCCGTTGCCTCTTCAGGTATGAAATGGCAGCTGCTGTGGTAACACAGTGTGGTCACTGCTCACACAGTGGAGCAGAAGTTAATCACCGTTTGAAAACAATTGGCTGACACTAGACCAGAGAGTTAATTAAAGGGAAACTGTTGAGACAAGAATTATGCTCATTTTTTAAAAGTTTGGCTGTATGACTAATAGTTCACATCATTAAGAACAAGAACAGAAAGTTAGGTTTCCTAAATTCTAATAAATAAATTCTGTTTACTTAAATTTTAGATTAGCTTAATCTAAATTTACTTTGTTCCCCTCTGTTTTTAATTTTAATGTACTCTGCTTGGAAAATCCAATTAGCCTGTTCAATGTCATTTGCCTTTTTTTTTTTTTTTTTTTTTTTACAATTGCATGAGTAGATTTTTTTTTTTTCAAGTTTTAGCTTCTTATGCATCTTTTAGAATGAATTTTTTCTTTCTCCCAAGGTCTACTATACAAAGTCACTGGATAAAAGACCCTACAAAATCTTCCCTCTTCCCTGGGCTTTAAGTCTTTGTAATTTTAAATCCATTGACTAATTTAGTGCCACTGAGCTCTCAATCTTCAGAGGGACTTCTTTTCATCTAATGGTCTTGCTTTCATTGAGATAAAGACATCTATTTTTAAAACACCTTTAATACCAAATGAAATTGAAATTATTAATTGAATTGTTCTGTGTTTCCCTGTACAGAGGATTTTCTAATCCTATATCTTGTCATTTGTGTGCGTATGAAAGAACAGAAAGGAGGTTAGTGAGAATGATCTACATTTTGGAATTAATGCATTCTTTTGAAAATATGGCAACTGTAATTTCAAGGTCAGTCTTGGGAGAAATAATATCTTAACAACAATGCATTTTCTGTGCATACAGCTTCATGCATATTTTAACACTATTACCTCATTTGATTTTAGAGAGAAGAGCCTGGTGTAATATAATGTAGTGGGTTTTGTCTCCAGGTCACATATCCAAAGTTCAGGTACCAACACCACACTTTCCAGTTGCTGCTTTGTGTGAGTTGCTTAATTACTAGATGACTCATTTTACTTATGTCTAATATAATGGTAATAATAGTAATGCCTACATCATTGGATGTTGTGAAGTTGCAGTGAATTGTTTTAAGGATTTATTGGGAATTGGGGAAGGACTAAATGCCTTAGAACAGGCCTGCTCTAGACTTATTCTCATCATCATCTTCTTACTGTTCTCATTCAAGAATTTAGGTTGAAATATGATAATAATTAGAGTCTTTAGACCTCAAATTCATACTTATTTGGGAAAGACACTGACAGTCGCTCACTCTGACATGAATTTCCCTTTCTACTTTGTTACTGAATACTGTGAACCAACTACCCAAACAAGAGATAAGTTGTGATGTAGAAGCCAGTCAGGGCTCTGCTTTTCTCTTTTACCAGTCATAAGTCTAAGCAACTGAGTTCTGGGCTATGAGATATAAGAGGAAGTTTCATGGGATCTTCTAGGGGATATTTTCTTCTCAGTTTAGTGACAAAGCTCACTTTCCTTTTTCTTTTTACTTTGGATGCTATGATGTCATGATGTGATACCTAAATGGTGTGGTAGCCTTCTTGTGACCGTGAGGATTTAAGCCTGAGATGAATTTCTAGATTCTGAGTGTGATAGACTAAAAGGAGTAAGAAAAACTTGGTCCTTGTCAGTATTTTTCAATATGGAATCGACTCATACTTGTTAACCATGCATGTCCTTAAGGCTTAAGTTAATGTTAGTAAATTTTCTTAATTGCAGCTGAAAACATCTTTTTATTTATTTTTTATTGGTGCATTGTAGTCATACATCTTAATGGGGTACAAGATGGTAGAAGCATACATGCATACATCACTTATTTAGCCCTTCCCCAATTCCTACCCCAATTCACTCCCCCTCCCTCCTTCTCATGTTTGACTTAGTGATTTATTTTGATATGTTTATGAATGCACATCATGCACCGTAGGGAATTTACCTTTTCTTCCTTCATGCCCCTCAGTTAGGTCACCTTATTTGCTCATCTGTGGTTTCTCTTTCCTTGTCTAGAGGTCCTCTTATGACCCTTTTTCTCCCTAGCTTCTGCATATTTCCCTTGAGCCATGGATTCTTTTGGTTCCATGTGATATAAATCTAATTAGAACTAGAGAATTTATTTAGGCACCTAGAGTAGCACAGGTAGTCAAAATAATTGCAATAGGAACCACAATGGCTCTGAGGACCTCAGCTATGGGAACTAAGATCTTGAATACCATTTGTGTACTCTCCTTTCCCATCTCCTCTGTCTCCTTCTTTCTGTGTAAACTTCATTTGTTCCACTGAAGATGAGCCTTCTCCAGGTGGAACAGTTGTTCAATCAGATAGAACACAACAAAGCATGACAAAAATGGAGTCAACTCTTTTAACACTCACATAAAAAGAAGCTTGTGAAACTTGATTTTTATATTATTGCTACAGCCAGGATAGGAGGCTAGATCAGTCAACTTCTTTGACTAGGGAAAAAAGGCTCTTTCTGGTAGACCAACTGGGATAATGCACATATACTGGGTGAACAGGCAGACACTCTTATTTATTTAGAGTGTTAGGTTGTAATAGATGTGAAAAATATTTTCTCTGGAGTCATTCAAGTCATGGTTTGATGAGTTTTGATGCTTTCATTATTAGGGTCATTTTTTCCATGAAGATTTGCCCTTGTGGGTATGTGACCACAAGAAACTCAGAACCTTGAGGATTGTAAGAGAGTTCCCCTACAGAACATACTAGTTCCTTAAACTCTCATTTCCTAGAAACATCTTTCTCTATGGAGTACACTACCCTGGGATTTTAAATGAGGTAACTGTCACATTATGTATCAAAAATTTTCTGGGCTCTTCAGAGCTGGGTAATGCTTGTTTCAAGTCTCCTGCTTCATAGAACCCTTTCTATTTATCATACATGTTTCTGCGAGGTGTCTCATAATGCTTACCGAGAACCTCATGGCTAAAGTGTGCACCATGCTGGACGGGCTGCTGGGCTCCACTGTGCCTGTGGCTGGGGTCCTTACCACTGCCTCACACTCTTGTCCCCTCTTGGAACTTCTGCCTCTCAGACACTGCTGATTCCCAGACCTATCCAGCTTGCTACCTCTTTTGGCCAGGCAGGGTGAATTAACTTTTACCAAACTGTTCCTGCCAGATATGCTGAAGGTTTATAGGTGCCAAAGCTCCACAGGGGCACATGGGAAAATAGAGGGATGTTCTACCCCTTCACACTGTACTGCTGAGAGTTCTTTCTAAATTTGATAGTTTGCAGAGGTTTTAAAGAAAGAGTTTGGTTCTTTTTGATTCTTACCTTATAACCTGCCTCTTTTCATGACACTACTGCACCTAAACTTAAAGACCATGCACAGATGCATGGGGTCATGCCAGGGACAGGTGTGTGCCAAGTACCAGAAAACCCCCCTTCCTGAGCCCTCTCATCCCACTCCAGTTCTGGGAAGCAGTGTTTGCAGTTTAGCTTAGCTTGTCCTCTTGACCTTTTATCCTCTTGGTCTGAGTTATCTCCCAAAAAGTTCTTCAGCTTTGAATGAAAATAGATTTCTGGCTGGTTTATCCCATCCGTCATTTCACCCTGAATGCTACAACTTGTCTAATCTGAGATGGGGTATGACTAAGCCTGTTTAAAAGATCAGCAAAATGTCAAAAAAGGAGACTTGTGTAGGACTTCCAACTCTATTTTGGCAAGTATGGTATTACAAGAAGTAGACAAATTCTTACTACTTGTTATTTCCATTATTTCATAAATGAAAGATCTTTTAAAATGAAAAATAGTATGACAAGTTTTAGAAAAATATTCTCTTTAAAATTATATAATTGAAATGTTACATGTACACATAAACGTTCAGTTGTACCTAAACCTCAAAATATACATATATTCATGGCTTCTAGATTTAATCCTTATATAAAGATGCTGATTCAAGGTATGGCAGTTTGTACATATAAAAGCACTTGAGGTGATTCTAATGCAGCCAGCCAGATTAATATCTGAACTATTCTTCTCTTTTAATTTGTTTCCTCCTTTTTTTTTCCTATGAAGTGGTGAGAAAATCAATTGCAGGTCAGCAGTGGTCTGTTTACTGGCTCTCGGGACCCAGATGGCTCAAATAAATTCTGTACCTCTACTTATGTAAGATTTCCCTGGGATGCTCATTTGAGTTTTTCCTTCACTAGAAATAGTACTAAGTGGTAAAAAGGTACACATATTGAAATTATGTGACTTGGTCCAGGTCAAGCATGACACATGGGTATTTTTTTTTTTTTTTTGGTGGTACTGGGTTCAAGCCCTTCTACCTCCGGGCTACACTCCCAGACCTATTTTATATTTTTGAAACAGGGTCTCTTAAGCCAGCACGGCTGGCTTCGAACCTGCGCAATCCTCCTGTCTCTGCCTCCCAAGTGCGGGAATTACAAGCGTGTGCCACCATGCCTGATGACACATGGGTATTAATGGTTAACAATACCTTCACTGAGTGTGTCTGTGAGGATATCGTGTTGGAAGTGATATGAAAGATGAATCTGAGATCAGCAGAAAAAATGTAATTGATTTTTCCAAAGGTCTTACAGAGTAAAAGGGTGTCGTGGCACAACTGGCGTGTATTTGCCATTTTTAGTTTTATCTCTCTGTACAAATATACAAAAATAGTTGAGGAAATATTGGAGGCTATAAGTACTATAGTATTCTATTCATTCATTATTGTATAACAGTCCATTGGCAATTGTAGTACAATAATGCCTGATGCCTGTCATCGCCAAAGTCTTGCACATATTTAACTCTGGAGCTAATTTACAGTGTTTGCATTCGAGTTGTGACTAAAATGGTGCCTAACAGTTTATCGACTGAACATTTCATTGGACATTTGTTACACATCAGCTGTAGGCAGTGAGGAAAGGGAGAAAGTATGGTGAAGAGCCTTCCCTATGTGGAACTTAATCTTCTCAGGGGTGGGGGAGGGAACAGATATCTAAGTATATATGATAACAATGTGCACAAAATAGTCCAGAAACAGAAAAAAGAATTATCTCTGAATTTTGAATAAAGAGAAATGAGAAATAGTGTGTTTCTGTTGAAATAGTGACGGAAATCAGCATGGTCGGTTGTTTCAAAGAAAATGTATTGAATTGCCAATTTGGCCATTTAATCTTTGGTTACATTTTTTTCTTTTTTTTCTTTTTTCTTTTTTTTGCTGTACTAGGAATTGAACCCAGAGGCATTCTACCTCCAAGCTACACTCCCTGCCTTATTTTTGCCTTATTTTTTGAAATAGGGTCTCACTAAGTTTCAGAGGACCTCACTAAGTAGTTGATGCTGGCTGCGAACCACAAGCTTTCTGTTTTAGCCTCCCAAATGCTGGGGTTACAAGCGTGTGCCACCATGCCTGGCTGGTTACAGATTTTTTTGTTTTCAGTATTGGGATAGAACCCAGTGGCATTTTACCTCTGAGTTACCCCACCAGCTCTATTTTTTATTCTTTAGTTTGAGACAGGGTCTCACTAAGTTGCGGAGGGCCTCACTAAGTAGCTGGGGCTGTCCACGAACTGCGATCCTCCTGTTTTAGCCTTCCAAATGCTGAGATTACAAGCTTGCACTACCATGCCTGGCTTGGTTACAGATTTTAACCCTACCAACTAAATGCAATATTTATTTCTTGAGGACAACATATTACTTTATTTATAGTGTTTCATGGTATTTAAGTTTGATAAACATATGTACTCTATTTCCTTAAATAGACTGTACTGTGAGCTACTAAATAAGACAACTTATATAAAGAGTACTGTAGGGGAATGGTTAGAATGTCCAGACTTTACCCCTAGAAACCTATTTCTTAACTGGATGACACTAGCAGTTCTCTCTCTCTCTCTCTCTCTCTCTCTCTCTCTCTCTCTCTCTCTCTCTCTCTTTCTCTCTTTCTCTCTTTCTCTCCTTCTCTGTATGTGTGTGTTACTGAGGACTGAACCCAGGGGCATTCTACCTCCGAGTTACACCTATAACCCCTTTTTATTTTTAATTTTGAAACAGGGACTTGATAAGTTGCTAAGGCTAGCCTTGAAGCTGTGATCCTCCTGTTTCAGCCTGCCAAGTACTAGGATTACAGGCATGAGCCACCATACCTGGCTGGCAGATTAATTTCTAAAAAATCTTTTTTAATTCTTCATTTGCAAAATAAGGTTAATAATAACAACTACTATATTAGACTATTGTGAACATTCAATAATGCATTTAAAAGTGCTCAGAATGGTACCTGGCACTTAGTAATGATCAATAAATGTTAATGATTATTTATAATATTTATGTCTTTGAGCTCTAAATTGTACCAATATCACAACAGATATTTAGTTGTTTGCATTTAAAATTAAGAATCTGCTGGGTGTGGTGGTGCCTGCTTGTAATCCCAGTACTTGGGAGGCTGAGACAGGAGGATCTGGGTTCTCAGACAGTCTCTTAGTGAGGCTCTCTGCAACTTAGTGAGACCCTGTTTCAAAATAAAGAATAAAATATTGGGCTGGGGGTATAGCTCAGAAGTACAATACCCCTGGGTTTTATTCCCAGCACCACAAAAACAAACAAACAAATATGTAAATAAAATTAAGGATTTCCCTTTTGTTTTTTAAGTTTTTTTCCCATCAGTCTGTCTGTGGGCTTGACCCTATTTAAGACTCACTCCCATTACCTGCAAATTGTTCATAACGTTGTATTCTGAGTCTATCTCCATAACCCTTCATTTTCTCTTTCTTTACACTATTTGATTTCATGTGCCTCTAAATATGAGTGTGCTCTGCCACATAATATATGATACTTAAGACAGTTTTAAGAAACTTTGTTTTTTTCTCTACATTTAGATGTGAGTTTCAGAGTAAATTTCTACCCTTCCCTAATTACCACCCCATTCCCTCCCCCTATCTCCTTGTCATGTTTGTCTTACTGATTGAATTTGATATATTTATTATATATTAGGAAAATTTTCTTCCCCCTCCCATTTCCCTCAGTTAGGTTGCCTTATTTGCTCATCTATGGTGTCTCCTTTGTCTAGAGTTCTTCCTATGACCTTTTTTCCCCCTAGCTTCCACATATTAGGAAAAGTATCTGATTTTTTACTTATTTAAACAGACTACTCTCACTTTGCATAATGCTCTCTACTTCCATTCATTTCACCTCAAACAATGTAATTTTGTTCTTTATGGCTGAGTAAAATTCCACTGTGTACATATCCCACAGTTTTGTAATCCATTCATCTGTTGATGGACATCTTGGCTGATTCCATAGTTTGGCAGTGGTGAATTGTGTGGCTATGAACATAGATATACATGCATTAGTTTGCTAGTTTGGTTACCATTCTTTTGGTAGATACCCAGAAGTGGCATTGCTGGATCATATGGTAGGTTTGTTCCCATTCTTCTGAGCTTAGTCCATACTGTTTTCCAAAGTGATTGCACTAATTTGCAATCCCACCAACAATGTATTATAGTTCCTACTTCTCCAAATCCTCGCCGGCATTTGTTGTTGTTTTTTGTGTTTTGAATGATTAACATTCTAATTGGAACTAGGTGAAATCTCAGGGTAGTTTTGATTTGCATCTCTCTGATTTCTAATGATGTTGAACATTTCTTCATACATTTATTGGCCATTTAAATTTCTTTTTTTGTGAAGTGTCTATTTAGTTCACTGGCCCATTTTTTTAATATGGTTATTTGTTTGCTTAGCAGTGAGTTCCTTGAGTTCTCTGCATATTCTAGATATTACTCCTTTATCAGAGGAACAGTTGGCAAAAATTTTCTCCCATTCTTCCGTCTACCTCTGAGAGTCTTGTTAAGATGCTGAGACTCTCAAACCTGTGATCTTCTTGTCTCAGCCTTCCGAGTACTGAGACTATAGGTGTGTGCTACCATGCCTGGTTTGGGTTTATCTTTTTACTGTATACTTTTAGTGTTATTTGACATAATTTATAATTATCTGTTAAATAAAAAATGGGAAATTGTTACATATTATTCATATCCAAAGTTGTAGTGACACTTTTAAAATCTAAATCTTGAGAGCAAATACTCTTACCAGAAAGATACCTAAGCTTTTCAAATTGTACTGTATCTATAAATGGAACTGTGGCCTCAAACAGCATTTATTTCTAAGCCTGATTTATAGCTCCTTTTATTGTTCCCTAAACACTGAATTTCCACTATGGGTGTCCAACTTATGCTCTCTTAACTCAGTGTGCCACAGGACTCAAGTGTGGCACATTCATATTTGCAACTCCTGGGGAAGAAAAGAATAGTATGGGAATCATTTGAAATCTTATTGTAGAGGAGGTTCATAATATAAATGTTGGAGTGCTAAGCTTTCAGAAAGTAATAATTTACCTGATATTTATTAGAAAAAGGGCATACCTGCATAGCAATGCATGGTAAATCAGCAGCTCGGCCTCTTCACCAGCTTTTACGATCGGCATTAATGGCAGCAACTGTCACAGAGATTATGGCTGCTTTATTTTAAGGGAGTCGAAGAGGCAGAGCATAGTACGAGTATTTTATAAACATATATTTTTAAAGTCAGCCATTTGGGCTTTCAGGAACAACAAATGATTCCTACGGGGGATTAAAAAGGGAGAGGGATGGATGGGGGAGAGAAGGAATTGGGGGAAATTGTGTCACTTATTGGATGTAGAAATTTGGATGTTATATTCTACTTTTCTGTTAGCCACTTTGTTATAGCCTAAGTGGCGCCAAAATTATTTTGTCGATAAGCTATCCTGGGGATTGAAAGAGCCACAATCTGACTAGAGACATGTGACTTGTACTTTCCATTATGTATCAGTATGGTCCTCTAGGGTGCAGTTGGTTTAACTATGTTTGTGATTTAGTGAAAGATAAAATCCCCTATCTGTCACTTCCCAGACCTTCAAGCTGTTATGTGAGGCTTACAAAGTTGTAGGAAGGAGATAATCTCCACCATTTTTCTTCTCTCCTGGTATATTCCGTATGTTTGATAGGGTGAGCTAATGTATATGGCTATGACCCCAAAAGTACCCACTGTAAGCTGTGTTTCCAATGAATAGCAATAACCATTAACTAAAAAGGAAGCTTTCAGGCAGTTTCTTATTTTGAAAACATTTCATAGATGGGCCGAAATGTTAAAAAAAGACATCAACATTTCTGTCTTGTTCTCATCTTGCCTACTATTAGATTTACAGCTATAGAAGCCATTATGATAATGCACCTGCATTTTGGAAAATTTGTTGGTGCAAAAATGGAAAAAAAGAACTGTGTAGATGACCTGACCCTCAGCCTGTATAGCTGTCTTTATAGTAAACTCTTGCCCTTTCAAACATCTTTTTTCTTTATTCCTAAGTTTTCTGAACACTTATTTTGTTCATTTATTAATTTACTAACAACTATGTTTTATGTATTTAATGTGTGCCTAGCATTCTACTAGGTTTTGGGTATATACTGGTGAGTGAAGTAGAAGTAGTTTCTGTTCTTACAGAGTTCAGATGGAGGTAACATAAACAAAGAAAAGAGCTCAGTGCTAGAGAATGATCAGGTTTAGAGAGATCAGGGAGGCTCCCAGTGGCAGATATTTCTAAATTGATAACTGAAGAGTGGGTGGGAATTAAATTCTATATTGGATGATTTAATAAGATATTATATATAAAACAACTTATAAAATGCAAATCATGGTACAGATATTATGTTTTATTAGCCTGTGCATGTATGCCTCTACCATCTTTTACTACATTAAGATCTATGACTACAATGCACCAATAAAAATATATATCTAATATATATATATATATATATATATATATAGGCATCAATATAAGAATTATAATTGCAGTAGGGAGTATCTTTTTATTTAAAATTGTGTTCTTTTCCACATCCAGATCACTGCTCTATAACCATTTAAGTAGCTGACTTATATAGCAGCCAGAAAGGAATGGGTGAGCTAGGCCATTGGGAACTCAGCTAGGCCTTAACCATTAGTGGAAGCTGGAAGGATAAACAGTTTTAATCCTTTATATCTTAGAGGGGAGCCAGGGACAGCAGAGAGTTATAACCACTGCTTTAATAGTTTATTGGTGGCTGATTTCAGTGTGATAGGTGGTCAGAAAACTTGGGCTCTTGTTCGAGCCCATTAACTAAATAGGTGAGTGTCCAAGTACATGTCATTTGACTTCACTTGGTCTCATTTTCCTCATATGTAAAATGATGATGTATTTGAAAGATTAAATAACCTATAATTAACTTTCCGGTACAACTTCTTGCTTATGCTGTCTCCAAACCATTTATTGGTAACTGCTCTTCTTGATTTCCTATTAGGAATCTCAACAGAGCTTAAGTCACTTGGTGATTTCTTTGCTGTATGGAATAATTTTACTTCACTCTTAAAGGGAATAGATGCGCATCGCATGTGCATTTAAATATACTCAAATACATATGCATCTTGGTGTGTATAGGAGTGAGCTGTCAATTTGCTAAGTTACAATTGTCTTCAAAATAAAAAATACATGCAAATCATTTTTCCCTTTACTTGTACAATTGATCTCATTTCTTTTGCACCAAATGTAGGAACTAGTAATTCTAAAATAAATTAATCACTTTCTTTGATGGGTTTATGTGGGAACATGTACACATTGATGCTATTATAATGTAACATTGGCAAATTTAATGTGTAGTAATGTTGATGTATGTTAGCAACTGAAATAAGAGCACAAATATTTAATACAGTCAAAACTAATGGTAGGTAAATATCTATGGCCATTTTAGCTAATCAAAGAGGGTGAGGATGTCCCAATGGTCTATTCTTACAATTTAGACCCTTTTTCTTAAACTTGGACTGTGGGTTTACTTTTTCATCTATCAAACTGTCTCAAATAAGTGCAGTACTACAGAGAGCAAATACAGGTAACCCTTAAAAAAATAAACATTTTAAAATGTATTCTTCCTACTACGGATAGCTTCACACATGACTGACAATAGTTTGTTCTCTGAAGTTTAAGTGGGGACTTTGCTAAGTCACATTGTCCCCCATTCCCCTTCTTAAGTGCCCAAATGTCCATCATTAGTCAGCACGTTTAGTCTATAAGACAGTGGAACATGAGAGGAAATACATCAAAACAGATGCCTAACAAATGAGCCAACATGAAAAAGATCTGTGTAAAATTTTCCTGATGAAATCTGATTTCTAGGCTTTATCTATCCTGGCAAGCAGAGTTAGACTGATGAATGACATTTATTTTTATTAAAATTGAGCAAACAGTAGTCCTAAGTCGATGCACATGCTTTTGAAGTTTCCACGTAAAACAAATAAACAGTAAGTCAGAGAACAGGCTATAAAAGCATCAACAAAACATCTTTCATACCTCTAGCTTTCCTCTGGCAATCAAACAATAAGCTAGGGCCAACTGTTGCCTCTCTGGATTTATGAAACTCCTTAGGGAAGGAAATATATGTTTTCCTTTCTTCACTTACTATTATGCTAGTACAGTTTAAGATTTTCTCTTTATTTTTATTATTGAGATAATTTCTATTAGTTTTTATTATTAACAGAAACTCTATGATGATAGAAATTAAGTGGGTGCTCAGTCACTAAGCATGGTACTATGGTATTACTTATGGTAATATGAACTTTCTTTTCATCATTCATTTTCTTTTTTTATAATGTGCTCTTATTGGTGCATTGTAGTCTCATATCATAATGTAAATCATGTTGACAATGACATACATGCACACAGCACTTGGTGCCTTCCCTCACTACTTCTCCCTTTCCTAATACAGAGTACTGAGATTGTCATTGGTATATTCACATATGTACACATAGTTGATGGTAGTATTTTCATTAAAGAATCTCAGTCTTCCTTCTCCTCTTCCCTTAGATCACCTCATTGGCTCTACTGAGGTTTCTTCTTCATTGTCTGGAGTCCCTTTTGTGTCCCAGTTACTCCCTAGCTTGTGCATATTGAAGAAAACATATGGCTCTTCACTTTGTGTGATTGGCTAATCTTACTTAACATAATGTTCTCCAGGTCATTCCATTTTCTTGCAAATGACGTATTTTTGTTCCTCTTTATTGCTGAGGGGAATTGTATTGTGTGTATTTCCTATAATTTTGTAATACATTCCTCTGTTGATGGATACCAAGGTTGGTTTCATAGTTTGGCTATTGTGCTGTTATGAACATGGGTATGCATTTATTACTGTAGTTCTCTGGTTTCAACCCCTTTGGAAAGATACCTAGGAGTGGTATGGCTGGATCATGTGGTGGATCTATTCCCAGTTTTCTAAGGAATCTCCACACTGATCTCCATAGCAGCTGAACTAGTTTGCAATTCCACTAACATTGTAGAAGAGTGCCTATTTCCCCACAACCTCGCCAACATTTATTGTTATTTGACTTCTTGATGATTGCTATTCTTATTGAGGTTAGATAGAATCTCAGTATAGTTTTGATTTGCATTTCCCTGATTGCTAGTGATGTTGAACATTTTTTATGTATCTATTGGCTATCTGTATCTCTTCTTTGCAAAGTATCTATTCAATTCAGTTGCCTATTTCTTGATTGGGTTATTTTTTTTTTTTAGTATAAAGTCTTTTAAGTTCTTTGTCTATTCTAGATATTAGTCCTCTGTTAAAGGGATAACCAGCAAAGATTTTCCATTCTGTGGGCTTTCTCTTTAAACTCTTGGAAGTTTCCTTTCATGTACAGAGAATATTTTTGGTTATTGTTATTGAGTCAGTGTTTTAAAATACATGTGCACACACAAACTGTCTCTGACACATACATGTGTATATGTCTATCAAACACACATGCAAACAGAATTGGAGACAGAACATTAATAGTGTTCAGAATACTAGGATTCTAGGGCCCACTGATGCCTTTTAGTTAAAATGTGCTCAGATGGTGGCTACACTGGGCTGCTCAGAGCCTCCATTCCCTGGAGACTGATGACTTACTATATCCCTTTGTAGAATTTTCATGTCCATGTCAAAGAAGGCCTCTTTGCTTTAGTTATCTACCCCAGTGACTGGTCAGTGGGAGTAGGTACAAAGGCCCTTTGTAGGTTGCTTAGTGACTGAGCTGTATTTTAGTAGGTCTCTGTTTACTTTTGCCTTTGTATTTCTATACCAAACATTATATTTTCTTCCTACTTATTTTCTATCACTCCTAAAACTCCGACTCAGCTCCCATTTCTTTCATGAATTTCTTTGTCAACTTTACCATTTCATTTCTATACTATATGATCTCTTACATTTGTTTAAATACTTTATAATTTCCAAACTATCTTCACATATCTGTCTTGATTGGATTCTTAAAATCATTCTATGATTAGGCCAAAACAAGAATCATCATCATCATCATCATCAACATCATCATCATCATTATTTTATTATTATCACTTTGTAGTAGCAAAACTCAAGGTTGATAAAGAGAGTTATTTTCTTCAGATTACAATGCTGGCACCTGGATTGGTTAGATTCAAATCTGAGTATAATAGTTCGACACTCAGTATTCCTGCTACCTAATAGCGCTGCCTTCTCCAGTGCATTTACTGCTGTGTTATGTATTTAAATGATGGACACAAATCCATTGATTGTGGCTTCATATTTGCTACTGTAAAAATCTTTCCTTTTTCTTCTAAGAATGTAGTCAGGGATTTGTGTTCTTTGATTTGTGATCCTGCTGTGCATTGGTAAATTGTCACATACCTTCAGTGTTCCAGATTTGAAAGGAAAAGTTGGCATATTCCTCTCTAGAAGCTACCTTTATCTGGATTTTCAAAGGTATAGAAATTCTACAGCAGGACTAAGGAGAACTGTGTTCAAATGTCAAGAGAGATGAGGCAGTAGTAGATAATTTTGAAGAAGTGAGGCTTTGAGCATGTTAGCCAAGAACTGAGGAAGGAATTTTCTACATTCGAGTAATAGTGAGGACTAGTCTTTTTTCATTTTTATTTTTGAACTTAGGAAAAAATTATGTGGCTCAAAATAAAAATGTTTAGTGAGGTATGTTTAGAAAAATCCTGCTTCCATCTCTGGTCTCTCTTTACTATCCCCTCGCTATCACTATGATATCATTTTGAATTTCTTTGTTAATTAAAGTTGACTAATATTTAAAAATTTTAACAGTTGTTTAATTCTTGTTCCACAAACTTCCTGCTCATATTATTTTTACATTCTTTTATTGAATTGTTCATTTCTTTTGATCTGGGAGTTTTTGGAACTTTTTAAAAATATGTTACTAATTTTTTATGCTGCCTTTATTTTGTGGCATATTGCTTGTGTAAGTAATTTCTCTAGTTTTGAAGTTTACACTTTAGCTCTATAAAATAATTTACATTAGTAGTCATCCTGTGTTATATACCTATAATCTCGGTCCCAAGGAAGCTGAGACAGGTTTGAGACCATTCTCAGCAACCTCGTGAGACCTGTTTCAAAATAAAAAAGGCTGGGGGTATAGCTCAAGGTAGAACACTCCTGGATTCATTCTTCAGTACCCAAATAAGTAAATAATCAGTTATTCATTCTTTTTTCTGGAATTGCAACCAAATATTGAGTTAGAAAAATCTTCTTGGCCATAGGTTGAAAAGGTATTTATCTATGTCTTCTTCCAGTTCACATAAAATTTTATTTTTTATATCTGTTACTTTTGAATTTTATCTTGGTACATGATGTGAGGCACACAATTAATTTTATCTTCAGTCAAAAGATTTTTCCAGTTGTCCTAAGACAAATTACTAAAAAGTTGACCAGCTAATTGCTAATCACACAATAATTTGAAGATATTGGTTATAAGAACATGAGAGCATTTTTAGAAAAGGAATGAAATACTATGATATATATATGTAAGCATTCAATGTGGAAATAAGTTTCTGTACAAAAACACATAGTCAAGAATATTTTTTCTTTGTGGACATTGCTTTGTGCTGTGGTCCATTTCACCATACTATTTATTTAATATCAAACATGTGTTGCCGGGCGTGGTGGCACACGCTTGTAATCCCCGTGATTGGGAGGCAGAGACGGGAGGATCGCTCTGGTTCAGAGCCAGCCTCGCTGGCTTAAGAGACCCTGTTTCCAAATTTAAAAAAATAGGTCTGGGCGTGTAGCCCGGAGGTAGAAGGGCATCCAGGAACCCCAGTACCACCAAAAAAACCACAAAATGAAACAACAAAAACAAAAAAGTGTTACATGCATTTTTTCTTAGGACTCTCACAGATCACTATTTTTGGTTGCATTACAATGCAGTTAAAGGTAAACAAAGGGACTAGTGGGGTTCTATGTACCTAGAGGAAGATAGAACTATAATTCAAAATGAAGGGTGTTACATTCCCTTTCCGTTACTCTCTTGTCCCTGCTGAAGAGTGATGCTTTTGAGATAAATATTAGAATTTATTTATCCTGGATACCAATCTCATTATCTTTTAAACATTTCCTGGCTTATCCCTAAATTTGTCATTTCAAATTAGACAATGTAGCCAGGCGTGGAGTCACATACCTGTAATCCCAGCATTCGGGAGGCCGAGATCAGAGGATCTTGGTTCGCGGACAGCCTCAGCTACTTAGTGAGGCCCTCTGCAACTTAGTGAGAACTGGTTTCAAAATAAAGAATAAAAAAATAGGGCAGGGGGTGTAGCTTGGAGGTCGAATGCCCCTGGGTTCCATCCCCAAACCCGCAAAAAAAAAAAAAAAAACCCACAAATTAGACAATGTAAAGTTTCAAGCCTTCTGAAAAACTGAATTTAGAAAACTAAATTTAAAAATTACTTTGTCAAAACAAAAATTTTAATTCTGTACGTAGTCCATTATGAATTTTTCCATACAAGAAGATTAGATGCTAATTTAACAAACTTTTAATAAATGTCTGGAAACTTTCCAAGATAAAAAAAAATCAGAATAAGCAAGTTTTCTAAAAAATAGCAATTAAATACAGACATACTGTTGTTGCTGATTGCAGAGTCTCATTATGTGGTTGAGAGCAAAACTGGTTTTATCTGCCTGCTCTGAAAATCAGCATGACCGAAGGCAGTTAGAGTCAAATAGAGATCATTTCGTCTGCTTCCTGTATTTTCTGAGGGAAAATTATTGCCTGTATCAATGCCCTACAGCAAAACGCCATGAGGAACACACCTGTAGTTGAATGATTTGGATTTATGCTTCTTTAATGAGGATGAGGCCAACCACACACCTGGCCATGGGAAACCACGGGGCATCACGGCAAGAGCGTAAAAAAGGCTTGTTACAGGATTTAGTGTATGTTAGGTGATTTGGGGGAACATTTAACAAGATGGACTTTGTTCTGGATTGGATGCTGTCAGAAAGTGGGGATAATTTTATGGTTTGGTACCTTAATAAATCACTTCTAGGAGAAAAGACTAGAGAGAGGCTGAAGTTATAGCAGCATTCACCCATATTACCGAAGCCAGAATGTTTGATTGTTTTCCTGGCTTGGACAACGTTTATGTTTATGTTCAGAAATGGTACACGGGGTCTTGCTTTTGTCTTGATCCACCACGGTAACACAGTGCATCCTCTGATGTTGGTGTTCTGTGGGAAAGTATGTTTTAACTGAGCATTGTGGCCCAGCGGAAGACCAGGAAAGTTTCCAGGTGCTAGGGATGCTCTTGTTTTTGTGCACTCTAAACAACACATTACTTTTTCTTTTTGTTCAATTTATACGTGACAAAATATGACTGCATTTATCAGGATAAAGTTTCAGCGGCTGTAGCAAACAATTTTAAAGTCTTAATTGACGAGCAAAATAATTGTTCGTCATGTGCACAAAATCCAACATAGATTATTCCTCGTTCGGTTCATCTATAAGCTTCAGTCAGCTAGGACACTGCCTGTGGCTATGCTATATGTGGCTTTCAGATTTGACACAAAATGGAAAGAGAAAGTAGAAAAAGAACACCAGATACCACATAGCTTATTGCAGCAATGACATAATTTACTTACCTTATATTCCATTGGCCAGATTTAGTCACAGGACCCCACCTAGACAGAGTAGCCAGCATTCTTCAGAAAACAACCAAAATGATGTATATATTTGTATGTGCATGTACACACATATACACACATATATGCACATTGCTCTGCCTCTTTCTACTATATCATATCTATATTATCAATACATGCATTTGAAACATAATTAATTTGGGCTCCAGATAAATATGTGCTAATTTTTATCTCAAAAAATTCATTCTTCACTGTTTTTCTTTGTATGCAACTTGGTTTTCTATATGTGAAAGGGAGAGAGAAAAAGAGGGAGGGAGGGAGAGAGAAATATTAAACAATTGGATCATTCAATTGTATAGATACAAGCATTCAAACTGAAGATCTAAGGAAAAGTTGCAGTTGATGTCTGAAAACTGTCTGCCTGGCACAATTTCCTTTTGCCCTGGGGAAGTCAGTCTTTTGCTGTATTAATGTCTTTAATGGATTGGATGGTCTCTACCCACATAATTGAGGGTGGTTTACTTTACTTGAAAAACATGTATTAAAATGTTAATTTAATCTAAAAATACGCTCACAGAAAATTCAGAATAATATTTGGTCAGTTATATGGGCAAGTTGACACAGAAAATCAACACATAAAAGAATATGTGATTTCTTGTCTGGGATTTTTCTCAAACCACTTGATGTTGCTATTTTGATTATGAGTCATTGGTCATCAGCCAGCTTTCTTGCCAAAATATTCATTTTACTAACATATTTTCAATAAAATGCCTATTTTAAAGCATATATTCATTCATGTACATTTTAACTCAGTGCAAACATCTTATGCTTATATAGCACCTAAAACCTTATATTCTATGTAACAGGTAGAATAGGGTAGTCATATATATTTTGCAGATAAAAATAAGACTAAGATTGGTGACTTATGAATGATTATATGGCAGGAAAGTGAAATATGTAAGTATAAATGTTAAACCTTCCTTTTTATCCACATAATATAGAAATATAATAAATTAAATCAAATTAATAACTATTAAAATTCATATAAAAAGGGAAGTATTTAAAATCATTTTGTCTGCCAATGGGGAAAATAGCCCTGCATATCTTTATAATGTGAAAATAGAAATAACCTGTTTGGCTCTTATAAGATGAATTGCAATATCATGGAATATTCAGAGCTTTATAGTGTGTTTTGATGAGTGTGTCTTTTCATAGTCCAAAAGGTGACAAGGTGGCATGATGTTATGAATTACATTTAGGAACTTTAGTAATAAGTGAACCCACTACCATGTGACTCTAGAGGGACAGAGTTGTAAGCAAACCCAGTGTACCTACTAGGGTCTCTAAAAGAAGCACTAGGGAATAGCCCACTTCTGAGCTTAAGGGTCAGTGCACACTGATGGCTGCTAGGTTGCTTTCTAAGAGACTCCAAGGCATTATGTGCTGAAACTTCTCAGGAAAATCCCAATTTTGTAGCAGTTTCAAACATACATATTTAATACATTGAATAGCACCAATAGTCTGAACTCACTGATAAATCACTTTTTTTTTTTTTTTGGTTGTACTGGGGATGGAACCCTTCTACCTCCGGGCTACACTCCCAGGCACCTATTTTATACTTTTTTATTTGGAAACAGGGTCTCTTAAGCCAGCGCAGCTGGCTTCGAACCTGCGCGATCCTCCTGTCTCCGCCTCCCAAGCGCGGGGATTACAAGCGTGCGCCATCACGCCCGGCGATAAGTCAATTTTTAATTATAGGAGGATTATGTGAGTAGATCAGAAACATGCCAGCAGGAGAGGATTTGGTTCAAAATGATATTCTGGGAAAAATATATTAGCTAATGATGACAGGAATGAAAACAGCCTCTTGTCACTGTACCTCTCCCCACCCTCATATCCATCCTTTACTAAAGGAGCCAAGGAGTAGCAAAGCGACTGAAAATTTCTGTGACTTTAGTAAGAAGCAGGTGTTGAACTATGAACCCTGCCCTTTCTGGTATCTGAAATGACATTCACTTCCTAGAAAGGAGTGAAACCGAGAGGGCGTGGCAGGAGAGAAGCAAGTGCCAGCCTCTGAGAGCTGTGGAGAACATCACGTTTGCTGGATGGTTGCATGTGCGTGAGCTGTAATACATCAAAAAATTCCCTAAATTGTTCTCTCTCTCTCTCTAGCCTTTTCTATTGATTCATGCGTGTCCTGTATTTATATCTGCTATTAAGAATGACACAGAAAGAAAGGAGATACTGGGTAGAATCAGTAGTACATGGGGTTAAAAAAAAAAGCTTTGCATTATTTTCCTAGTTGTCAGGTTTCACTGATTCAGAACAACTGGTGATTTCTCTCTCTATAGCTTTAATTATGTTTGCTGCCAGAGACATAAACCTCAGGAAAGGACAGGACAGCAACTTTATTTTAAGCTGGATAGAGTGTCACTAAATCTCCCAACTCTTATCAGCTCTAGAATTATAGTTCTTCCTAAGAAATACTATACACTTAAAGTATTTTTATTTTGTTTTCTCTTTTAAGAAAATATCTCTGGAACTAAAGGAAAAATTGTAACTTTTTTTAACTAAATCATACAGAATAATGGGTTTCATTGTGACCTGTTTATACTTATAAATAGCATGTTTTGATCATATCTATCCCCCCATGTGTGGGAGCAGAACTATGATTTCTAAGCAGCATTTTTGAGGTATATACTGTTACAATATAAAGTCTACAGATTAAAAATTTCTAAACATTAAGAAATGTGCTGCCCATTTTATTCACATTTAGCATGAAGCAGACTTTAAACAACTTCCTTTTAATACTTAGAATCATTTTCCTATGCAGGAAAATCCCATTGTACTTCAAAGGATTTGCTCAACTAGATGATGTATGATAAAGACATTTAAAAAATGTCTAATTTTTTCTGATGTAAGATTAAAATAAATGTCCATGTTTTTGTAAAGCATTTTATTGCTTATTAAGCAAAAGACTTAATAGTATGACTGGTGGATTTAGATAGTTTTTCTAAAAATTAAATCATCTTTATATTGGATTATGTTATTCAACTGATCATATAATAAAGTTACATATTGAATAATTCTGAAAAAAATTATATGATCTAAGTGGATGTCAATTGATATGAAGAATTATGTATTAAATTTTATTTCATAACATTTTGTGTTCCTGTTTAATAACTTTATTAATATATACAATAGTCTCAATTATGTTTCATTAGATAATGTAGTGGATAATTTTATGTGTTGACTTTGACTAGGCCATGGGATGGCCAGATACTTGACAAAACATTATCTCTAGGTGTATCTGTAAGTGTGTTTCTGGGAGAAATTAGCATTTGAATTGAACTGAATAAAGAGATTATTCTCCCCAATGAGGGTGGGCATTACTGAATACAGAGGGCATGAATAGAAGAAAAAGGTGGAGAAACACAGGATTTTCTTTCTGCTTGATTCTGGATTGCATGAACTGGGCCGCTGAGCTGTTCTTACATTCAGTGCTTTTGCTTCTTAGGTTTTCATACATAGACTGGAATTTGCAACATTGGCTCTCTGGCTCTCAGGCCTTTAGACATTTCCACTGGTTTCACTGGGCCTCTATCTTGATGGACCATGGAACTTCTAACCTCCATAATTACTTAACTCATACCTTATATTCCCATCTCTTTCTTTCTCTCTCTCTCTCTCTCTCTCTCTCTCTATATATATATATATATATATATATATATATATATGTATATATATGTGTATATACACACATATATACACATATACATATGCATAATGACATTGTGTATATAGTATGTGTATTGTGTATATCTCTTTCCCTGTATATTTATGCATGTATATGGCTATGGGGTCCTGCTTTGCATATGTGTATACATAAACATATGACTCATGCTGTATGTATATGTATATATGTATTTATATATACACACAGTTTGTTTCATGTATGTATATTTAAGTATGTATATGTATATACCATGAGTCTATAACAATATCTATGACTCATTTCTAAATAAGAGTTTTGGACATCCTATTTGATGTCATCTGAAAAGAATATTATATAAAAAGATTCAATCTCTCATAACCCTTAACATAAATATATTGTGGTGGTTAGTTTGAAAAACATTAATATTATTTTGTTAATGCAAAGGTCATGTTCAAAAAGGAGCAAAAGGCTAGTGTAACTTGAGGTTGGATGACTTAAGATATTTAGGGCATGACTAGGAATTTGAAATTTCATAATTACTTAGGGAGGAAGATAATGGTAGGTTTTGAAAAAGGCATTTACATTATCAGATTTTTTGTTTAAAAGTTTCACTGTGGCTACAGTGTGTAAAATTTCTGGAAATGAAGAAAATGTGGAAGCAAGGAGAATATGAAGGTCCTAGAATAGTAGATCTTATGAAGGGTGCTGGGTTGTGAGACATTTTGTGTTTGGGACAACTTTGAAAAGTAGGATTTGCTGATGAATTAGATGTGGGGTACAAAGGCAATGAAATAAACAAGATAACTCAGATTTTGAATTTATGAAAAATAGATGGAGTATGGCATTAATTATTGATAAAAATATGGCTGAAAGATTAACTGGCTTAAAAGTATTTAAACATGCAAAATATAACATTGTTCATTTATTACTATTACTTTCGAAAGCCAAGATGGTATATAAAAATATATGTCAACTATTTATTCTACATTGCTATCATGAGCATATCTTTAAGACTTTTATGGTAAAAAGATTATCTGAGCTCTAAAAAATTACCACACTTTCTTATAATACCTTAATTGGTGACAGAGTTAGGACAGACACCTGGCAAATGGGTAAAAGAACTGACTCAGATGAAATTATGATCTCAATACTAGATTCATCTCTGTCCTACACTGGCTTTATAATCTCTATTGTGAGACTTTTACCTAATCAGTCAGGTAGGGCTCAATAGGATATTTGTTAGCATTTTATTTTTCTTTCTTTGCAAGAAACTCAGAATACTGCTAAGAGAAATCCTACCACATTTTGATATTTCAAATCTCATACTTAATTTGGCAAAAGATAGAGACAAAATTAGAGGCACACCAGAATTGCTTCCTACCCTCAAATACTTAGCTAGATGTTATATTTAAATACATAAGTGGGTTGTGGTGGCACACACCTTCAATCACAGTACTTGATATACTGAGACAAGAGGATCTTAGGTCGGAGGCTAGCCTCAGCAATTTAGGGGAACCTATTTCAAAATAAAAAGTTAACAGAGTTAGTAGTGTAACTTAGAAGTAGAATGTTCCTGGGTTCTGTTCCCAGTAAAACACACACATACAACACACACACACACACACACACACACCCTTCTAAAAATTTAATAGACCTCTGATATTTAATAACAAATAAGCTGATACACTGGGCTCCACATCTCAATGGTTAATTTTCATTTGTGTTCTCCAACTTTAGTTTTCAGTGGATGAAAGATAACAAGTAATATGATTTGGTACCATGTATTCTCTTCCAGGGTTTCCCTAGATAACAAAGAACAGCGAATAGCTCATCTGATCCTACATTGTGATAAGAATGATACACACTGTCCTTTAGTCTAAACATTGAGGTGCAGAGCTGTAATCACATCTGACTTGTGAGTAGGCCAGTTGTCTTTGTCTTCAATCTCTCCTGTTGTATTGCTGGGAAGTGCTGTCACAATGACTGATAGAGGGGTTGAAGCTGTAAAGTCAGGAGAATGATTCAGTTATACAGGTTGAAATGGTACTTTTTTTGTAGAGCAATCTGTATGCGTAGGTAGAATAGAAAACCACCCACACTTGAGCAATTTAAGAGTGTAAAGGAAGACAGGCTCACTACATACCAAAATCTCTTTCTTACTCCACTGAGGATACCAAAAATTATGCAGGTAAAACTATAGTCTTCAACAAACCTGAGTAAAGATACAGACGACTTGATCAGGTACCATGTTAATATTGGAACAGTCATGAAGCAGGTTTTGAGATGATGAGAAAGAATATAAACCCATCAGTCACTTGCAGATGGAGAATAGAATTATTGGCAGAACAGTGCAAAAGTGCAAAAAGCAGAAAAAAAAATTCCTACATCACAATTTTTTCTTGTATTGACCCTTTATTTTTGTCTAACTGGTATGTTTTTAAGTTAGTTGTCTGTATGCACCTATAATTTTATGTCATTATTTTCTTTAAAGCAATATGAACCAACAATTATTTGGAAGTGTATCTATATTTTTAATTTAGCCTGTTGCTAACAAGTTATCTGTTTCTGGAATTTTTTTCTACTACAGATGAGTCCCACTAAAGATAGAGATTTGTACATTTGACAAAAATTCTGAGTATAATTTTTTTTTCAGTAATGGGATGGAACCCAGGGACATTCTTCTACCTCCAAGCTATACCCCTAGCCCTATTTTTTTTTTTAAATTCTTTATTTTAAAACAGGGACTCACCAAATTGCAGAGGGCCTTCACTAAGTAGCTGAGGCTTTAACCCTCCTTACAAAACAAAGAAATAGGATCATGGAATCACATATATTTTAGAAGGCAAATTTAGCTCATTGCATTTTCTATCTTTATTCTAACATAGAGGCAGCTTGAACTGTTAAAATCAATTGATTGGGAGACATATGTTGCTTTTTTCAGGCATACAATTTCCATTTCTATATTTATCCTATCACCTTATTTGAAAAATGAAAAATTAAGCTACTCTTTACCTGATAGCAATGTTATTTTTAAAAGTTTATGTACCACGTGTGTGGTGCACACCTGTAATCCCAGTACTTGGGAGGCTGAGACTGAGTTCGAGGCCAGCCTGGGGAACATAACGAGATCCTATCTCAAAATAAAAAGGGCTGAGAGTAGCACCGTGGTAGAGTACCACTCAGTTCAATCCTCAGTGCCCACACCCCACAAATTTATGCAAAGGGGATAAGAACTTTTAGAATGGTAAAGTAAGGAACTTAGCAGGACTCTTCATCTGTTTCTTGAGGAAACAATAAGTTAACTGGAGAAAAATATAAAAAATAAACATGTAAAGTCTTTAAATTGCCCTGAGGCATACATAGCATGTAGAAAAACACTTAAAAATCTCAATCTCAATTTCAACAGAAGTAGTTGCCTTTTGACTTATGATCAAATACCTGTACTGTTCTCCATTCCCATCCCAGCTTTGTGATATTGAAGCTGTCTCCTAGCCAACACAGAGGCTTCATCTTTCCTAGTTCCCAAGCTGGTGCTAAGATTTCATCCCTGGAGGAAAAAAATTATTCTACCCAGCTCCATGTTACAGGTAGCTACACTGAGAAGATCTCTTCTCAGTAAAAGTCTCAGTCTCAAGCCGGGTGTGGTGACGCACGCTTGTAATCCCAGCATTGGGGGGCTGAGACCGGAGGATTGCTGTTCGCAGCCTCAGCTACTTAGTGAGGGTCTTTGCAACTCAGTGAGACCCAGTTTCAAAATAAAGAATAAAAAATAGGGCAGGGGGTGTAGTTCAGAGGTTGAATGCCTCTGGGTTTCATCCCTAGGCTCGCCAAAAAAAAAAAAAAAGTCTCAGTCTTAGTTTTGCATTACTGTGACAGAATACCTGAGATAATCAACTACTGAGAATATGTTTATTTTGGCTCACAGTTAGAGGGGTTCAAGTGAATGGTCACTCGATGCCACTGTCCTTGGGCCTGTGACAAGGTGGCAAATACATAATGGCAGGGAATATATATGAGCAGAGCAATCTGTTCTAATGTCCCAATTGTCAAGGGCCTGTATCCATATATCTTACTCCCTTTGCATGAGGCTTCACCTCTCACAAGCTTTCTGAGTAGTGCTATGGGCTGAACTCTGAGCCTTTAATGCAGGGATCTTTGGAGGGATTTTAATCCAATCCACAGCAGTCTTGTTATATTCTACCTAATTACCATCCACAGTTTAGATGCTATATTCCCACTAGCCAAAACAATTTTGAAAAGAAGTATGGTAGTATTCATACTTCCTTACCTTAAAACTTATCACAAAACTAAGTAAAAATAACATTATATAATGACATAAGGGTAGACATTTAATGAAATAAAATGGAATAGAATCAGGCTTTCACATTTATGGATAATTTTTTTTTTTTTTTACAATTAAGACAGTTCAATGGGGGAAATGTATGATCTTTAGCCACAGAGTGCTAGAAAACTAGATATACTTAATTAGAATGAATTTGGACTCTTATCTCACACTCTACACAAAACAACACAGAATGGACTATAGATCTAAATGTAAGAACTAAAGCTATAGGACTCTTAGAGAAGAAAACAGTAAATCTTCATGAACTTAAGTTAGGTAATATCTTCTTCAACATGACATCAAAGGCACAATTTACAAAAGAATAAAATTGGATTATATTAAGTGAAAAGACAATCCAAAAAGTGGAGAAAGATATTTATAAAGTTATATCTGATAGAGAGTTGTATTATAACTCAATGTAAAGGTTAATCTGGATTGTCAGTTTAATTGGACTGAATTAATATTTTTGAGTGTATTAATGTGGGTGTTTCTAGAGATGATTGGCATGTAGAACAGCAAGTTAGATGGAATCCTGCCTTGAATGTGAGTGGCACTGTCCAATATGCTGGGAGCCCAGATGAAATGAAAGGGCAGGAGATGGAGGAAGCAGTGTAGAGGAAATCTTGATTCATTTTAAGCAGGTGCTGCTATTGCTGCTGCTATTTCTGAGGATATCAGTCCCCAGCTCCTTCATTCTTCTTAATGATTCTTCAAGAAGCTTCTAGGCCTTTCCATCTTTGACTGGGCTGCATCATTGTTTCTTGGGTTCTGAAACTCCAGCTTCTTGGACTGGGCAGCTGCTGGTTCCTGGGCTCTTTGGTATACAGGTAGCTACTTGGGGAGTACACAGCTTCTGATTGTGTAAGCTAATTAATATGATAAATTTTGCTGTGGGTTCTGTTCCTCTAGAGAACCCTGATTAATACACTCAATAGTAATGATAATAAAAAACCCAATGGTCCAAGTAAAAAATGAGATAGCATCCAAATAAAACTTTTTCAAAAAAAAATTTAGATGTGTCTATTAGGTACTTGAAATTTTATTTGACATCATTAATTACATCAGAGAAATGCATATCAAAACTCAAGAGATAATACTTCATATCCAAAGATGGCCATAACAAAAGAACATACAATAACAAGTATTATTGAGAATGTGGAGACTGTGGAACCTTCCTAAGTTGCTGTCCTGAATTTAAAATGATATTGCTGCCATTTGGAAAACAATCTGGTCTCTCTTCTAAATGTTAAACATTATCATATGACCTAAAATTCCATTTTTAATATCTACCCTAGAGAAATAAAACATATACCCATGCAAACTATCTCTATTTGAATGTTAATAGCAGCATTAATCATAATATGAATCACATTCATTGATGAATGGAAAATTAAAATGTCTTGTAACCATAGAATCGGCTTTATTTTTACTCCCATAAAACATGAGGTATTGATATAAGCTACAAAATGAAAAAGACTTGCTAAGAGTTAATCACAAACAGTAATATATTGCACAATTCCATTTATTTAAAGTAGCAAGCTAGGCAAATCTATAGATATTGAAAGTAAATTAGCTGGGCGTGGTGGCGCACGCTTGTAATCCCCGCGCTTGGGAGGCTGAGACAGGAGGATCGCATGGGTTCGAAGCCAGCCTCAGCTACTCAGTGAGGCTTCCAGCAACTTAGTGAGATCCTGTTTCCAAATAAAATATGAAAAAGGTCTGGGAGTATAGCCCAGAGGTAGAAAGCCTCTGGGTTCCACCCCCAGTACCACAAAAAAAAACCCCAAAAAACAAAAAAACGAAATTAGTGGTTGTCTAAGGTTTAGATGGGTATGGTAGGGAGGAAGAACTACAAATGGGCATATAGATATAGTTTTTGTGGGGAGGAATACAAAATTATTTTCAAATTAGTTTGTAGTGATAAGTCTATAATTCTCTGAATAGAGTAAAAAACATTGAAATGTACACTTTGGGTAAATTATACTGTATATTAATTATATCTCAAGAAAGTTTTAAAAACAAGCAGAACCATTAATATTTTTAAAAAGTTTATGTAAAAACTTAAACCTTAACATTGATATATATTTTTGAGAACTATTTATATTATCCAGAAGAAAATCTATCTTTAAAAAATTTTAATTTTTAATTTTTTTTTGTGGGTCTGGGGGTGGAACCCAGTTGCATTTGACCTCCAAGTTACACCCTCTGCCCTATTTTTTATTCTTTATTTTAAAACAGGGTCTCACTAAGTAGCTGAGGCTGTCCAGGTACCCTGATCCTCCTGTCTCAGCTTCCCGAATGCTGGGATTACAAGCATGCACCACCATGTTCAGCAAAAAATTTCATCTCTATAAAATAATATTAATTGATTAAACTACTTTAACTAAAGAAATTTGTTTAAAGCTTAACAGGTTCTTTTAGTATAGTTTGCATTTTAATGAGGAAGTAAACCCATGATAAATGTATGAAAAAACCCACTTGTATTGTATAGAAAAGTTTTTTTTTTTTTTAGAAAGAATCTGATTTGACTTTATTTTTAAGCTATTAAAGGGTATCTTTTATTTTTTTTGAATTTTTTTATTGGTGCATTGTAGTCATACATCTTTTTTTTAATTAATTTATTTTTTAAATTGGTGCATTGTAGTCATATATCAATCACATTGGAGTACAAGACTTGAGAGGATATACAAGCACACATCATCCAATTAGCCCTCCTCCAGCCCCCATCCCATTCCCTCCCCCTCCCTCCATCCCACACTTCTTTGGTGATTTACTTTGATACATTTGTTTATGTACCTCCTGCGTTTTAAAGAAGCTCCATCCTCCCCTATTCCATACCCTCTGATTGGTCACCTTTGTTGATTCACTATAGGGCCCTTTCTATAGCTCGACCTCTTCCTGTTGCCTCTTTCCTCCTAGTTTTTGCTGATTAGGGGAAGCATCTGATTTTTATTTTCTGTGATATTTCTCTGTGCATGCTGCGTTGCAAGTACCAATCCCACTCTTGATGGTCCCAGTAGTGGCATGGCTACTCAGTGGACTGATCCAGACCTCGCTGGCTCAAGCAGCGGCCTTGCCTCATGGGAGGCCCCAGTTCTGGTCTCGCTGGCCCCTGAACCGGTCTAACCCCAAAGCTGGCTTTGGTCCCGACCTTGGAGGCCGCAGGAGTGAACTTGCCTCACGCCAGGCTCCGATGCTGGCCATTGGCCCCTGCACCGGTCTAAACCCTTGGCAGGATTCCAATCCCGGCCTCGGAGGCCCCAGCACCAGCCTAGCCTCATGGCAGGCTCCAATGCCGGCCTTGTTGGCCCCAGCACCAGCCTAACCCCTTGGCAGGCTCCGATCCCGGCCTCGGAGGCCCCAGCACTGGTCATGCCTCAAGGCAGGCTCCGATGCCGGCCTCGCTGGCCCCAGCACCGGCCTAACCACTCGGCAGGCTCTTATCCTGGCCTCAGAGGCCCCAGTACCGGCCTTGCCTCAAGGCAGGCTCTGATGCCGGCCTCACTAGCCCCAGCACCAGCCTAACCCCTTGGCAGGCTCCGATCACGGATTTGGAGGCCCCAGTACCGGCCTTGCCTCAAGGCAGGCTCTGATGCCGGCCTCACTGGCCCCAGCACCAGCCTAACCCCTCGGCAGGCTCCGATCCCGGCCTCGGAGGCCCCAACACTGGTAATGCCTCACGGCAGGCTCCGATGCCGGCCTCACTAGCCCCAGCACCGGCCTAACCCCTCGCCAGGCTCTTATCCTGGCCTCAGAGGCCCCAGCACTGGTCATGCCTCACGGCAGGCTCCGCTGCCGGCCTCGTTGGCCCCAGCACCGGCCTAACCCCTCGGCAGGCTCTTATCCTGGCCTCGGAGGCCCCAGTACCGGCCTTGCCTCACGGCAGGCTCTGATGCCGGCCTCGCTGGCCCCAGCAGCGGCCTAACCCCTCGGCAGGCTCTTATCCTGGCCTCGAGGCCCCAGTACCGGCCTTGCCTCAAGGCAGGCTCCAATGCCGGCCTCGCTGGCCCCAGCACCGGCCTAACCCCTCGGCAGGCTCCGATCCCGGATTTGGAGGCCCCAATACCGGCCTTGCCTCACGGCAGGCTCCGATGCCGGCCTCACTGGCCCCAGCAGCGGCCTAACCCCTCGGCAGGCTCCGATCCCGGCCTCAGAGGCCCCAGTTCCGGCCTTGCCTCAAGGCAGGCTCCGATGCCGGCCTCGCTGGCCCCAGCACCGGCCTAACCCCTCGGCAGGCTCCGATCCCGGATTTGGAGGCCCCAGTACCGGCCTTGCCTCAAGGCAGGCTCCGATGCCGGCCTCATTGGCCCCAGCACCGGCCTAACCCCTCGGCAGGCTCTTATCCTGGCCTCGGAGGCCCCAGTACCGGCCTTGCCTCACGGCAGGCTCCGATGCCGGCCTCACTGGCCCCAGCAGCGGCCTAACCCCTCGGCAGGCTCCGATCCCGGCCTCAGAGGCCCCAGTACCGGCCTTGCCTCAAGGCAGGCTCCGATGCCGGCCTCGCTGGCCCCAGCACCGGCCTAACCCCTCAGCAGGCTCTTATCCTGGCCTCGAGGCCCCAGTACTGTCCTTGCCTCAAGGCAGGCTCCACTGCCGGCCTCACTGGCCCCAGCACCGGCCTAACCCCTCGGCAGGCTCTTATCCTGGCCTCGGAGGCCCCAGTACTGGCCTTGCCTCAAGGCAGGCTCCGATGCCGGCCTCACTGGCCCCAGCACCGGCCTAACCCCTCGGCAGGCTCCGATCCCGGCCTCGGAGGCCCCAGCACTGGTCATGCCTCAAGGCAGGCTCCGATGCCGGCCTCGCTGGCCCCAGCACCGGCCTAACCCCTCGGCAGGCTCTTATCCTGGCCTCGAGACCCCAGTACCGGCCTTGCCTCACGGCAGGCTCCGATGCCGGCCTCGCTGGCCCCAGCACCGGCCTAACTCCTCGACAGGCTCTTATCCTGGCCTCGAGGCCCCAGTACCGGCCTTGCCTCAAGGCAGGCTCCAATGCCGGCCTTACTGGCCCCAGCACCGGCCTAACCCCTCGGCAGGCTCCGATCCCGGCCTCGGAGGCCCCAGCACTGGTCATGCCTCAAGGCAGGCTCCGATGCCGGCCTCGCTGGCCCCAGCACCGGCCTAACCCCTCGGCAGGCTCTTATCCTGGCCTCGAGACCCCAGTACCGGCCTTGCCTCACGGCAGGCTCCGATGCCGGCCTCGCTGGCCCCAGCACCGGCCTAACTCCTCGACAGGCTCTTATCCTGGCCTCGAGGCCCCAGTACCGGCCTTGCCTCAAGGCAGGCTCCAATGCCGGCCTTACTGGCCCCAGCACCAGCCTAACCCCTTGGCAGGCTCTGATCCCGGCCTCGGAGGCCCCAGCACTGGTAATGCCTCACGGCAGGCTCCGATGCCGGCCTCGCTGGCCCCAGCACTGGCCTAACCCCTCGACAGGCTCTTATCCTGGCCTTGGAGGCCCCAGTACCGGCCTTGCCTCAAGGCAGGCTTCGATGCCGGCCTCACTGGCCCCAGCACCGGCCTAAGCCCTCGGCAGGCTCCGATCCCGGCCTCGGAGGCCCCAGCACTGGTCATGACTCAAGGCAGGCTCCGATGCCGGCCTCACCAGCCCCAGCACCGGCCTAACCCCTCGGCAGGCTCTTATCCTGGCCTCGGAGGCCCAAGTACCGGCCTTGCCTCATGGCAGGCTCTGATGCCAGCCTCGCTGGCCCCAGCACCGGCCTAACCCCTCAGGAGGCTCCGGTCCCGTCCTCGGGGGCCCCAACACTGGCCTTGCCTCACGGCAGGCTCCGATGCCAGTCTCGCTGACCCCAGCACCAGCCTAACCCCTCAGCAAGTTCCGGACCCGACCTCGGAGGCACTAGCACAAGCCTTGCATCATGGCAGGCTCCAATGCCGGCCTCGCTGGCCCCAGCATCGGTCTAACCCCTCTGCAGGTTCCAATCCCGGCCACGGAGGCCTCAGTAGTGGCCTTGCCTCACAGCAAGCTCCGATGTCGGCCACTGGCCCCGTCGCCCGCCTAACCCCTCAGCAGGTTCCAATCACTGTCTCTGTGGTTATTATTTCAAAGGTTCCAGTTGTAATGTATCAGATCTCTGCCTCCCCCGAATATTGGCCACTGGCATTGCCACTGCCTCCACCATTTCAAATCCTTCCCAGGCTCTTTTTCCACTCTGAATGTTGTCCAGTGTTCCTAAGCATGCGTGATGGTAGCATTCGACATTTGGTGTAATTTCTCCAAAAAAATAAAGTTGGTAAGATCCGGTTTCTGCTTCTCCTGAATACATGTCTCCACCACCATCGCGGAGAACTCTTTCAACACCGCATTTCTCCTTGGTCTCCGCTAAACTCTCTCCTTATATGTGATGTCTGAGATTCTTAACAATATAGAGAAATAGCAGTCCTCTTTCACGGCGAATTTTTCCATAAGTTCCAGTGCATTTAGATAAGTTTTGTCTGCATCTCCAGTGTCCTGGCATCCATAACGGCTTTCTTACCACCTCTCCGATATTTTTCTTTATCATTTTCTGTTCTGGGCCTGGTTTCTTCAGGGGTCTGGCGTGCTACTCGCAGTTCTGCCTGGGGCCCAGAGTCCCGCGACCCGGGCCCCATCTGGCGTGCCCCGCCTGCGACCCCCGCCCAGAACCCAGCGTCTTACTGGGCCTGGTTTCTCCAGGGGTCTGGCGTGCTACTCGCAGTTCTGCCTGGGGCCCAGAGTCCCGAGACCCGGGCCCCATCTGGCGTGCCCCGCCCGCGACCCCCGCCCAGAACCCAGCATCTTACTGGGTCCGGTTTCTCCAGGGGTCTGGCGTGCTACGCGCAGTTCGGCCTGGGGCCCAGAGTCCCGCGACCCGGGCCCCATCTGGCGACCCCCGCCCAGAACCCAGCATCTTACTGGGCCTGGTTTCTCCAGGGGTCTGGCGTGCTACTCGCAGTTCGGCCTGGGGCCCAGAGTCCCGCGACCCGGGCCCCATCTGGCGTGCCCCGCCTGCTGTATAGAAAATTTTAAGAAGTGTCTGCATCTGTGCTACTTGGTAGAAAACAGACGCTATTACCTATGACATTTTAATGAACAGACTTCTTCTGGAGCTTTTTTTAATTCTTTGAAAAAATAAGAAATTTTTATCCTATCAGCAGCTTTATAACTTTTTCCCCCCCAAGGTCACATTTTTAGAAAAGTTTAAGAGACTAGACAATTAAAAATAAGAATTTAGCTCTGATACAATATGGTGCTTGCTGCTATTGAACTATGTTGAATTTGAACTATGTTGAATTTACAGAGTTATTCCTCTGAATTGCACCTCTCATTTCCCCTCAGAGGCCTCTCTCCATGTTTCTGCATCAGCTACTATGGTCAGGTGAAAGTGGCTTGAGAACATGTTTAACAAATGGGCTCTTCCCCAAGCAAGGCTTCTAAGATTTGAAGACAATATATTTGATGCAGGTTATTACATTTTGAATCAATATATAGCACTTAAAATCGTAGACAGTAACAATAAGAGAAAGTAGTGTTTGAAGAAAGATTACCAAAAATTAACTATCATCAGCCCAGAAATGGTTTTTAATAATCAGTGCTTAACTAAATCAGGCTCTGATGGCATCTCAGTTTGATTAGAACTCACACTGAAGCCATGCCGGCTAAGAAGTTTTGGGTTTAGGATTAGAACTTCTGTGTGCTTTATTTTGCTGTGTCTTCCTGTCAAAATAGGCTTTAGAGGAACAGCTGGCAAACTTTCTCTGTGGAGGACCGATTAGTAAATATTTTTGGTTTTATGAGCTATAAAGTATTTCTCATAATTATTTAACTTTGCCATTGTAGTGTGAACATAGCCACAGACTATAAAGAAATGAAGAGGCATGGCCATGTTCTAATAAAATGTTTATAAACCAGTCCAGTGGGTCATAATGTGTTCACCCCTGCTTTAGAGCTTAATTTGCCTGGGAGTAATGGATTTTCCCCTGCTCTGATTTGCTCTTGGCTAGGAACTTGGATCTTTCTATCAGGAGGACAGTTCATTCCTTAGAATATCAAATAGGAGGGTAGTCTCATGATAATTATTTGGTTAGGAAAACTAACATCATTATTTTATAAAAATAACATATATTTTTGTTTTACAAGGGTAAAGGACTTTATATGTTAGGGTTTTGAGTGTATTATGTCACTCTGTTTTTCAATTTCAGGTTATTAAATTAATTACAAACATTTATAAGCAAATAAGGCAACCTAACTGAGGGTGATGGATGGAGGAGGACAGGACTCTTCTCTAAGGTACATAATGTACATCACAAACATATCAAAGTCAATCACTAAGCCAAACATGAGAAGGAGGAAGGGGGAAGGAATGGGGTAGAAAATGGGGAACAACTAAATAAGTAATGTGTGCATGTATGCCTCTACCATCTTGTACCCATCAAGATGTATGACTACAATGAACCAATTAAAAAACTTACGCTATTATAATTTGTTGCTTTTAATCAGAATGTTTATATTTGTATTTTGTAAGGTCTTTAACAATTGGCTTATTCGAGCATCATCAGACTTAGCAAATAAAAATATAGTTTTCCCAGATAATTCTGACTTAAATAGGCATCTGTGTTTTGTATAACATCCCTAGTTTATACTTTATCCTGAAACTTTCAAAATGTAATCAGAAAATAAGTTGTTTCCCATTCCAGGGAGTTTTTTTTTTATCATAATTAAAGTTTGTACTGAATGCCCCTTCCTCAGCTATGAATTTTGCTAAGGTATTTATTTCCATAATAATTTTATGCTACTATATTTAAAGCAAATTATTCATGCTACCCACCTTCAAAATGCTTAGCAACTGTTTCTTTTATGAACTTCATTCTGTTTCTTGTCTCCTGTTTTTCTATCTAGCTAACTAACCACTCTTTCAGTTATATTCACCAATAGGGTTCATCTTCTATTTAACAATGCCCCCTTTTATTTCCTAACATTTTAGATTTTTTTTGCATCTTACATCTCCAGCACCTAGAAAAAAGTAAAAAACATATATTTTAAAGTTTTTATTAATATTTAAAAATATAATTTTTGGATGTGGTGGCACATGCCTAGAATCCCAGTTACTTGAGAGACAGACAGGAGGGGGTCAAGTTCAAGGTCAGTGACATCAATTTAGTTAGACCCTTTCTCAAATAAAAAAGTATGAAAAAGGGCTGGGGAGGCAGTGCAGCGGTAGAGTGCCCCTAGATTCAATCTGTAGTAGCAAACGAATAATTGTCTATGAAGAGTAGAGAGGAAATGATTGACTTAGGATCTGAAACATGTATGAATGAGTAAACGAACACCGTGCTCTTGAGAATGCTCAATACCAGATGTCACCCAGGAGTACATTGGTTAGGATAGGCTAAGTTATCATGCTGAACCAAACAGCATCTAGGTCTCAGCACTTCAATTTACAAGCATATGAACATCGAAAAGTCACTGTTAGGTTGAGACTGTGTCATAGATGACAAGCATTATCAAAATTATCTTATCCTAATGTATGGGGAATATAGGTACTAGACAGCTTCTGAAGATAATTTTTTACTTTGGTGGGGTTAAATCTTTTTTTATGTGTGTGGTACTGGGGATGGAATGCAGGGGCATTCTACCTCCAAGCTATACCCCCAGCCCTATTTTTTTATTCTTTATTTTGAAACAGGGTCCCATTGCGTTGCTAAGGGCATCACTAAATTGTAGCTGAGGGTGTCCTCGAACCGCGATCCTCCCGTTTCAGCCTCCCAAATGCTGGGATTTCAAGTATGCTCCACCATGTCTGGCTAGGGGTTAAAGTAAAGCTATTATAAGTTTAAAAATATCACAGATTAAACTGTACTTAATATATCTAACCTACTGAATATAGTAAATCCAGTATTTATTGTTTACCTTTATGATTGTATGGCTGACTAGGAGCTTTATCCTGTTTTTGCTAGCACCCCAAAACAGAAGAATTGTATTGCCTATTACTATCCAGGAAAAAGATAAATAAATCTAAAAATCAAAGTATGGCTTCTCTTCAATGTTTATCACTTTCTTACTATCATAAAGTTGAAAAATTGTTACTTCAAGTGTTGTGAGTTGAGCACTATCTGTGTTGGGATGTTGGCTTAAGGATATAGGGATTGTAGGCAAGAAACGATGAGCTGATGTGCAGTATTTCAATAATCAGATGTTCTGGCTTCTCAAATTTGTGTGCCAAGGTCAGTGTGCCGAGCTCTGAGAGATGGACATATCCATAGCAAATATTATGTATAGGGTTCAGAGTGGGAAGTATTCAATGTGATATACCTGGTGGCTTATCAGTGATTTGTACTCATAATTTATAAAAACTTCACTTATGTATTTAGATTGTATACTAACATTTTTTTATTTTGACCTTATTATTTTCAAATTCAGTCTTGCACTTTAATCATTCTTATTCCTACTTTAATTATCCTCTATTTTTCTCTAATTTTCTTCATATTTTATAAATTTTCCTTATATCATTCATCCTGCCTTCTGGAGGAAAGTGTTTTATCCCTGTTCTAATGGCCCTAGGAAGTTTATTTCTTGGATTCATAAAAAGTGAGGCATTTGGCAAGTCTCACTTTGAAGAAATAAAGACATATAAAAATACTTGAATCATGTTTGATGGCTAAATACTAAGGTATTAGTTTGTAGAATATTACTCTTTTAAAGTAATTTAGCCTCAGTTGCAGACTTCTAGTTTGAATAAAATACATTTTTGAAAAGTTTTCACTTTAAGAAAAGTAATGTGAAAGTTATATGGGTCATATGATCATGATATTGTCATCTAAATCCTTGAGATCCAACATTGCCCTATAATTCTAAAGATAATTGTATATGGTCTACCCTACACTTAGTTTAGTACCTTAAAATTTCTAAAGTGATTTTCAACTTGACAATGTGCCATTTTATAACTGTCATGTTTTTAAATGTTAAAGTGTAGAGTATTTGAAAATCAAATGGCTTCTAAACTGTACAAACTTTCAATATACATTGATCAAATATAATTTCATTGTTTTAAAAAGCCATTAGAATAATGCAAGCAAATGACTTGTGACACTTGTTTTTTCCCCCCCTACATCCACTTTAGTCCACTTCTCTGTAACCCATATCAGTCACCCTAAGTGTTCAACACATTACAGAGACATGCTGATAGGGAATAACAGTATGATTAAGAGGGAAAGTGAAGCTGAGAATACAGGCAGATCAGCAGAGTACCTCATTGAAATATAGGAGGCTTCCTACTCAGGAGACTAAGGTCTATAAATTCAGAAAGTTTTTAAATTACCAGAATGGAAATGGTGGAAATTAATTGAAGCAAAAGGAATTATTCAGATATTTTGGGATTTGAAATCAACTCAACAGAGTCGCCTGATGGAAACAATTAGAAGTGACACATGGTATTTTACCTGCATACCACTTCAGATTGGCAAAATCTTTCAGAAAAAGATCAGATAGAATACAATGGATAACTTCATTTAAATATTCCAAGGCTAAAAGGAGCTAGGACACTTGGAGTTGAAATATAGTTTTGCTACTGGCCAGTTGGGGGACTGATGAATTTTCCAGTCTCACAGAGAACTAGGTGGCAACAGGTATAGCCTTTCCATCAACACACTTTGTACTTCTACTCCACGAGAAACACACACAGCTGGACTTTCAGAGCTATTAGAAATATTTTTGAGTTTCTCTTTCTGTTTTTTCTCTTTCCTTTTTCTACCCCTTTTTAATCTTCTCTCTTTTTTTTTTGTATACAGCTATACCTATGAATACCACATTTATTTGTAAAAAAAAAAATCACTGAACACTTACACCACCAGTTACTTTTACTTGGAAGGACTTTTATGAAGTAAGTATCAGCTCTCTTTTTCTCCCCCCCCTCCACACAGTTGGGGGCAGAATTACAGACAGAGCCATGCTGTTTCTACCATACAATCTTGTGTGATTTATGGGAGCATATTATAATGAGAGATTGTTGCTCACTCTGCAAGGTAAAGGGATTTATGTAGTATTGGCTTCATATTTGGTACTTAAAAAATGAGAAGGGATATAATTAATCATCCTACCTTCATCCAAGTAGTCATTAATGATGCTATCTGAAGTGCCTGCCATAGCTCCTACGTGCACAGTGGGCCTGGTGGCTGCACTTAAACAGGGCTTCTCTGTGGCGTGTATGGATACACCACGCTGCTCTGACAGCTGCTGCAGCACTCCAGTCAAATATGTGGTGCTTCATCATTATTTTTGATGTCATGGGGCTTTTACTATGATGTACGTCACATATGTCCTGGTAGGTTTGTTTATTACTCAGAATCTTGTGCTTCTCTTTTAGGTTCCTTATAGCTTGGAGGAGTTCTAGAAGCTTCTTGTGTTGTTTACGGTAGCTTCAACTCTCTCAAATAGGGAATATTGTCTTAGGTTTAGTATGACATAGGTTAATGCTACCATATTTACTTCTTAACAAAGGTTTTCATTTCTTTTTTTAAAAAAATTATGATACCATTGGAAAGTGTTCTGTTCCAGAAGCAGAGTTTAGAGATGAGATTTTGCATTATGTTTTAATGAAAATGTTAGGTGCTATGGGCGATTTCCCTAATTCATTTTGGTATTAATACTTAATTAGTAGATTGTAATATTGTATTCAGCTCTGCAAAACTGTGCATGATTAATTGCACACCATGTGCTCACTTTCGTGTACCTGGCCACATTCCTAGATAGTGGCTTCATGTTTTGAATAATGTCCTCTGCCTGCTGACTTGGGGAGTGGGAGAGAAAACAAAGCAGGGAGTTTTCCACTGAACACCAGTTGTCTGTTGGGCTCTGTCCTACTCCATCACTGTCTGGTCCTGCTCAAAGATCCTTTAGGTTGTGTAGGTTGGGAAGCTATGTGTGGTGCTCTTGCTGATAATTCTTATGTCAAGGAAATGAACCAGAGAGGAGGACTAGCTTTGCTGTGGAGTGAGTGAGCCATGTCTTTGTGAATCTGCCAACAAGCCATTTTCAATAAGACCAATGCTGTTGGTGATGGCACTTCTTGAATGTTTAGTATCACTATGTGTTTCACATAAATTAATTTGTTTAATGTACACACAGGCATAAACCTTCTGACATGTGTAGTGTCACGATCTTCAGTGTGCAGGTTGGGGGAGCTGAGGCACATGGCAGTTTAAACACCTGGTCCAGAGTCATCGTGTGATTCACAGTTGCACGGTGCCTTGACACAGCACTCAGGAAAAGTGGCAGCAGAATGCAGCACTTTCAGAGCATCCTTTCTCTGTCCCTTGCTTCCTGCCTCCAGTTTTCCAGCTCTCCCTTCAACTTGCCTTACTTGTTCTGCTGGTCGAGTCCATTTGGTGAGCTGGTACATGATTTGCTTGTTTCTCTCATAGCATTTTCTTCTCCTTCCTTTTAATCTTTGCTCTATTTGAAAAAATTTCCGTCCCTAAGTCAATTTTCTTTATGTTACTGCATATCCTGAGGATCCCTGCAGGGCAGCAGTGCTGGCTGTGTGCACGCATCCATACTCCTGCCCACTCACAGCCCTGTCATGACGCTGTGCATGCTCGTAGACCTGCACATGTTTTGCTGCCCCTCTGTTGCCCAATTTCCAGCTCCCAGTGAGAATGTGGGTCTAGTTATTCCCACTGGAGGCCAGGGAATGGGCTTTAAGATCTTGGGATAAGTGAGGCCTGGCCAAGGCCACCTAGGATATACAAGCATGCGTGCACATTCACATTTGAATATGTGTGACCTCAAGTGTGTACACAGCTTATGGGCCAATGTTCATGATGGGTAGTTTCTTTCCCTCTTCTCGGGACTCACCTGCAAGTCTCAGGCTCTCCACCTCTACTTTCAAATGTTTATGCAAATTAGCAAAAGCCTAAGACATGTGGAAGGTGGTGACTTTGAGTAGTTAACTCTGAATGCCTGTCCATCAAGACCCTGCTCGTATTTCCTTCTGGGACTTTTTCTATGTGCAGCCTAGAAGCTAAAGCCTTGACCTGGTGGTTCTATAGGTTTACTCTTAAAAAAAAAGATTTTGTCACAATCTTTAATATTATAATTAATGATTCACCTTATATAATGGCTACTTTACATATATCACATTATTGACTTTCAAAATAATCCTAGAGCATAGGTGTTCTCCTCAGCAAAACTACAGAATTAGAGCAATCGATATAGTATGGGTAAATTGTAAAATAAAAAAGTTATTTCAACCATCATGCTCTCAATATTAACCCACAATTTGATACAACAAAGCATTTTTCCAACACTACAAATCAAAACATTTTATTGGGTGACAGATCTATAAACTTATCATGTTTTCCTCATCATAAAATATTATTTTGCCCAGATAACATGTGTTAATGGCAGCTATAATCTCAAAACAACCTCCTTTTCTGATTTATCTTTTGCTTATACGTAGGGTTTTCATGTACCTCATCACTCTGCCCACCATCCCTCATTTATTGTAGTTCACATTTTACATATATGTGGAAGAGAAACAGTGATTTATTATATAATAAATCTCTTGGATTCATCCTGACATTAGCTTTTTCTCAGCTGGATGCTGTTCCTGTCACCTTACTATCTGAAGTAACTAATATAGTAATAGGATAAAAATAATCCAACTGATATTTACCTATTTACTTTGTAAAACGTGGATGACAGTGAGTACTGAGAATACTATTTGAGGAAGAAATAAATGAGCAGGTGTTGAAGCCAGGAGAGGAATTGCCGACTTCTGTGGTTAAGCTTTGCAAGAAGACATAAATCATGGAGGTAATCAGATGTTTCTGGAAGTGGGAGTGTAGCTTGGATTATGTGATTAATGACATTAAAGAATCTTATTCTGTGTTGTGAGGTTTCAGAAAATTAAAACTATACTCTATGCAAAGTAGTCTCTGAGTGAATATTTAAAGGGATATGAGAATAGCTTGAGTGAGCAAGAGAGATGATGTAATGAACACAGAGAACTGAATAGTGGAGTGAGTAAGTAGAGGGGAAGGTGGCCAGCATTTTCATCACTGTTTGAGGTATTGTTTGGTTACAGAAGAAGTAACCTGATTTGAAGATTGTGGAATCTGGAGAAGTCCTATCAGATAGCACCCTGAAAAACAAAATAGAGGTTTATCATTTAGCAATGCTGAGTCTATATTAAAAATGATGCTTTTGTTATTTATATTGTTTAGGCATCTCTATGAGTCACACAATTTAAAAAAATTGTATTGGTATATTGTGGTCATATATCTTAATGAGGTTCAAGATGGTAGAGGCAAACATTCACACATCACTCAGCCCTTCCTCAATTCCCACCCCATTTCCTCCACCTCCATTCTTCTCATGTTTTATTTTTTTTTAAAATTTCTTTATTGGTTCATTGTACTCATACATCTTAATGGGATAAAAGACTTGTGTAGACATACATGCATACATTACCCAATTATCCCTTACCCAATCCCTCCCCATTCCTCCTTCCCATGCTTGGCTTAGTGATTGACTTTGATATGTTTAAGTACATCATGTGCTTTTGAGAGTTTCCCTCTTCTCCCCTCCCATTCTCTCAGTTAAGTTGCCTTATTTGCTCCTCTATAGTATCTCTTTCTTCATCTAGCATTCCTCCTGTTACCTTCTCATGTTTTAATGTACATGATGTACATTCCAAAACATATCAAAGTCAATCACTAGGCCAAAAACAATTTTTATTTTCAGAATTGATTTACCAAAAATAACATGACTAGTGAGTTTCAAGTTCATAGACTAAGGGGTTGGAGGTGAAGGACCACTTTGCCTATTCTTAGTTATAGAAAAATTGTATAAAGTGTGACCTCTATTCTGATAACAGAGGTTGAAATTATGGTCACCTGTGAAAATGGCATGATCTACTCATATTTTGAAATTAAATATAACTAAAAAGATTTCCTAGTCTAAGGAATTTATAGCATAGTATAGTTTCAGAGCAAGTATTCTTTTTAATGCTTTTTGTTCTCAAGGCACACAATAAAAAATTTCCCACTGTAAAGTGTACGAAAAACTTACTACTTGGATATTGTATCTTAAGTTTGGTGTTAAAATTGTAAAGTCAATAGACCATCAGTTTGACCACTCTTTGTTCTAAGCATTTTATAAAACATCGAAGTGCAATTTGTAAGCGCTTTCTAAGGTGGACTGCAGGCTTTCTGCATAAAAGTTGAAGTTTCTACCAAGGAAAAAACATTTCCCTTCATCAATTAGCAAACACCAATTCCATTATAAATATACTTGCATGTTGACCTTTTAGTTTGTTTTCCATAATACAAATTCAGTGGGGCTCCCACACAGTCACACATGCTGTGATAGTGTTTTGGGGCACTGGAATGCAAATGGGGACATCAATCTACCCATTTTATTTCAGAGCCCCTGTATGGAGCATTATTGCTGGCTCTGCTATGGTACCAGAACAGCCTTCATGCCAGTCAGCAGGCCTGGGGTTTAAAGATTTCTTCATACTGGAACGCTATTAGCTTAAATGAAGAAAAGGTTAGTGTCTTGAACAAATAAACCAAATACTGAATGGCTTATAAAGTCTTCCCCTTTTGATCTGAAAAAAAAAAAAAAACAAAAACAAATATGCCTGCATTGTTAAACCATAGGTATATTGAAGCAGGCTTGCATAATATAGTTGTTAAGCTAAGGAAATGATAACACAAAAAACTCTAATTACATTTTTTTCATAGACAGGAAAAATTAATTGTTATTTGTGCTATTTTGAGGGCTTCTTTTAAGTAAGAGACTGCCAATCAAAACACAAATTGAGAGATTCAGTAACAGAGCTCTTCCATTTAGAAAAGTATTTTCAGATTCTGTGTACCAAATTTTACTCTGTATGTTCAGCAGTTGTAGCATAATTTTCGCCTCCATGTATTGACCTGCCAGAGTTAGCTGTGATCTTTTCTTTGTGACAGTTTTCCGTTGCTGTAACAACAGATCTGAGACAAGGAAACTTACAGGGGGAAAGATACATTTTAGCTCCTGGGTTTAGAGGTTTCAGTCCATGGTTGCTTTGCTTGGCCCATTTTTTTTTTTTTTTTTTTTTAGGACCCGTGGAAAGGCAGAACATCATGTTGGGGAACGTATAGTAGAGCTAAACTGCTCTCCTCTATGTGGCCAGGAAGAAGGGATGGGGAAGGATCTGGGGTTCCAACATCCCCTTCAAGGCCACGTCCCGTGACCTAACTTCCTTCTCTTAGGCCCCACCTCCTGAAGGTTCCACCACCTCCCAGTAGTTCCACAGGCTGTTGACTCAGCCTTTAACACATGGACTTTTGGGGAACATTTCAGATCTAAACCATATAGTCTTTGTATATATTATCTCTAATTCTTGCCACACACCTCCAGAGAAGATCTTATTATCCCAATTTTAACAAAGAAAACAGAACCTAGAAATGTTAATTAAATATAAATCTCAGGTTCAAATTTTGATCCCCCACATACTCTCAGTATAATCTTGAGAGAGTTTCTTAATGTAGGGGAAAATAAATATATTTCTTTCACATTACCTAGTTCATGGCTGAGGTCTGTATAACAGAAGACAGATTAACAAGAGAACACATAAATTTATTCAATATAAGTTTTATCTCACATGAGAGCCTTCATGAATAAAATACCAAAAAAACAGAGAACCTGCGTATTTTGTTATTTGATAAAGAAATTGATAGTTGTAGAGAAGTCTGATTAGACAAAAAATTGTTTAATGGTAGTAAACCAAGGCATATTTAACATGTCTTGTTTGTTTAGATTGTTCTTGTGGCCTGTGTCTTTAGAAAATAGAGTATCTTCTGAGCTTAAGATGGAGCCTATAAGGAAGGTCAGTTAGGTTCTGTGGCCTGCTTTAGGGGAGATCATAGAATTCTTTATTAAGTTTTATGATATTTTTCAGGGGATAAGGAGTGATGAGAAGGTAAGAGTAACCTTCTTGCTTCTGATGTTTTCTACAATGTTAAGGTGCTATCTTTTGGGATAGCATGTCATGAATTCCATAATTAACCACCTTGGACCTACATTTCTTCATCTATAAAATGTGGTCATAGTATTATAATATCTATATCGTAGGTTCATTGTGTATATTAAATGCTTTGATTAAATAAACAGGTATAAGCAGCCACTAGTGCTTACACACAGAAAGCATTATATAGTTTATTATTATTATTCTAAAAACACTATAACTGAGTATGCTATCTATTTCTTAAACATCTATGAATTTTTCAGTTTTTAAAATAGATTTTCTTTAGGGATATGAGGTAGCAGAGAACAAGGGAAAACTAAAAATCCTTGCTCTCATGTAGCTTCTGTCTTAATAGGCATGGATAATTTATAAAGAGTATAAGTAAAATATGTAGTATGTTATACAGTGAAATTCCTATGAAGATGTGAAAATCAGGGAAAAGGGGGTACAGGGTTGATGGGGTGTGTCTATACAGCGCCTAAGAAGATTCGGCCTGAGCAGCCTATGGCCTAAGGCAAAACTTTAAGTGATTCGGCAAAAAACGGTCAAGATGGCGCCTGGAGGAAGCTAGGAAGGCGTGGTTTCCCCATTCACTATGGGTGGGGAGACTGAGCGGTTTTTCCCTTTCTACCTTTAAAGGAGCTTTCCGCACACATGAATGGCTCATGTACTGGCCTGGGATTGGCTGTAAACTACTGCTAGTGATCTTTATCCCTGATAGGCTAGGCTATTCCTCATGGAAATTCCCCTCGTGGCTTGGTACTATATAAAGAACTGCTTGGAGAGAAATAAATGAGATCTCGCTTGACTTGACTCCCGGCTCGTGGGTTTGTGTTCGAGTCGTCTGGTACTCATCATCTCGCCAAGCCCCGTCAGCTGTCGGGCAGGATTCCCGACACAGGGTCAAGGTTGAGCTTTCCAATTTTGAATGTGGTAACCAAAGAAAATCTTTATGAGAAGAGAGCAATCTGAACAAAGGCTGTGCATAGGGAGGGAAAGTAATGAGTCATGTGGATATCTTGGCGAAGAACATTCCTGGCCAGGTGAAAAACACTGAAGTGAGAGAGGACCTTGGAGCGCAAATTTGAGGAGAACCAAGATGATCAGCAGGGCAGAAGCATAGGGCAGTGAGTTTGTAGGAGAAGGGGTAATAGAGATAACAGAGAGCCAGATCCCATGGGGCTTTGATGGCCATTGCACAAACATAGAGAGAGAGAGAGATGACTTCAAGGCTTTTGGCCTGATCAACTAGAAGAATAAAGCTGCTTTGCATTAAGAAAGGCTGTTGAAGAATGTTTTGGGAATGGAATCGGTTTAGGAATCCAATTTGTTTACACTATGCTTGACATACCTTTAGACATGTGGGTGGAGATGTCAAATGGCAGTTTGAAGTTGAAATGACAGGCTGTAGCTACAGATTAAATTTAGAAATCACCAGAATAGAGGCAGTAGTTACAGCTTCAGGACTGGATGAGGTCACCCAAGAAGTATATATATATAGAGAAAAGTAGATGATGTTCATGGAGTTATCCATGGAATTTCTCTATCTTTGAGAATCTGGTAGCCAGGAGTGGTGGCACACGCTTGTAATCCCCACGCTTGGGAGGCGGAGATAGGAGGATCACTCAGGTTCGAAGCCAGCCATGCTGGCTTAAGAGACCCTGTTTCCAAATAAAAATATAAAAAATAGGTGTCTGGGAGTTTAGCCCGGAGGTAGAAGGGTTTTCAGAACCCCAGTACCACAAAAAAAAAAAAAAAATCTGGTAAACTGAGAAACTGCGGCACTTAGACAGGCAAATGATGAGAAAGTGAGGTAAATGTGGAATTTTAGAAACCATGCCAAAAAGGAGTAAATGAGGAAATGTATCAGATGCTGTTATCACATTAAATCGAATGGAGATCTTGAATTGACTGTTGGATTCAATGATGATGAAGTCATGTTGACAATAAGAGCAAAAGGAGTTTCACTTGGGAGTGAATGTCAAAAAGAGGCACTGAAAAAAGTAACCTTGACGATGCGAGAGAGAGGAGACATCAGCCAGATGAGTGTTTTCAAGCAGGCAAGCAATGATGTCATCTTTTTCCAACTAGAGGAGCTAACCTTAGCTAGGAACATAGACAGTTAATTTGTAGTAATGAAAGAGAAAGAAGAGAAAATAGGCCAGTAGGTAGGTGAATATAGGGTTAACACTTGTGAAAGTCATCTTTTTATTATTCCATTTATCTCAGGGAAAATAAGAAGAAAGTTTAGGGAGGAAGGATAACTGGGGGATTCTGGGTTCCCTTGATTAAAACATTAACAGCCATAAAAGCTATGATGAAATTTGTCCTGATGGTGTCAAGCGGGTCGGAGTTGAGGCTGAGTTGAGGCGGGAGGAAGGGATGATGGTCTTACGTGAAGTTGCGGTTTTGGGATTCTCACTTTACACTTAGCTATGGAGGTATGGAGACAAAGGGTTATCTTACTTCTCAGCATTAGCATCTGGGGATTCAAATGGACCCTGAAGATGGAAATTTGTAGGGGAATAAAGAGCTCTCTTGCTTTGTACATCCAGGCCTTCCTGTGTGGGGCTTCCTCTTGGCCCCTATTGATGGAGTAACCGCTTCCTCAGCGTATTGCTCATAGTTACTCAACATTTCACCAAAGGCAAGATCTAAAATTCGAAAGCAAAAAACTATAGCTCTGAACAAAACATGAAGAAATTTAAATAATAACACCACCATAGTGATGTAGAGTGATCACAAAATACGGAGTCCATGAAATCATGAAGTACGGAGGTACAGAGGGGTTCTGTTTTGGATTAGATTCCCATTTATACTTACTTGTTTCATGACATGGAGTCAGTCCTTTTCCATTTTTATTAAATCTATTTCTGTTATTCAAAGATTATCTAAATAGGACAGATAATTTTGAAGACTCAGAGAAAGTATTCATCATTATTGAGGAACAGAATCTATCTATCTATCTATCTATCTATCTATCTATCTATCTATCTATCATCTATTGAAAGTAGAAAGAACGGAGCCGCGGTTCAGAGCAGCCGAGCAGAGCAGCCAGAGCAGTCGAGCAGAGCGGCCAGAACAGCCAGAACAGCAAGAGCCACAGCGCAGATTGGCCGGAGCAGCAGCGCAGAGTGGCCGGAGCTGCGGAGCGGAGTGGCTGGAGCAGCCGGAGCGGAGTGGCCAGAACAGCTGAGTGGAGCGGCCAGAGCAGCCAAGCAGAGCGGCCAGAGCAGCCGGAGCGGAGCGGCCAGAACAGCCGGAGCAGCCAGAACCGCGTCGCGGAACGGCCGGAGCGGCTGGAGTGGCCAGAGCCGTGGTGGAGAGCAGCCAGAGCCGCGGCGGAGAGTGGCCAGAGCGGCGCGGCCCACATCTCCCCTTGCAGCACCAGGCTCCAGAGAGGAGGGAGACTCAAAACAGAGCTCAAATCCAGAGAGGAGGTACTCTGGCCTCGCGGCCTAGGATGCAGAAGCAGCGTCTTACTGCTGGCGGCAGCGGCAAGTTCACCGGACGGCCCTAGACCAACCCACTCAACCAGCCACCAGGCACCTGAGAGGAGGGGTGGACAGCGAGCCGAGGTGAGCAGGTGCTGAACAGCCGGGTGGCAGTCAGCAGTTTTGTTGGTGCAGGGAACATCTAAAGCTCCCAAGGGCCGGGCACAGCACAACTGGCAAGGACTCAGAACAGAGTTCAAAACCAGAGAAGAAATATGCCGCATCACGGCCGAGGGCGTGGCAGTGGTGCCATATTGCCAGTGGCGGCAGCAGCGAATCCACCGAGTTCACTACAGCTCCATCAGCGCACTCAACAACCGTGAGTCAAATTGCGGCCCCTAGGGGAGAAATCCCAGTACTGCACTCCCAGGGACTTGCGCAGATAGTCTCCCTGGGTCAGAGATTTTAGCAGTGCAGCCCAGTGGGGGAGTGGCAGTGGCAGAGATATCATACCATAGTCACAACTCCCCGCTGGAGAATGCCCAACTTGGCACCCCCCATGGTCTAAGCAGCCTTGATTGACTCCCTGGGTCTGAGACTTTGTGATACAACCCAGTAAAGGAGTAGTGGTGAGTGAGATACCATAGACTCGAGATCCAGAGCATCTTACGTGAACTCCTAGTGACTCAGGGAAGAACCCAGAGAAGGCACAAACTTCCAAAATCATGGGAAAGAGAAATAACAATGGAGCAGTGAATGCCAACAACCCCACAACATCAGAATCTGATAACACAGAAATCCAAAAATCTCTAGAAGATCAAATTAGGAAAATAACTTTAGAAATAATAGAGGACTTTCGAAAAGAATTTAGAGAGAGTCAAAAAGAGATAAAGGATGCAATTAATGAAGTAAATGCCTCAATTCAAAGTATAAACAATAGATTAGACCACATGGAGAATAGAATCTCGCTTCTTGAAGATGATCATTCTAAAAATGAACGCATAGTTTCTAATTTAGAAAAAAAAAAACACGACAGCAGGAATCTGACATTGAAGAAATATGGGCCCATTTCAAGAGAGCTAACCTAAGAATAATTGGAATAGAGGAGGGAAAAGAAGGTGAAACCAAAGGGATTAACAATCTCTTTAAGGAAGTAATAGCAGAAAATTTTCCAAACATAGAGCAAGAGGTCAATACACAGGTCCAGGAAACTTATAGAACTCCCTTTAGACAGGATCAGAGAAGAGGATCCCCACGCCACATAATTGTCAAAATGACTAATGTGGAAGCCAAACAGAGAATCTTAAAGGCAACAAAAACAAAAGGCCACGTGACATACAGAGGCAAACCAATTAGAATCACTCCAGACTTCCCAAACCAAGTTATGAAAGCCAGAAGGGCTTGGAGTAACATATTCCCAATTCTGAAAGAAAACAACTTCCAGCCAAAAATTTCCTACCCAGCAAACCTTCTATCAAATTAGATGGGGAAATAAGAAGCTTCCATGACAAACAGCAACTGAAGGAATTTATGTCTTCAAAACCAGCGCTAGAGAAAATACTCAATGAGATTAACTGCAAAAAGGAAATAGGTAATACACGCCAGAACCAAAGAAACAAGAATTCCCATCCAGCAGACAACTAAGCAAAGAAGAATAAACAGTATCTCAAACAGAAAAAAGATCTTAACATGTTGGGAATTAAAAATTATCTCTCTATAATCACACTGAATGTGCACGGCCTCAACTCCCCAATAAAAAGACATAAAGTGGCAAAATGGATTAAAAGCCAGAATCCATCCATCTGCTGCTTACAAGAAACACACCTTACAAGTAAAGATAGGAACAAACTCAAGGTAAAGGGCTGGAGCAAGGTAATCCATGCTAATGGTACTCGAAGACAAGCAGGAGTAGCAACTATGATATTGGACAAGTTAGACTTCAAACCCAAACTTATTAGAAGAGACAAAGAGGGTCACATTTTACTGGTAAAAGGAATAGTCCAGCAAGAGGAAATAACAATAATCAACATCTATGCCCCAAACATAGGGGCAGCTACTTTCATAAATCGAACTCTTTGTGACATGAAGTCACACATAAATCCCAACACAATAATACTGGGAGACTTCAACACACCTCTCACAATACTAGATTGATCTTCCAGACAAAGGGTCAGTAAAGATGTCTCAGAACTAAAGAACACCATTAACCAAGTGGACCTGTTGGACACATATAGAATATTTCACCCAACTACAGCAGAGTTTACATTTTTCTCAGCTGCTCATGGAACCTTCTCCAAAATAGATCACATCCTGGGACACAAAATGAGCACTAGAAAATTTAAAAAATGTTACATACTTCCCTGTGTCATTTCAGACCATAATGGAATGAAACTAGAAATTAACTATAAGAAGACCCAGAGAAACAACATAAACATGTGGAGACTGAACACCACACTTCTGAATGAAGAATGGGTCATAGAAGATGTAAGAGGTGAAATCAAGAAATTTCTAGAAACAAATGAAAATAAAGAAACAACATATCAAAACCTCTGGGACACTTTGAAGGCAGTATTAAGAGGAAAATTTATAGCACTGAGTGCTCACATAAGAAAAACAGAAAATCTTCAAATAAATAGCCTTATGACACACCTCAAAGCCCTTGAAAAGCAGGAACAATTGAACCCCAAAGCCAGCAGAAGACGGGAAATTATTAAAATTAGAGCAGAAATTAACAAAATAGAGAATAAAAAAACAATACAGAAAATCAACAAAACCAAAAGCTGGTTTCTTGAAAAAATTAACAAGATTGATAAACCACTAGCCAACCTAACTAAAAAAAAGAGAGAATCAACCCAAATTATGAAGATAAGGGATGAAAAAGGAGACATTAATACTGACAGGGTAGAAATCCAGAGAATTATCAGAAACTACTTTGAAAAACTATACTCCAACAAAATGGAAAATCTGGAGGAAATCGACAACTTCCTAGATAAATACAACCTTCCTAAACTGAGTCAAGAAGATATAGAACACTTAAACCAACCAATAACAATCAAAGAGATTGAAATAGCAATAAAGAGCTTACCATCAAAGAAAAGCCCAGGACCAGATGGTTTCCCAAGTGAATTCTATAAAACCTTTATAGGAGAACTAATCCCAATACTACTCAAACTATTTCGGGAAATAGAAAAAACTGGGACTCTCCCAAATACATTCTATGAAGCCAACATCACACTAATACCCAAACCAAATAAAGACAGTTCAAGGAAGGAAAACTACAGGCCTATATCTCTGATGAACTTGGATGCAAAACTATTAAACAAAATACTAGCAACACGCATTCAAAACCACATCAAGAAAATCATTCACCATGACCAGGTAGGGTTCATCCCAGGGATGCAAGGCTGGTTCAATATACGAAAATCAATCCATGTAATTCATCATATAAACAGAATCAAAGACAAAAACCACATGATCATCTCAATAGATGCTGAAAAATCATTTGATAAAATTCAACATCCATTTATGATAAAAACACTGCAGAGAATTGGAATAGAAGGAACATATCTCAACATTATTAAGGCAATCTACAATAAGCCCACTGCCAACATCATATTAAATGGGGAAAAACTTCAAGAATTCCCCCTAAAAACTGGAACGAGACAAGGATGTCCACTATCACCACTTCTCTTCAATATAGTACTAGAGACTCTAGCCAGAGCAATAAGGCAAGAAAAGGAAATCAAAGGAGTACAAATAGGAAAAGAAGAACTTAAGCTTTCACTATTTGCAGATGACATGATACTATATTTAGAAAACCCAACAAACTCAACCAAAAGGCTTATAGAACTGATCAACAAATTCAGCAAGGTATCTGGATACAAAATCAATCTTAAAAAATCAGAAGCTTTCCTGTACACCAACCATAAATCCACTGAAAAAGAAATTCAGAAAACACTTCCACTCAGGATCTCCCACAAAAAAATAAAATACCTAGGAATAAACTTAACCAAGGAGGTAAAAGATCTCTAGAAAGGAAATTATAAAACACTGAAAAAAGAAATCGAAGAGGATCTTAGAAGATGGAAAGATCTCCCATGTTCATGGATTGGCAGAATAAATATCATTAAAATGGCCATCCTCCCAAAAGTGATCTACAGATTTAATGCAATGCCCATTAAACTACCAAGATCATTCCTCACAGACATAGAAAAATCGGCCCTTAAATTTATCTGGAATAACAAAAAGCCCAGAATAGCCAAGGTAGTTCTCAGCAACAAAAACCATGCAGGAGGAATCACAATACCTGACTTTAAACTATACTACAAAGCCATTGTAATAAAACCAGCATGGTACTGGCAAAAGAACAGATATATAGACCAATGGAGCAGAAGAGAAGTCCCAGAAACAAGTCCACACACTTTCAGCCAATTGATTTTTGACAAAGAGGCCACAAACATACACTGGAAAAAACATAGCCTCTTCAACAAATGGTGTTGGCAAAACTGGTTAACCATATGCAGAAAATTGGATGTTAATCCCACTTTTTCACGCTGTACAAAAGTCAACTCACGATGGATCAAAGACTTGGAAATTAAACCAGAGACTTTGAAGCTCCTTGAAGAGGGCATCGGTCCAACACTACAACACATAGGCACAGACATTTCCTCAACAAGACCCCAAAGGCACAACAAATTAAAAGGAGAATCAATACATGGGATTGCATGAAACTGAAGAGCTTCTGTTCAGCAAAGGAAACTATCAAGAATCTCAATCGAGAGCCAACAGAATGGGAGAAGATTTTTGCCACCTACACCACTGATAGAGGACTAATATCTAGAATATACAGAGAACTCAAGAAACTCAACACTAAGAAAACAAAGCATCCAATAACAAAATGGGCAAATGAACTAAATAGACACTTCACAAAAGAAGAAATTCAAATGGCCAATAAATGCATGAAAAAATGCTCAACATCACTGGCAATCAGAGAGATGCAAATCAAAACTACCCTGAGATTTCACCTAACTCCAACTAGAATGGCCATCATTCAAAACACAAACAACAACAGATGCTGGCGAGGATGTGGAGAAGTGGGAACTCTAAGACATTGTTGGTGGGATTGCAAATTAGTGCAACCACTTTGGAAAACAGTATGGAGAATCCTCAGAAGAATGGGAACAAATCTACCATTTGATCCAGCAATACCACTGTTGGGTATCTACCCAAAAGAAAAGAAACTAATGCATGTGTATCTATGTTCATAGCTGCACAATTCACCATAGCCAAACTATGGAACCAGCCAAGATGTCCATCAACAGATGAATGGATTACAAAACTGTGGGATATGTACACAATAGAATTTTACTCCGCCATCAAAAAAAAAAAACTCAATTACATCCTTTTCAGGGAAATGGATGGAACTGGAGGACATTATGCTAAGTGAGATTAGTCAGGCACAAAAAATAAGAAATCAGATGCTTTCCCTAATATGTGAGAGTTAGGGAGAAAAGAGGAGCAAACAAGACAACCTAAAGGAGGAGAAATGAGGGGGGAAGAGGAAAATCTCTAAAGCTCACAATGTACTTAAACATATCGAAGTCAATCACTAAGCCAAGCAAGGGAGGGAGGGACGGGGAGGGAATGGGGTGGGATTTGGGTAGGGGTTAAATCAGCGATGAGTACATGTTTGTACACACAAGTTTTTTACCCCAATAAGTTGTATGAATATAATGTACCAATAAAAAAATTAAAAAAAATAAATATTTTAGTAAAAATTTTTTTTTACTAAAATGTAAGGCAGTGTTCAACCAATTAATTATGTATATGTAAGTTCAAAATAGCCAAATTTTTTTAAGCAGACCTAATGCTACTATTTTATAGTCAGATTTCTTATATATTCATTTTATAAAGTAGTAAAGCCTTTTATAGGTCTCCACATGAGAGCAGAAATAATGTTATTTGATTTTTAAAGTGATTTACCCAGAAAAAGGTAATAATAATTATAACAGTATACTATGAGCTAGATAGACTATTTCCTTTATTCTTTAAAATAAATCTTTAAAATAGTAGGCATTATTTTTTATGTTTTATAGACAAGAAAACTTCAGATTGGATAGGTCTGTAACTGCTCAAAGTCAAATCACTGTGATATGGTAGAGCAGGAACTTAAATTCATATCTGTCTTCTTTTAGTCTGATCTAAAAACCACTCACAATGACACTGTTTTAACTCTTCCTTGAACTTCTTACTCTAGACAAATCAACTGGGACAGTTTTATGATGAGCAGGGTAGATGATTACTTACACACTAAGGATTAACTCGACTTCCTCTCTTTCTATCATTATAATTTCAATCTTTTGGGTCATGATGTGTTAGTCTTTGAGAATCCATTTATGTTTAAAATGCTATTACTTGTGGGAAGGGTCATTCACTTAGCCATTATCAGCTAACATCTTTATTATTAGTCAGCTGCATCACATTAATTACTAGCCTGTTTGCCCCAAGAGAGAAAATATTCACCCATGATAAGACCTGGAGAATTGAGAGAATTTGCTGGAAAATATGTTTAAGGAAGAAAATCAAGATTGTTAGGGAGGTTGTAGGTCAGATATTTTACTTACTTTACAATTTGATTGAGTCACTTCTTTCAGGTCACAGGAGAGATTTTTATAGTTGGAACAGTCATTAGAGATCAAGCACTTTAATACTTTCATTTTGCAGATTACAAAGCCTAGCCCTAAGATCACACAGCAGGATGGAGGTAGTGACAGGATTACAGCTCACATACTAGAGCAGAACCCTTCACATTAGAACACTGCCAGACTGGGTTGTTGCAAACCTTTGACTCTTAATGCATTAACTCTTCTTCCCTATTTTTGGAGGCTAAGCCATGAATCTCTCTTTCTTCATTTTCCTAATTTCCTTCAGCATTTCTTTTGACATAAGACACACTGAATCATTCTGTAGTTTCTATTCTTTTCCATCCCTTTGTGAGACTCCAAGTCTCAGGCCACTAATCTATAAATTTTACTGAAAGAACTGAGGAAAAAAATCAATTACTGCCGCACTTACAGGTTTAGAGAGAAAAGATGCCAAGTTGAATTGCATGATCTTGCTTGAAACAATCTCAGTTGTCAGGAGTGAGGATCTTGCCAGCAATAAGAAAAATGTACAAATAGCAATTCCAGAAATCACCAGCGGCAATTAACTCATGACTGATAATCTCCAATTCACCTTCTCTCAATGAAAATTCAGAATAGATTTTGTTTTCATTTTCTGAAAAGGTTTTGATTTGGGAGTATGAATGAAAAATAATGTACAGACAGTATAAGGTCCTCTATAGTGAGAGAATTAGCTTTTGTTTTAGAAGCCTACAAACTTTTTTTTGGTACTGGGGATGGAACACAGGGATGTTCTACCTCTGAGCTACATCCTCAGCCCTATTTTTATTCTTTATTTTGAAACAAGGTCTCAATAAGTTGTGGAGGGGCTCACTATGTAGCTGAGGCTGGCCTCAAACCTGCAATCTTCCAATCTTCGCCTCCCAAATACTGGGATTACAAGCATGCACCACCATGCCTGACTGCCTACAAACTCTTTAATCCAACCAAGTAGTTTTAACCACTCATTATCAAAACTAGCTGAACATACCAAATTCCCATACATGATTCTATGAATTTCAAAAGATAATGTGTTGAACAAATGATACCAAACAACAAAAGTGTTGATTCTACAATCATCCACCATTCATCTAATCAAGTTTCAAAATCTTGCTTCATCTACTGTGAATGTTAAGCAAAACAGAAATGAATAGATTTAATGTCCTTTGAGGTTATGTGGAATTTGAAATGATTGATGAGAATTTACCTTTGAGTTCGTCAATAGGTCATTTGCCAGGGAATGTCGTAGCCAGACAGATATTGAACTTGGCATCTTTATTTGTTCTTCACCTTTGAGTCCAGCTTAAAATAAGTCAGACCAAACTAACAAGGGTATCTATTATCCCACTACCATTTTATATAGGTGGCTGGCCTGTGCAGAGTAGGCAAGGAAAGAAATGAAGGGTAGCTAAAGGTGTTTCAGTATTTCTGCAACTCAATTTAATCTCGTTCTTGAAGGCGTTTTGAGGTGTAGATGACCGAGAAGGCTATCACAGTATCAACTCAGCTCAGATGGCGACAGAAAACTGCTCTGGTGTGTCTCCTTTGTTTGACTCAATCAGACTATGGCCCAAATTAATTTTTTTATGCGGTTCTGGGGATGGAATTCAGGGGCATTCTACCTCCGAGCTATACTCCCAGCCTTATTTTTTTAGACCTTTTTATTTTTTAAAACAGGGTCTCACTGAATTGCGAAGGGTCTTGCTAAGTAGCTGAGGCTGACTGCGAACCTCAAACCTCTGGTCTCTGCCTCCCAGATGCTGGGATTACAAGTGTGAGCCACCATGCCCAGCCTTACCAAAATTAATTTGATAAAAATAAAAAAAAATTTATGGTACTGGGGATCAAACCCAGGGTCATTTTTTACCTCTGAGCTACACCTCAGCCCACTTTTATTATATATTTTTTTGAAACAGGGTCTCACTAAGTTACTAAAGGTCTTGCTTAAATCGATGAGGCTGGTCTAGAACCTACAATTCTATCTCAGCTTCCCAAGTACTGGGATTGTAATCATGTGCCACAAACCCAGAAAAAATATTTTTAAGGTTATCAGAAAAAAGAGAACATGGTCTTATGCCAATATATATTGGTATACTTCTCAGAAGCTTTAAAAAAAAACACATCAAAGCTGGGCGTGGTGGCGCATGCTTGTAATCCCAGCATTTGGGAGGCTGAGTCAGGAGGATCGCGGTTCGGGGACAGCCTCAGCTGCTTAGTGAGGCCCTTTACAACTCAGTGAGACTGTTTCAAAATAAAGAATAAAAAATTGGGCAGGGGTGTAGCTTGGATGTTAAATACCTCTGGGTTCCATCCCCAGACCCGCAAAAAAAACCCACATCAGTCTGGAGATTTAAATTTTTTTAATAGTTTGTCCTAACTTTTAGTCTTTATGTTGGATCTATTACTAAATGAGAAAACAAACCTGACCATCTAGTAGAGTTTATTACCTATAGAGTTTGTTACTGATATACCTAAAACCGAACTCTATGAAGCAAGGTGTGTGGTATAAGAATCTTTCTAGTTTATACTTATGATGGTGTTCTTTGGTTTTTAATTTAATCTAGTCCTTTGCTATATATCTCTATCCAAACTCACAAAAAAGATTTTTTATTTACAAAATGTTTCTAATTATCCTTGATATTCTTATGAACTGAAGAATAAGAAACACAATTACTCTGAGTCATTCACTTCATTAGTACAGTCATGAGGGAGTTTAGACATACATTTTTGGTATTAGAAGTGTTTTTTAAAAATATTAATTATGCTTTAATTGCCCTAATGATAGTAAATAATCTTTTCTTTAATTAACACCTACTTCAGACTTCTCTAAAATTACCAAGTGTATTAAAAAATTCCCACCAGCATTTTTATCTCTAGGGTAGTCTTCAGGTATAAAAAATGATTAAAAATGAAAGAATAAAGGATAAATGATAAATTCTGGGATGAATTAAAAAACCTGACTTTAGTATTAATAATCCATCCTTTAAAATCTTGAATTAATTTCACAAACTGATTGAACACATTTAGATCTTGTATCTTGTCAATGGAAACAAGATACAAGACTCAGTGTCATAATGTGTCCTTTACATTTTTGTACAAGCAAAGAAAGGAACCTACATCATTATGTCATACCTAGAAGAAAGGGGAAAGTAATCATATTTCTATAAAAGTAAACAGAGAAGATGATAGTAAAATTTGGAGACTTTGGTAAAATTTAGGACTTGAGAGTATATAGGTTGAGCTATTAGTAGACAGTAAGGGAAGAGATAATACACATTAAAGAATGGATTTTGATCTTGCACACTTGCTATAAATCAGACACTTAATCACACATGGCCTTTTATCAGCCTTTCCCCTACCTTCCCTTTCTTCTTTCCTCCTCTCCTTTTCTTTTTATGTTCTTCTTTTCTATTTTATTCTTTCTGTTTTTCTGAATCTGTTTAAAAAATTGGGACATTAGTGTTGAACAGAAAATAAATAAATAGTAGATAGAAACATTTTTCCTCCCATTTTATTTGACAGAAGAGAATAAAAGGTAGTAAAGGAAGGTAATAATTACTGACCCTTGGTATTAACTTTGTTCTCTTGGGTAAGCACATAATTAGGTTGTTCTTTAAAATGCATATTATGTAGCTGGCAGCGGGCTCTGGCTCAGATCCGATAACTTCTTATGTAGGCAGCTTTTAATATGCGCATCATGTACCAAAGGAACTTTTCTGGTCTATTGGGTAAATATGTATTAAAGTAATTTTTAAAATACTTATGTACTCAATAGACTGGAAGTGGTCAATGATTTAATGAATAGTCATGCATTTTTAAACGTGTATTATTATTTATGCACTGACCCAAGTGAGAAAAGGCTTTAAAAATGGCATATTTCTGATGACTCTGTAATTTTGCAGCAAAATCTTAAATGTATTTCAGAAGAACAGGAGCCAATTTTAAAATTACATTATCTCATTGTCCCTTCACCTCATTTTTCCTGCTTGCTCTTCCTCTTATGGGATGTATCTTAATAGGCTCATTTTAGGTCTCCCTGCTGGCCTAATTTCATTTTCATAGATTACAGTTGATTTACATTCTAATTGTAATTTTAATGTAGAATTTATGCTAGGTCGACTCATAGTGTTTGGCACATAGTAGGAATGTGGTCAAAATCTAACAAATGAGTTGCTTTTAAATATTTGTGCATTTTTTAAAGCAAGCATTAATCATGTGTCTTACTAGGCACTGTGTATGGTAACAGAAATTACTCTCCAGCACAAATATAAAACTCTGAGGACCATAAATAGATGCAAGCTCTTCTTCCAGCTTTATCACACACCTGCTGCCTCTTCTCTGACAAATTAGCTCTCCCTCTCTGTATCAGTTTACTCATTTGTAGTAGTAGACTAGTAACTCTAATTTTGGATTTTTCTATAGGAATCTATATGTAAACTATATGTGAAACTTGTTACATGAAATGCCTGGCATGGTGCCTTATACCCAGTGAGCCCTCAGCAATGGTTTTTGTTACTCTTTACCTGAATCTTCACCCAGAATCATGGGAAATATTCATTTCCAGAGAGCAGAGGCTTTCTAATTCTGCCGTGTCCTAATCACAAATAACCAGAAAAAATTCATAACCCAATAGGCAGATATGATCCTCTATTGTCAGTAGCACAGTTACTCAGTAATTCTCAATGTCCCATTTCCAGAAAGGACCTCCTCTGGGCACTGACCTCTGCCATCAGTATCAGCCTGAGGACCCCAAGACCATGTGTTCTCATCTTGTCCTTCCTTCCAGGAAGAACCCGAACATTTGAGCTCTTTCCTTCTCCTGATCACACATGTCTTGTGGAAGTAGTGGAAATTAGACCTCAGGATCCCTTCAGAATTTTAGAATATTCCACAAACAACCCTCCCAAAAGTCAGATTTTCTAAGAGCAACCAGAGGTAATGATATCTGCTGCAGCAGAACGCAGTAAATAGGGTCTTGAGAATAAGCATTATTAACATGCTCACTGAGCTGCCTCAAATCCTATTTGGAGAGAGGCATGGTATAAATAAATAAACATGCTCCCTGGATCTTTACTGTCTGAGATGTAGTGAGCTGCTTCAATCTGGGAACGGCATGAAAATTGCTGGTATGTAATTTGATTTGTTTTACTATTAGGGTGCAGATCTTTAAATTTTTCCATGTGTTCCACATTCACGAAACAGAAGCAGTCTTACCTTGACAGAAATGCTATCAGCAATGTGACTCTTGGGGTCACCTAAAGGGGAAAGAATGGGAACCGAGAGGCTGTTTACTCACGTGTTCTTACTTATTCTCATTGCATGTGTTTTCAGCAGACGCTGGGCCAATGGACAGGCTAGGGGTCTAAGTGCCCATCACTATTGTGCTGGCACCTGATGTCTTCCATCACTAAGTCATTTGTACTTTACATCATCTGAGGTCTCATCCAAGAAGGCTTATACTTGTTCAATAATCTTATTTAACATGGAAACCTTACTTATTTAAATCTATTAATTACTTTTACCTGTTGAGAGATTATTTTTATATATTTAATCTGGTATGCTATTTTAAAATATTTTGTATATTGCTGATATATAACTATTTTAAATAAGAATTTATTATTTTTAAGCCATCAGCAGCAGACAACAGTTTTTCCCTCCCAATGAAAATAAAAACACGGAGTCAGAGTTAGAAAACTTTTCAAATGGCTATTTGAAAAAAAAAAATTAGAAGTTTCTGAGAAAAGGTGGTGTTGCTTTGAGTGATTGCTCTCAGAGATAAACTTGGGTCCCATCAAAACAAGGGCTCATGTAAGCCTTGGGCTAAAGAGAAAAAAAAAGGGGCCTGCAGGGGAAATTTTCCTTTTAAGGCCAAATGATGAGTGCATTCAAAGGGAAAAAATGATTATAAGTTTAGAAGGTAGCCTCATGTTTGAGCTTTGGTTGTCCAATAGAGGGGACTCAATTTAATTAGTGGGGATATAATTCAGCTTGGAGATAGCTAGGAGGACACAGCCTGCCCTGGTTGTTAATAGAACAGCTTATCTTTTTCAGGGTAGCTAAGAGAACACATATCAGAGAGATTAGTTAAATAATACATCCCTGCAGCAATAGACACTGATATAACAGAAATTTTTCTCAGGGTAACTTCTGAGGCTCTTGCTTCAGGATAAGAAAGGGGCTTTCACAGAGAGCTCACTGAAGGGTGTGAGTGGAGGTGGAGAGGAGTTAACATGCATGGCATGAATGTATTTAAAAATGGGGGCACGTAGGAGGGACCGAAGAGAAGGTGCAGAAAAGGTTGTTTTACAAGAAAGGCAGGTGCATGCCAGAGGCAAGGATATTATATGATAAGCAGGGATGACCTAGATGCACTCGAAATCTATAATCTCAGATAAAAAAGGTGGTTCTGGAATCAAGACCAAGAGGTCACAGATAGCCCTAGGAGACCAAGATTCTTAAGGTAAATGTGAACAAAATAGCAAAAATGTGGAGACATGTGTCTGTTAGTGGAATACTGATAGGTATGTTTCAACACTCCTTGCAGAAGGAATCTTTAGGGAAAAGCAAAAGCTGAATGTACATTTGGTTGGAAATAAATCACACCTTGAGCGCCTTCCCTGGGCCTTTCTGGAATCAGTGTCTTTTCTTTCCTTTCTATTCATTAAGTATCTTATTCATCAAACAGTGCTAACTCCCCTGGCTAGGAAGTAGTCAGCTTACGATCTTAGATTTGGTTTACTCCCTCCTTTCCTTTGGTTTGGTATTACTAAAACAAAAATTAACAACAACTATGATACTTTTCTTAGCCAAAGAAAAACATGGTACTAACAGGAATATTACCTACAATATTGTTTTCAGCGTACTGCCAAGAAGTCTGAGCCATTTGTCTGCTCTCACTGCTGTGGGCCTCACTGCTGTGGGCACCTGACCTGTTGGGGAAAGAGTTCCAGAATACCTGTTTTTAGTGCAGTTACTCCAATCAATTCTGTGTGCATTCAGATACTTTTTTGTGCAGTTCTGGGTTCACTGAAAAATTGAGAGGAAGATACAGAGGTATTCTGTATAACCTCTGTCCCAAACAGGCACAGCCTCGTGCATTATCCAAGTTCCCACCAGAGTGGCATATTTGTTACAAATGATGAACTTACATTGACAGGTCATAACACAAAGACTACAGATTGCATTGGAATTCATTTTTGGTGTTGTACACTCTATGAGTTGGGCAAATGTATAGCACCGTTTATGAACCATTAGAGTATCATATGTAGTATTTATTAATTTTCTGCAATGCTAGGGATTGAGCCCAGTGCCTCACATGCGCTAGGCAAATGCTCTACCCCTGAGCTACACATAGACATAGCCTTATTATAAATATATTTTCATTGCCTTAAAAATCTCAGTGATTCCAGGGCATTGTGGTGCATGCTTCTAATCTCAGTACTTGGGAAGCTGAGACAGTAGCTGAGGCCAGCCTCACTACTTAGTTAGGCCGTCTGCAACTTACTGAAATTCTCTTTCAAAATAAAGAATAAAAAATAGAGGTAGGAGTGTAGCTCTGAGTTAGAATGCCTTCGGGCTTGATCCCCAGTTCTGCAAAATAAATAAATCATTCTCATTGCTATCTTATTAATCTCTCTTTTCTCCCTAATTTAAAGAAACTGCGGATTATTTTACATTCTCTATAGTTTTTTCTTGTCTGGAAAGTTATCTGGCTGGACTACATATATGGAGTCTCTTCAGATTGGCCTTAATAATATGCAGTAAAATTTCCTCCACTTTTTTCACAGTTTAATAGCTCATTACATTTTTGCACTGGATAATAATTTATTATCTGGATGTACCAGTATGACTTCTCTTCTCAGTCTTATTTTTGTTATGTTTATAGATTCATAGGACTGAAAGTTGTAGGACCTAAATACCCTTTTTGGTCCATTATTGGTTGATAAGTCTGAGAATATAAAATGGCCATCTATAAACCTGAGAATGCAAAGGGGGGCTAGGATGGTGAAGTCAGATATTAAGTAAACTCTGGAATATCAGTTTCTGTCCTTTTGATGGAATTCTGTTGGTGGGACTGAGAAGGCACTAACTAGCTAACAAATAGGTAAAAGGCAGTAATCTTTGTTTTTTATATTTGCCTCTAACCCTTCATTATTAGCACTTAGGGTTGTATCCCCTTAGTAGATAAAAGAGAAGGCGAACATTTTATTCTGCAGATTATAAGAGGATATGGTATCTTGTTGAATAGCTTTAGTGAAACCAAAAGTCATGGAGAATGGAAATGAGGGATAAAATGGCAGAGACTGCTAGATTTAATTTGAAAAGAATTAATACAACAGAAATGAAGGGCAGATGTGGCAGAGCTGCTTATTATTTTTTGTTTTTTTTATAGTGAGGCATGTTATATATTTGAGGACATAGGAGAAAACTGTAAACATGATATAAATAAATATCATTGTGAATGGAAAAAAGCAAACCTAACTGCCAATAATTAATTCTGTGACAATAAATTTTTTACATTTTATTTGAATTCTTATATTTAAATTGGTTATTATTTAAATCAGGGGTTCTTAACTGGGGAATATTAGAATATCTTTGGGAAAGTGTTTTAAAAATACTCAGTGTTGGAGGTCAGAGCATGTGTATATTTATGAGAAGCTTCTTGGTGAAGTAGCTTCTGTGGATCTGAAGTTTAGACACGGCTTAGCTCGTCATCTCTCGGAGGCTAAAATCAAGGGGCTGTGGTCTCATCAAGGTTTCAATGGGAAATGTTTCCAAGATCCTGTGATTATGTCATTAAGTTTTTTGAGGGTCATTTGAATGAAGGCCTCAATTTCTTGCTGACTGTTGGTTAGAGGTACCATTTGTTCTTTGTCATATGTGTTCTCAACATGGCTTCTCACTTCCTTAAAGCCAATGAGGAAGGAATTTATTCATAAGATGAATATTACATTTTTAATTAATGTAAACATGTATTTATAATTACATACATACCATTGCTTTTGCTGTATTCAATTAGAAGCAAGTCACAGGTCCCATTCACACCCAAGATGAAGAGAATAAAGATAGAAATACCAAAAGACAGGAATCATTAGGAAATTTTTAGATATAATACCACAGGTATTATCTGAATTCAGTTCAATGTATATAATTTTAAATGCCAAAAAATGAGTGAAGAGTTTCCATTTTTACTTAACAAATATTTTATGTGCCAAGCACTGTCCTTAGATATAATTTTTTCTTCAGTATCATATATGAATAATTACAATAAAATAGGGCGAACCATGTAAGAAGGATGGAGAAACCTTAGGTGTGCTTCATCTGTGTGAACTAACTTTTATCATTAAATTTGGATCAAATTCTAGGAGAGGTTATTATAGGGACAGTTTGGTACAATGACAGTGGAAGACAACATTTACCCCAAATATCAAAGGTTAGTGGAAACCTTTTTTTCATAGAAAGGATTGTTAGGATGATATGATAGGCTTAGAGAATATGGATCAATATGATGGAAAAGAGGTTCTGGTGTCTACCTGAAAAATATGGACTGGAATATAATACACTTAAAGAAACTAAGTATGTATAAGAGGAACATGTTCCAAACATACTAATCAGTATTCTAAATCAGCGAATCTATTGATTGGATTTATTGGAGGACAATCCCTAGTGCCAGTGACAGAGCTTTGTCTTTGCCTTGCTCCTCTTGAACACTTTTATGATGAGGTGAATGAAGACAGGGGTGGCATAGAAGCAGATAAGTCAATCTTAGTAGGATGAATATTTCTAGTGATCAACAGAGCATTCTTTTCTTAAGGCCAAAAGGCAGAAGGAAACATGAGTTTGTAGAAAATAGCTATCAATATAGACATTTTAGGTTATTCAAGTTAAATGTGAGCTATTTGTGAGATATGGATGCCACAAAGAATAGTACAAATAAAATTATAAAGCACATTTATTGAAACATGAAATCTAAATTGAAGGAAAAGTAGTTTTGATTTCCTGGATTCTGATATTTCATATGAATTTCTTCTGTTCTATGCATACCTTTTAAGGGCAGATACAGACAAGCCACATGTCCAGAAGGTGAAAATAGGACCAATAAAAGATATTAGAAACTTTATTCAACATAGGAAAATGTTGAGAATATAAATGTGTAAGAACTGAGAAATTGTCTTTGAAGGGAATCTACTTGAAATATTTGAAAGATCATTTTGGTGGCAGTGAAATGGAATAAAACAGTTTCTCTGGAAAGATAAGAAGAATAATTTCTAGAAGTTGCCATAAGACTAATGTTGGAGGAATTTGTTGTACTCTTTAAAGTTGGAAAAAGTTGCTTTGGAAATTGAGTTAACAAGTAAATGGAGAATTCAATAATATTTTAGAAATTATTGACTGATTAAAGAACTGGATATGTAGTTCGGCTGGAGAGTGGCATGAAAGTCCCTTAAGAAACTGAGATTAGCAGTTTCAGGTCACTATCATCTGTGGAATTAAAATGTTACATACATCTAAGCTTTTATCCAAGCACTCTTGAATAAGTAGTGAGAATTCTTCCACATCTTGTTCCTATGAAAACCTTCTATAGTGTGAAAAATTCCAAAGGTAAATGTATGGAACAATTAAAGGTGGCTGGGGAAAGGTACAAAAAGGCATTTTTAATGTCATATTTTCTTTTGTAACATAACTCTGAAATATACATACCTTTAATTCTGTTTCAAAATAAAACATGGCTGGGTATGTAGCTCAGAGGTAGAACCCCCTAGTTTCATATAAACAAAACAAACTATCTTACATTTTTTATCCCACTTACTTTTGTGGCAAACTTATATAATCATGTACTGGCTCTAATTCTTTCCAACAGAAGGCTGAATGTAACAAGTATCTAAACAAAGAGTTTTGGTTGGAGAAAAAAATCCCAACTACTCAAATTGTCCAAGAGAAAGGAAAAGGGAATTCAAAAGTTTATATGAAAGGTATCTTGAGGACAAACTTCTTTTCCCCAGGAAACACCTATTAGAACAATGTTCTTAATTAACTAAAATAGAGCTGTCTGTGCAGATTTTCTGCGTTCCATAATTTATCAACTAAGCTAGTGTTTTTCCAACTGTCCACTCTGTGCCTTCTCAGAAACAATATTATACTTTATTGTTTTCTCTACTCTAATTTAGACCTTCTTTCTGGTTTCCCTTTCTGCCAAGAGGACTCACTTAATGAGTGTTGATATGTGAAAGACTAGAGGAAATAAAATTGCCTAAAATGACAACCCATAAAGAACCAAAGCACTTTAAAATATTTGAAAAATTAATAAGAACAGCTTTTATGCAATGAGGACTATGGAAATTACAGTAAAACCTCTTATATTTAGATATTTTACAAAATTATAAAGCTTTATAAACTATTAATTAATTTATCACATTTAAAATTAAAAAGAAAACAAGAAATCATATCCATTGATCATGCTGACATTTCCTTTTCCTTGAAAACTTCCTTAAATAAGTAAGAACTATTTTATTTATATTCTAGGATACAAGGTTCTTTTCTCATAGTAGATTTGTGTGAGTAACTACTATTTACTAGTATTTTAACTAGCACTGATCTAGTCAAAAACCTTTGTTACATAAATGAAGAAACAAATTGAGAAATGTCTTAACATTCTCAATATTTTCTAAATATTTGTTTTTTTAAAGTGTCCAGTATCTATATAAATTCTCATTAGACTATTTTGTCATTATTCAAGAATTTGGGGTGTGGAAGGAGTTATTATTTATTATTTCTGTCTCTATTTATTATTTTTGGAGAAAGTCAGCCTTCTATTCAAAATGAATTTTCTCATTCACCTATCACTTTTTTAATTTTTAGAGGGATACCACCCAAATTGTTATTAGATTTCAGTAAATTCATTTATGAATAAAAATTTGGCAGTTCTTTAACATGCCAAATTTAATAAAATATACCATATTTATAAATTCTCTTGTGTATTAATGAACTAATTTATACATATAGTTGAGAGTCTTTGGAAGCCTTAATAATCTTATGAATTGGAAAAATATATTAAGTGACTATTGACCCCAAGTTATTAATAAATGCTTGCCATCACATTACAATGTATTGAGTAATGAAATTCATGTAACACAAAGAAATATTTTGTCCCCCTCAAGTTTTACTACTATTTTCTTTCAGAATTTTGAAAAAAAAATCTGCCAAATACAATTAAGGATGTCATACCTCTCGCTTTGTTTTTTTAAATTACCAGTATGTTGTAATTGTACATGATAGTAAGATTCATAGTGGTACATTTATATATGCACATAACATTGTGTTTATCAGAATATAAGGTGGAATACAATGAAAAATCATTTTTTACAAGAAGTTAGAAAATGATGATTAATATAATCCTTAAGTAGAATAAAAAAACAACAAAGGGCCAGGCATGGTGGCGCACACTTGTAATCCCCGCGCTTGGGAGGTGGAGACAGGAGGATCGCGCTGGTTCGGAGCCAGCCTTGCTGGCTTAAGAGACCCTGTTTCCAAATAAAAAATGTAAACTAGGTCTGGGAGGGTAGCCCAGAGATAAAAGGGCTTCCAGGAACCCCAGTATCACAAACAATCAAACAAACAAACAAACAAAGGGCATAAATCAGTTATCTAGAGAAGAACATCAAAATAGATGATGAGCAAAACCAATCATTGTAAATATAGTAAGAGTAATAAGATAGATACTTGGCAAAACTGATCAAGAAAAAAATACAGAATAAGAAAGGACAATAGCTATAATTAAAAGTGATATTAAAATGATCAAAGAATTTCAGTAACTTTGGCAGTATAGAGAAAACATATTTTGAAATGTAGTCTAATCTTAATACACAAACCAGATGAAAACAATATAAGAAAAGAGAATGAAAGCTCAGTCTATCAGTATAGATATGTCAAATCCATAGAAACTATTTTTTAAATTTTTTTTATTGGTGCACTGTATTTATACATCATAATGGGATAAAAAACTTGTGTAGACATATGTGCACACATCGCCCAGTTAGCCCCTACTCTACACCATTCCCTCCCCCTCCCTCCTTCCCATGCTTGGCTTAGTGGTTGACATATAATATTATAGCAATTTATCCAAAATTAACAATGATAATCTCACATAACAGATTCATTTGTCTGATATCAAACTTTTTCTAGAAAAAGCCGATCCTAAAATGAAATATGAACTCTCAATACCCAAAACAATTTTGAAAAAGAACAAAGCTAGAAGATGTACATTTTCTGATTTCAAACCTTATAAAGCTACATTAGTTGAAACAGTGTAGTACTGCTATAAAGGCAGATATATAAACCAGTGGAGTAAAATAAAAAGCCTAGAAATAAATTCTTCCATATATAGTCAAGTTATTTTTGACAAGGTTTTCAAGAACATTTGGTGAGGGAAATAATGATCCTTTCACTAAATATTGTTGAAAAACAATAATTACGTGAAAAAGAATAAAGTTGGATCCTTACCTAACACCATATACAAATATTAACTCAAAATAGATAAAAGATCTAAATGTAAATCTTAAACCTACAAACTTTTAGAAGAAAACCTGGGTCATAACACTTCACAACATTGAAATTGGCAGTGATTTCTTGGATATGATTTTAAAGGCACAGGCAACAACAGAATAAACAAACTTCCTAAAAAAAACAAAAAAAAATTGTACATCCAAAGACAATGTAAACGGAGTTAAAAGTTACTGATAGAATGGGGTAAAATATTTCCAAATGCTATATGTGAAGGTATATAGAAATCCTAAAAATTAGCAACAATGAAAGCAAACAATACAATTTAGAAATAGGTAAAAGACTAAAATAAATAATGAATCTCCAAAGATTTTAACCAATAAACACATGAATATATTCTTCTTTGCTTAGTTGTCTGCTGGATGGAAGATCTTGTTTCTCTGGTTCTGGTGTGTATTACCTATTTCTTCTTTGTAGTTAATCTCTTTGAGTATTTTCTCTAGCGCTGGTTTTGAAGACATAAATTCCTTCAGTTTCTGTTTGTCATGGAAGCTTCTTATTTCCCCATCTAATTTGATGTATAGTTTTGGTGGGTAGGAAATTTTTGGCTGGAAGTTGTTTTCTTTCAGAGTTTGGAATATGTTACTCCAAGCACTTCTGGCTTTCATGACTTAGTTTGGGAAGTCTGGAGTGATTCTAATTGGTTTGCCTCTGAATGTCACTTGGCCTTTTGTTTTTGTTGCCTTTAAGATTCTCTGTTTGGCTTCCACATTGGTCATTTTGACAATTATGTGGCGTGGGGAACCTCTTTTCTGTTCCTGTCTAATGGGAGTTCTATATGTTTCCTGGACCTGTGTATCGACCTCTTGCTGTATGTTTGGAAAATTTTCTGCTATTATTTCTTTGAAGATATTATTGATCCCCTTGGTTTCACCTTCTTTTCCCTCCTCTATTCCAATTATTCTTAGGTTAGTTCTCTTAAAATGGGCCCATATTTCTTCAATGTCAGATTCCTGCTGTCTGATTTTTTTTCTAAGTTAGAAATTATGCATTCTCTTTTGAAGTGATCCTCTTCTAGGAGTGAGATTCTATTCTCCATGTGGTCTAATTGATTGTTTTTACTTTGAATTGAGGCCTTTACCTCAATGATTGCATTCTTTATGTCTTTTAGACTCCCTCTAAATTCTTTTCGAAGGTCCTGTATTATTTCGACAGTTATATTCCTGGTTTGATCTTCTGGAGATCTCTGAATTTCTGTGTTATCAGGTTCTGATAATATGGGGTTGTGGGTGTTCATTGCTCTATTGTTGTTTCTCTTTCCCATGATTTCAGAAGTTTGTGCCTTCCCTGGATCACTACGACTTCACTTAGTGTGCTCTGTATCTCGAGTCTGTGGTAATCTCTGCTGCCGCTCCTCCTTCACTGGGTTGGACTGCAAAATCTCAGACCCAGGGAGATTATCAAAGTCCTTGGGTGTACAGTACAAGGATTTCTCCTTTAGGGGCCACAATTTCACTCATGGTTATTGTGCGTGTTGATCAGGAGCTGTCAAGGGTGTGGTGAACTTGCTGTCACTGCTGGCAAAATGGCATTGCCGCCTACCCCTCAGCCATAAGGCTGGAGCTGCTGGCAATATGGCGCCACTGGCATGCCCTCAGCCGTGATGCTGGTGTATTTCTCGAGTCTGTTATAATCTCAGCCACCACTACTCCTTTACTGCATTGTATCGCAAAGTATTATACCCAGGAAGTTAATTTTGGCCGCACAAGAGTGGGGGTGCCGGGCTGGGTGTTTTCCCAGGGGAGCTATGTCTGGGGTGTGGTATCTCTGCCACTGCTACTCCTTCACTGGGTTGGACTGCAAAATAGCTGATCCAAGGAGATTATCAAAGCTGTGCAAGTCCCTGGGAGTGCAGTACAGAGATTTCTCCTTTAGGGGCCACAATTTCACTCACGGTTATTGTGTGTGCAGATCTGGAGCTGTGGCGGGGCACAGTGAATTCACTGTCACTGCTGGCAATATGGTGCCACTGTCACACCCTCGGCCGTGAGGCTGGCGTATTTCTTTTCTGGTTTTGAGTTCTGTTCTGAGCCCTGAAAGGCGTGATGAGCTTGGCCACTGGGAGTTTTAGACATTTATTGTGCTGAAAGAACGGCTGAATTACACCCGAATGATCTGCAGCTGTTTACTTCAGCTCCTTGTTTACCTTTCCTCTCTGGAGCCTGGTGCTGTGAGGGAAGATGGTGCCGGCACGGACCCGCTGCTGCATTGTGGATTTGATTTCTGGTCTCTGATTGTTCTTTTAGTCTTTATTTTCTCTGTCCCTTGTGTTTACATTTTTTATTTCTCTGCTGATGGTGTTTTCTGGCTATGAAAAGTGCTGATTTTGTGGCAGTAGAGATCGAGTTTTAGCAGGGCTCGTAAAAGCTGCTTTTCTCAGTCGCCGTCTTCCTGGAAGTCCCATAGAAACTATTAACTGGAAGATCTAATGGTATACTGAATTAAGACCAAAGAGGACTTAAGTCAGGAAGGCAAATAAAGGGATTGGGGATGTGGCTCAGTGATAGAGCACTTGACTAGTAGGTATGAAGCCCTGGTCCAAGGTTCAATCCTCAGCATTGGGAAAAAAAAAATGTAAAGAAAAGAAAAGAAATAAGAAAGCAAAGTGCGTTGACACTGTATAGGTGTTAATACAATTTTCTACGCATTCCTAGGAAAGGTTAAAACACACACACACACACACACACACACACACACACACCCCAAACAACCTCCTAAATGGGTGCAGAAAACTTTTCAATAAAGTCCAATACTATTTTGATGATAAGAAAAATACTTAAAAAGCACTAGATCAGAGCTGGGCATGGTGGCACACACTTGTAAACCCAGTGCTTGGGAGGCTGAGACAGGAGGATCGCACAGGTTCGAAGCCAGTCTCAGCTACTTAACGAGGCTCTCAGCAACTTAGTGAGACCCTGTTTCCAAAAGTACAAAATAGGTCTGGGAGTATAGCCCAGAGGTAGAAAAGCCCCTGGGCTCTACCCAGAGTACCACCAAAAAAAAAAAAAAAAAAAAAGCACTAGATCTGTTTATGGTAATATCTATCTATGGTATAGAACTGGTTATAGTAAAGGCTTTTTGTGAGAAAATTTTAATAAAGTTTGAAACTTGTGCTAAAAGAACAGCCTTGGAAGTTACTGACTGATTAGTTAGAAAAAACTCTAGGAAGATTTGCCTTTCTGCAAGCATGTTTATCTAAGGCGATATGAGTGAGGAGAGTGAAGATACCATTGCATTGTAAAGCTAGAAATTTTTATGTGTCCCTTGGAAAAATTTATTAACATTCCAAAAGTGAGTATCCAGGATTCTTCCCAGTAGGTTCCCGAGGAAACTGTCTCAGAAAGGATGTGAGAACATATCGAAGTCAACCACTAAGCCAAGCAAGGGAAGGAGGGAAGGGGAGGGAATGGGGTGGGAATTGGGTAGGGGTTAAATCAGTGATGTGTACATATATGTACACACAAGTATTTTTTTACCCCAATATGATGTATGAATATAATGCACCAATAAAATTTTTTAAAAAGGATGTGAGATAGCACATAATATATATGTAAGCACCCAGATACATAAATTCAGAGATATGGCCTACAGGAGGTCCCCTATGTATTGGATGATATCTAATTTTATTGTGTTATCCTTGAAAGTTAAATAAATTATCATATATGGAAAATAGAGTAATATGTCACTGTTAAAAAGTGTGAACTAAGCTGGGCATGGTGGTACACATTTGTAATCCTAGCCTTTGAGAGGCTGAGACAGGAGGATCGTGTTTGTGGCCAGCCTCAGCTACTTAGCGAGGCCCTTTGCAACTCAGTGAGACCCTGTTTCAAAATGAAGAATAAAAAATAGGGCTGGGAGTGTAGCTTGGAGATAGAATGTCCCTGAGTTTCATCCCCAGTCCTGCAAAACAAAACAAAACAAAACAACAACAACAACAACAAAACAACTGTGGACTATATATTCAGACCTCAATATGGATCAATTCAAATGCCCATTTGTGGAGAAAGTGAGCAGAGTTCCATGTATGGTACAATACCATCTGAGTAAACTTGATACTCAAGTTTAAGTGCTTAGGGTGGAGAAAAGAATAGGAAGAGATATTGAGGTCATAGAGATAAAGGGAATAAAAAATGAAAGGATTCACTTATAATTAAAAATAGTATTTTCTAATGATATAACACAATAACTGAAAATGTAATTTTGTGAAATACCACAGAGTGATAGTTTTCTATGCTAAATAAAGAAAGTGAAAACTTTCACAAAGCCTGTTACCCACAAGAATTTTGCAGACCCTGGATCTCACTTTATAAAGGAATTCTTTTTCTTTTTCATAACCTGCATGACCATGCAAAAATAGCCACAGTTTCAAAGGTCACCACTATCTTAAATCAAGGAAACAGAAGAATCACATAGTATAGATGATGTTGGTGGACTTTCTCTTGGAGAAAGAATATAGATAAAAAAGTTTATGAAACTTGGCTATTAGCTAAAATAAGAACAAAACCCCACATTTAAGAAGAAACAGTAATATTACAGGCCTAAGTAACAGTGACTGAACTCAATCTAGAATTTTTAAAAAATTGATATAAATGAAATCTCAATGGCTGTAGCAAGACAGGTGCAGATGGAAGTGTTTTGGTGGTGAAAGAAAGATGCTAAAAATCAGGAAAGCTCTGTCTAGGAATAGGGATTGTGCTTGGATTATGAACAGGATATTGGCAAGATGGCAGGGAGAGAGAAATGTCTGCATGGATCAAACAGGGTGATCAGTGAGGGGAGGGAGAGCAATAAAAAATATACAACCTAGGTGATTATAGTGGTGCACAGATCTAATCCAAGTATTTGGGAGGCTGAGACAGGAGGATCCAAGGTATGAGGCTATCATGTAGAAATTTAGCTAGAAATAGTTTCAAAATAAAAGATAAAATAGAGCTGAAGAAAGGTTTGTAGCTAAGAGGTAGAATTTCCCTGGTTTCTATTTCCAGTGCCTCAAATATATATCAATATATTTGTATATGTGTGTATATGTATGCATGCATACATATAGATACATATATGTATACGCACACACATATACCTACATATTGTTTCAAATAAAAGATAAAAATAAAAAATAAAAGATAAAATAGAGCTGAAGAGACGTTTGTAGCTAAGAGGTAGAATTTCCCTGGTTTCTATTTCCAGTGCCTCAAATATATATCAATATATTTGTATATGTGTGTATATGTATGCATGCATACATATAGATACATATATGTATATGCACACACATATACCTACATATATATACATTGCATATATGCATATATGCAACTATAAAAATAGATAATTTGCTTTTGTTAATCCAAACTGAAGTCAATTTGAGTGAGGGTTCTTTTCTTCCTATCTGCCTTGTTGATTTGGGAAACAACTAAATCACTGGAAACTTCCAATAAGAGAGTTATTACTAAGAAATCTCGTTTAAAACTTTTTAACCTCTAAACTCAGGGTGACTTATTCTGAGCATCCCCCCTTGACAAGTATTTTAACTTTGACCAAAGTTTTGACAGGCTCCTCTTGGCCCTTCTTTGAACTAGAACTTGTCCTTGGGCTCTTTGACCTGTTGAATCCAATTTTAGCAAAACTCCTATAAGTTAGTTTACCAAAGATTCCCTCACCATTGAGGTCTGGTCAATCTGGCCTGGCTTCACAGCAAGAATCCTAGGTCATTTTAGCAAGAATCTCTCTACTTGTTGTTGCCTTTTTAGCAATTTTCCATCACCCACCATCTGTATTCTTTTCCTTGTCTATACTCTCTGGCAGTCTTTGGAGTTGGGCATAATCTCTCTTTATCATCCAACAGACTTTACAACCTGTTATAACAGACCTAGATAAAGTCTTTCTACCATTTTGACCAATTTTAGAATAATTTTTAATTGCCCTGAAACAAGGAGAATCAATGACACACAATAATCATAAGAGGTGAAGGTAGGGTGGTTTGGGGTTGTAGGGGATGAAGTACTTCTTTTGACTGCCAGAGATCTAAACCAACTCCCAGAAAATTCCCCCTTTCAGGAGTGTCAGTATTAGACATACATGCTGTGACTCTATGTAAATCACATGCAACACAAATGAGGTTGTATCTCTTCTGACCTTTGGAGGAAGCCATATAATGATTGGTGATGGAAGGCACAGTTTCTTTATTCCTTCTGTATGGAGACCATTGCTGTCAATTGTCTCAGAACACAGTGATTTTTTTTTTTTTTTTTTTTGGTCTCCATATCGAAAACGACAGTGGCTTCTTCAGAGGCAGCAGCTTTTGTGGCCATTATGAAGAGGCTCTGCCGCGTCAGCAGTCTCCAGATGCATCCTTTGACTTTCCCCGAATGCAATGGCATGTCGACAGGGAGTCTGAAAACAAAAAGATGATGATGAGATGCTGCCTCTTATTGTCCTCTCTGCTTCAGAATGTTTTGCTTCTCCTGGATCCTTTTTTTTTTTTCCCCCTCAAGCTCCACTGGTGAAGCTAGGGACCCTGGCTTTCTACAAAGGCTGCCTGCCTCCCAGCAAAACTTAAATGCCTGCGGTCCTGCCTCTCCTTTGGAGGTGGAGGCAAAGGTAAACACTGTTGCCTACTGAGTCTGGTTTATGTGATTGATGCTGAGACTTCTAATTTCCAGGACAAACGATCCATTAGTGAAAATGGGCACACAGGAAACCTCAGTGCCAATGAGTTAAGTGCCCATCACTGTACTCAGTGCACAGTCTGCTGATCTCAATTGTAGGCAATTAACAGTGATTAGCAAGTGCGTGCTTGGTGGGTGGCACAATGAGATTCTTCTTACTGATGGGACAAACTCACAAACAACTCAGAGAGGTATGGCCACGGAAATGCAGGCAGAAAGCTCAATCACTGAGCAAGAGGGTCTGACCGAAGGAGGACTCTTGTGAATGCTTTAATTTCTCCTCTTAAACCTCTCATTAACTCTCAAACAATCCAGTAATATGCAGGGAGGGCCAGATACTTATTTAGAACCAGATACTCTTTATGAATCGTGAGTTGGAGAAATTAGAACATGAAGCAAATAAATCCCTATAAAATTGTGCAGCCCTGGGAGCACAGCTATTTCTTATTTATTTTGGTTATTTCCTCCCAACCCAGTACAATGCCTTCTACCTAGGGGATCTCAGCCAATCTTCATGAACATGAATTGAAATGGAGTCACCTCTTTCCATCTAATGGAGATCATGTTAGTCTCTTCATGTCTTTTCCAATATTTTATTTTTTGCTTTATTTTTGCTATCCTTTCTTTCTCTTCACTTTTATAAAATTATTATATTTGAGATTTTTTGTTTTTGACATATTTGAGAGATAGTAGAGATTAATGATTATAGATTATATAATGATTATAGTTTATATCTCTCCTATAACTAGAAAGTTAACTTTTATTATAATTCCATAGAGCTATTTCCATCCAAATACTTGGGCTCAAAGGTATGGTGATGAGCAACTAATATCCATTTAAAAGAACTTTCTGCTGTTGGCAATAAACAATCAGTGGGCATTTATTTTTCAGTATGGCAAGAACATAATCAGGTGAACAATGAATTGTTCTTCAACCACCTACATATTAAATTACATTATACAATTTCCATTTCCTTGGGAGTTTTAACCAATTTTATGGGACCTACATGTCTAACCACCTGAAATATAACAGGTATGCAGAGAAATTCACTAACTGGAAGAACCTCATAATGAAAGTGTTTTAATTAATGCAGGCCCTGTCATCCTACTCTTAGATTACTCTATGAAGAAAAGTGCCGTTTCTACATGTTTACTATAAAATCCCCAGTGCATATATGATATGTGATAGAGTTGAAAGAATAAACTAATTGTTCAAAATAAAAGCGAAACAAATACTGTTCCACAGAAATCTAAATAATAATTATTGTTATTCTTTTCTAGAAATTAAGTAGTCGGTAGTTTAAAGTCTAATGCAATTCTGTATATGGCAGAAAACAATATATCATGATACTGAATTGTTGGAGATTGTGTTTTAATAAGGTTCACCTTATTGCTTTAAGGAAACTCTTAGTGTAATATTTGAATAGGCCATAATAGGAGCTACAAGTAAATTCTGTGTCTCAATATCCAGGGCCAAGAGAGAAGGTGACCTTAACTGCAGCTAGCAAGTATTAATGCCTAATGGATAGAACTAATGGTAATCTGACTCTCTTTACAATGCAGGTCAAATTATCCTTACTTTCATGAAACACAATCTTATCATTGTTTTAACTCTATTTTCACCAAGCAGTCATCTGATTCTGAACCTACTTTTCTTACTATTTTTAATTCAGGAAAGGTGTTCCTGAATAGAGGCAATACTTTTTTTTAATTATTTGAAAAAAAACTTATTATAAATGTAGAGCTTAGCATTATGTTGTATATATTAGCCAGCTTTAAATGTACTTAATATTAACTACTTTTCTAGACATCAAATCATCCTTGACTGAAATGATTAAAGTATAGATTTCATTTGTGTGTATATAAAATAATTGAAAAACACATCTATGAAGACACATTATTTCATTGTTCTTTCATTAAATCATCCATAATGGACTATCATACTTTTTAAAAATTATACCTGTAACTCCTCAACATCATTTAATACAACTCATTCTTGCCTAGTAAAAGTCCAGGTTTGCCCCAACTTCCACAAAGCCATAATTTTGAATAATCTGAGGCCAGATTAATTAGTATTAATTGTGTGTTATCTTTGATCTTCTTTTGACCTTTTCATATGAATGAATCCCTTTAGCCCACAGCATTTATAACTGCTTTTTATATAAGTCTGCAAATTTCTAATAATGAGGTGCTAGAAAATGAACAAAGAGTGTTCCAAGGCCCCTCTTGTTGTGGACAATTAGCATCCTCCCATCATTATCACTTTAATAGCATTTAAACATAAGTAGACCAGAGATTTCTTTTTATGTGCTTTAGATGTGCCTACTTAATTGGTGGACTTAATAATAATAATGGTCAATGATAATAGAGTCACTTTCCCACTTGTTTCTAATAGATTTTATATCAGGAAGTGATAATTAAACTAGTAAAAAATTATCATCAGGGATATGTATTTTAATTTTCACTGATTTTAACTGCATATTTCAATTTTAGCTAAATCTTATGCATAGTTTTAAATGCATTCAAATGAATTTCAATTTTACTTGGCTGTTTTTAAATCCTCACTCATCATACGGTACTGAGATATGTTGTGGAAAGTATAGTTTTCTTTGTGCATCATCAGCACTTGCTATTCCTTTTTTAATCTGTTCATATCTCAAAATCAGATTGAATGCTCATCTTTATTGATCTTGATTTAGGTTAGTAAGATTTAGGCTTATACATCTTTTCCCAAAGTAGATCCAATTTTTTATTTTCTAGTCAGTGATACAGGATATTATTATTAAAATAAATTAAACTTTCTTGTAAAAAAGTTTTGTCAGCTGGGTGTGGTGATACACACTTCTAATGACAGTACTCAGGAGTCTGAGACAGGAAGATTGGAGATTCCTGGATATCCTCAGCTACTTAGGCCCTCTGCAACTTAGTGAGACCCTGTTTCAAAACCAAGGATAAAAAACAGGGCTGGGGATGTAACTCACAGGTAGAATATCCCTGGGTTCAATCCCTGTACTGAAAATAAAAAAAGAAAGAAAGAAAGAAAGAAAGAAAGAAAGAAAGAAAGAAAGAAAGAAAGAAAGAAAGAAAGAAGAGTTTTATCAGATACACCTAGGTATAATGTACATCTGTAATTGGATGTTTTTCAAAATTTCATGCAAGAGAAATTATAGACTACATAGTCTTATGTATGACTTCCTTCCTTTAGCATAATGATTTTGAGAGTCAATGTAGTTTGTTTCTTCTTTAGTACTGAGAAATGTCCTAATGTGGATGAATATACCACATTTTTCTTCTTCCCTGACTTATAAATATTTGAATGGTTTTTGGGTTTTAGGTATTATGATATAATGGAGAATATATATTATATGGTATGCTTCTTGGTTCTCAATACAAAGCTTCAAAATCCTTGTTTTTTTTTTTGTTTTTTTAGAATAAGGATATAGTTTTTAGTGCTAAGGATCGGACCTGGGGTGGGTTAAGGAAATCTAGACTATATGAGGGTGGGACTGGTCACCTGCAAGGTTAAACACATGATTAGAGGGTGGAAATTTTGTCTGTCAGTCCTCCAGGTACAGGATAATGGTGACTGGAAATAGAGTACAAGTACATGGCCAATATTTAATCAATCTTGGGCATGTAGTAAGATCTTGGTAAGAACTCTGACCACTAGGATTTTCTTTAGTTTCCTGGTTTCCTGATATTCTAGGAAAGGGATGCAAATGAACACTCTGGGGAGTATGTGGATTTTCCTGTATGGGATTCTGCCAGAAGGTCCCTCATGATTCTTTTAGGGATGCTTCTAAGTTGTATCCAATATCATGAATTTGTAAGTATAGCAATTTCAGTGAGTTCTTTTATTTATTTATTTTTTTAATTTTTATGTGGATCATATTGAAAAAGGCATATATTTAGTTCTTTTATTTATTTATTTTTTAATTTTTATGTGGATCATATGAAAAGGCCCTCTACCCACCCCCCTTCCCGTTTCCTCCTCCTAACAATGAGTGTCCAGGTTAACCATGGTACATTCATACTTTTACACAAATTTGGATGTAGCTCCTCCATTAATCAACCTCAGCCTTCTTCATCTCCTACCCTACCATTTCAGCTTTGCTGAGGCTTCCTCTCCATTATCTGGAGTTCCTCTAGGATTGAAAGAGGAACTCTTTTACACTGTTGGTGGGAGTGAAAACTAGTTCAACTGCTATGGAGATCAGTGTGGAGATTCCTTAGAAAACTGGGAATGGATCCACCATATAATCTGGCTATACCACTCCTGGGTATCTTTCAAAAGGGGTTGAAATCAGAGAACTACAGTAACATATGCATACCCATGTTCATAGCAGAACAATTCGCAATACCCCAAATATGGAACTAACCCAGGTCTCCATCAACAGATGAATGGATTGCAAAATTATAGGAAATACACACAGGGGAATTCTACTCAGCTATAAAGAAGAACAAAATCATGTCATTTGCAAGCAGATGGAAAAACCTGGAGAACATTATGTTAAGTGAGATAAGTGAGTTCTTTGAATCCTTTTTGTAACTTAGTGTACAGAGAGGGAAACCTCTGAGTTTATGGCCAGCTTATTATAAGTAGGGTGAACCCTGAGACCTATAGCTTGCATCTAAAGGGAGGGCAGTTTTGTGGAAGACTGAACCCTTAGACTGTGGAGTCTGGTGCTAATTTGAGTGTTTATGTCAAACGTATTAGTATACTCAGTTGGGAAGATATGGAGCAGATATTATGAATGAAGCTGGCATGAAAATTATATGTGTCATTCAGTGGACATGTTTATATTTCTAAAAGCAGGATTACTGGGTTTTATTGAAACTTTATAAGAAAGTGCCAAACTTCCCCAAATGGCTGTATCATTTTGCATTCTCTACATTAGAGTATGAGAATTCTATTTACAACAGATAAAATAGAAAACAGGCTCTTACTTGACAACTTGTAGTATTATTAGTATTTTGAATGTTAGATATCACAGAGGTATGAAGTAGTTTAATAGTAACTACCTCTTTGTTCTTCCATAATTATACAAAATAAAAATTTAAATTCCACTCTACAAATTATATTTCAGTGTGCTATTCATCCATATACCTACCTACCTACATGCCATCTGTCTCTAGATATACATTTATGTCCTAAATTCATGGAGAGTTGCTATACAAATGTTTTGATTTCACATTTTTATTAAAGTTGGGTTTTTTTTGTTTTTTTGGTTTTTTTTGGTGGTACTGAGGTTCCTGGAAGCCCTTCTACCTCCGGGCTACATTCCCAGACCTATTTTATTTTTGGAAACAGAGTCTCTTAAGCTAGCGCGGCTGGCTTCGAACCTGTGGGATCCTCCTGTCTCTGCTTCTCACGCGCGGGGATTACAAGTGTGCACCACCACGCCCAGCTAAAGTTAGGCTTTTAAAAGACCTTTTAAGAGCAGTTTTAGATAGATAGAAAAGTTGAGAAGGTGCAGAAGTTTTATTTCAGACATCTCCCACCCATGCATAGCCTCTTTATCAATATTTTCCACAAGAGTGTACATTTGTTGCACATAATGAAATATATAAATATATCATAATAACCAGAAACCCATAATACACATTAAATTCTTTTTGGTATTTTACAGTCTATCAGTTCAGACAAATGTATGACATGTATGTACAAAGGGTATCCCACAGACAGTAGTCTCACTCTCCTAAATATCCTCTGTGCTCTACCTCTTCATCCTTTCATCCCCAGGTCCTCAAACTTTGGCAACAACCTATATTTTTACTCTTTACAGTTCTTTTTTCCAGAATATCATATGGTCATATGTAGATTCCAGATTGACTTATTTCACTTAGTAATATGCATTTAAGTTTTCCTCATGCCTTTCCATGGCTTGGTAACGTATTTCTTTTAGGTGTTGAATATTATTCTATTTTGCCTTAGACCAAAGTTTATTTGTCCACTTACCTGCTGAAGAAAATTGTGTTTTCCCCCACATTTTTGCAATTATGAATAAAGCTGTTATAAATATCTGTGTGCAGGTATTTGTGTGAACATATGTTTAATTTTTTGTTTTTGCAAACCTCAAGGAATGTGATTGCTGGATTGTGTGGTAAGAGTTTCTTTAGTCTTGTAACAAATTCCATTTTGTATGTCTACTCACAATGAATATGAGAGTTCCTGTTGCTTCATATTTGGTATTTGGTATTTATTTGATCTGTGTTCTGGATTTTGGCCATTCTAATAGAAGTGTGGTGGCATGTCATTGGTGGTATAATTTGCATTTCTTTGATGACATATGGTGTGGAGTGTCTTCATATTCTTATCCCCCATCTGTATATATTATTTGGTGAAGTTTATATTAAGGCCTTTGGCCCAATTTAAAATTGGGTTATTTGCTTTCTTATTCCTAAAATTTAAAATGTATTTTCATTGAATAACTTCCTTATCAGATATGCATTTTGTGAATGTTTTCTTCTAGTCTAGGGCTTATCTTCTCATCTTGACATTGTCTTTCACAGAAAATTTCTTTTTAAAAATTTTTATTGGTGCATTATATTCATACATCATATTGGGGTAAAAAACTTGTGTGTACATACTTGTACACATCACTTATTTAACCCCTACCCATTCCTTCCCCATCCCTCCTTCCCCTGCTTGGCTTAAGTGGTTGACTTCAATATGTTTAAGTGTATTGTGTGTTTTAGAGATTTTCCTTCTTCCCCCCTCCTTTCTCCTCCTTTAGGTTGTCTTGTTTGCTCCTCTATAGGATTTCCTTTTTCATCTAGAGTTCCTCCTATGACCCATTTCTCCCTAGCTCTCACATATTAGGCAATGGACATGGAAAAACATTTAAAAAATCTAACACACATTTATGCTAAAATTACTTCAGAGAATTTGAATAAAAGAAACATACCTTAACATCATAAAGGCAATATACAATAGGCCTACAGCCAACATCATATTGAACAAAGAAACATTGTGAGAATCCCTTAAAAACAGGAACAAGTCAGCGGGGTGTGGTGTGCACCCTTGTAATCTTCTGCACTTGGGAGGTGGACAGGAGGATCGCTCTGGTTCGAAGCCAGCCTTGCTGGCTTAAGAGACCCTGTTTCCAAATTAAAAAAAAAAAAAAAAAAAAAAAACTAGGTCTGAGAGTGTAGCCTGGAGGTAGAAGGGTTTCCAGGAACACCAGTACCACCACCAAAAAAAAAAAAAAAAAAAAAAAAAAAAGGAACAAGTCACAGATGTCCATTATCACCACTTCTTTTCAATATTGTACTTGAGACTTTAGCCAGAGGAACAAGACAAGAAAATAAAATCAAAGGAGTACAAATGAGAAAAAAGGAACCGAAACTGTAGCTATTGCAGATGACATGAGACTAAATAGAACTGATCAACAAATTCAGCAAATTGTCTGGATACGAAATCAATCTTAAAAAATCAAAAAGCTTTTCTGCATGTAAACCATCTACCCATTGAAAAAGAAATCCAGAAAACACTTATACTCAGGATATCCCACAAAAAAAATATTTAGGAATAAACCTAACCAAGGAAGTAAAATACCTCTACAAAGAAAATTATAAAATATTGAAAAAAACCAAAGAAGACCTTAGGAGATGAAAATATCTTCCGTGTTCTTGGATACATAACATAAGTATAATCAAAATGGCCACTCTTCTAAAAAGTATCAAGGTCATGCCTCACAGACATAGAAAAATCAGTCTTTAAATTTATTTGGAACAACAAAAAACCCAGACTAGCCAAAATAGTTCTCAGCAACAAAAACTATGTAGGAAGAATCACAATACCTGATTTCAAACTATATTACAAAGCCAGAGTAATAAAAACAGCATGGTACTGGCACAAAAATGAATACATAAACCAATGGATCAGAATAGAAGACTCAGAAACAAATCCACAGATTTATGGCCAGTTAATTTTTGATAAAGGGGCCGAAAACAAACACTGAAAAAAATATAGCCTGTTCAACAAATGGTGTTGACAAAACTAATTAACCATATATATAAAAATGGAAATAAACCCCACTTTCCCACCCTGAATAATAATCAATTCAAGGTGAATCAAAGAGCTGGGTATGGTGGCATATGCTTGTAATCCCAGCATTTGAGAGGCTGAGACCAGAGGATTGTGGTTTGCAGACAGCCTCAGCTACTTAGCAGGACCCTTTGCAACTCAATGAGACCCCGTTTCAAAAATGAAAAGACTAAAAAATAGGGCTGTGGGTTTAGCTTGGAGGTAGAATGCCCCTGGGTTTCATCCCCTGTACCGCACCAAAAAAAAAAAAAAAAAAAAAAACATCAAAGATTTGGAAATTAGACCATAGATCTTGCATCTATATTGAAGAGAGCATAGGTCCAACACATAGGCACAGGTTAAAATTTTCTCAACAAGACCCCAAAGGCACAAGAAACTAAAAGGCAAATCCATACATGTGATTGCATTAAACTGAAGAGCATCTATAAAACAAAGGAAACTATCAAGAACTTCAACAGAGAGCTGACAGAATGGGATAAAAGTTTTGCCAACTATTTCTCTGATAGAGGACTAGTATCTAGAATATACGGAAGCTCAAGAAACTTAGTACTAAAAAAAAATTAACCCAATCAAAAAAATTGTATAGTGAACTAAACAGATACTTCACAAAAGAAGAAATTTAAATGGGCAATAAATGTATAAAAATGCTCAATATCATTAGCAATTAAGAGAGATTCAAATCAAAACTACCTTGAATTTCACCTAAATTCAACTAGAATGACAATCCTTTGAAACACAACACAAATGCTGATGAGGATGTGAAGAGAAACCTCTAATACATTGTTGGTGGGATGGCAAATTAGTGCAACAACTTTGGAAAACAATATAGATGATCCTCAGAAGAATGGGAACAAACCTACCATATGATATAGCAATACCACTTCTGCTTATCTACTCAAAAGAATATAAACCAAATTATCAAACTAATGTATGCGCCTCTATGTTCAAAGCCACACAATTCCCAATTATCAAACCATGGAACCAGCCAAGATGTTCAACAGATGAGTGGATTAAAAAACTATGGGACATGTACACAATTTAATTTTACTTATCTATAAAGTAGAACACAATTATGTCATTTACGGGGAAATTGATGGTATTGGAAAATATTATGCTAAGTGAGATTAGTCAATCACAAAAAGTAAGATATCGCATGTTCTCTCTAATATGTGGAAGCAAGGGAAAAATGGGTCATAGGAAGAACTCTAGATGAAGAAGGAGAATCAGCAAATTCCCTAATGTACAAGATGTACATTCAAACATATAAAAATCAATCACTAAGCCAAACATGAGAAGAAAGAAAGGGGAGGGAATTGGGGAGGGCTAAATGAGTGATGTATACATGTATGACTCTACCATCTCGTACCCCACTAAGATGTATGATTAAAATGCACCAATAAAAAAATTTTAAAAAGAAAGATCCAGTTGGATTTTGTTACAAACATGTGGTATAAAATTGGGCAAGGCCATCCAGTTTTTCATTTGTAAAATGGGTTAATAATAGTCTACCTGATAAAGTTACAGTATAGTCTAGGAATATGTGTATTTTTTGTGGGCTAAGATTTTATGTTACAGTGCTTAGAAAAGAGTCTAGAATGTGACTTTTTTGGAGAATATATATATATATATATATATATATATATATATATATATATACACTCAAACATTTATGCACATATTTATTCATTCTTAAACTAGGTATCATATTATTGATGGTTTACATATATATTTTAAATTTTACAAAGGGTATATGTGTTTATCTATGAATACTATAAATACTATAAAGATATCTTGAGGCTGGGCATGGTGGCACACTTCCCTAATCCCAGTACTTGGGAGGCTGAGACAGGAGGATCACGGTTCAAGGCCAGCTTCAGCTACTTAGTGAGGCCCTCTGCAACTTAGTGAAACCCTGTTTCAAAATAAAGAATAAAAAATAGAGCTAGGGATATAGCTCAGAGTTAGAATACCCCTGGTTTCAATACCCAGCACCACAAGAAAATATATATCTTGGGAAAATATAGAAAAACATGAAAAGAATAAACATTTTTTACATTTTCCTACCAGAGATAATTATTAATATATTGCTGTATATTTCTTTAGTCTATCCTCTATGCATATAAATATTCAAATATTTTGTTTTACAAACTGCATTCTTATTATATAATCTATTTAGAATATATCTTGCTTTATTTACTTAACATTATAAAATGAAAACTTTGAGTAGTCTGTGTTTCATGATAGGAGAACTCATTGAGTCAGTAATGGTTCTAAGGAGTTAACACTTGTCTGTAGAAAATATGAAAGTTTTCTTTGTTGCTAACTTAACATACCAATGATACTGATGAGAAATTGACCAATTTTGGAACTTCCTGATAGTTTTTTTTTAAGTTAGGGGAAGTTTTTTTTTAGACCAAACTGTGAATTGAGGGCTGTAACCTGAGCTCAGTGTTTGTTTTTGTGATAATTTATTTCTGAAATATTTGAAGTGTGGCTGCTAGTAACAGTAACCATTCCAAAAACATATACATGAATGCCCATTAAAAAGGGGCATTCAAGCCGGGCGTGGTGGCGCACGCTTGTAATCCCCGCGCTTGGGAGGCAGAGACAGGAGGATCGCGCAGGTTCGAAGCCAGCCACGCGCGCTGGCTTAGGAGACCCTGTTTCCAAATAAAAAAGTATAAAAAATAGGTCTGGGAGTGTAGCCCGGAGGTAGAAGGGCTTCCAGGAACCCCAGTACCACCAAAAAAAAAAAAAAAAAAAGGGGGGGGGCATTCATATACTCTTGAGTGTCAAAGCTAAAAATAAAACCAAATAAAATTAAAGTAGTAGCCTCATTAATTTTCCCAAAGCAAAAAAGAACATGTGAGTTTAATACTTCCATTTAAATTGAGAGCCTATTATGTGGGACTTACTATTAGCACATGAGAGACGTGGAGCACACAAAACACAAGTTCTTCTCCTGGAAATTTACAATCTATGTGCATAACAAGATCCAGACAGGTGATTGCAATGGCAGAAGTTCCTTACATACTATTTGTTGTCCATTAGGAAATAACATTGATAGGAAACTATGATTGAGAAATATTTTTAATGTTTTTTCCCCTCAGGACTAGAAGTAGAATCCTGAGTACTTTAAGCTCTACTTCAACAATGGAATGGTTAAATTGTTTTTAAATATCCATTGTGTTTTATTTTTAGAAATCCAGATATTCAAGAAGAAATTTTATTATGAAACAAGATTTTATTTATGGTGCAATTATAGGGAGGAGGAAAGTGGCCAATGAACACTAATTATTGGTTAAGTTATTGTAATAAAATGAAGATAAATTGCTCTCATGTTTTAAAATAATTATAAAGTTGACTCATTGCTATTTTGAACTGCTGAGCCTATGTGTTGCTCGGTCTTTTTGTTCTAATTAGATTTTATTTATTTTCAAAATCTTTCAAGCGGATAGAACAGATCACAAAAAGTAGTCTATTATGCAGCAACATCATTTGAACTTTTAAAAGACAAGGTAATTCTTGATATTGCAGAAATCCATAGGATGCCCAGGCTTTTTTTCAGTAAATGCATGAACAAAGGCAGCAATGACATCTTCAAATCACTTTCTAAAATGCATCTCAGCTGTGGTTCCAATGAATATAAGTTTTACCACTGAGTGTGTAATAACTGATTGAAATATTTCCAGGAGGCAGAACAGCCTCATCAAAGCTCAATTCAGAAAAACACAAAACAAAGCAAGAAGAAAAAGCCCCACACTCCAAAAACTTCCATCTAATAAATTAGGGAAAGAGGTTTGTTTGGCCAATGTCTCTTGACTATCATAGCCGGGAAAAAAACAAAACAAAATTAAAATAGTAGCTTCATAAATTTTTCATAAACGAAAGGCAAGTATTGTGAGGTTCGTTCTTTTATTTAAATTGAGTGCCTATCATGTGTAGTTTACTGTGCAACATGGTAATACAGAGAGCATAAAACATAGGTCCTTCTCCCACAAAACTTACAATTTATTATGTGTGACAAGATACAGATGATTTTTTTGTTATTGAATCAGACAACTTTGAAGGAATACTCTGTGCTAATTTTATTAAGTTGACCAATCTTCTTCAAATTCCCTTTCTGATCCTTAATTTAGAGTAGTAAATTGGCTTGGTAACCATTGTTACCTAGTATAATCTCAACGGAAGGTTCTTAATAGAGACCTATATTTGAACATTCTGGAAACTTATATGCTTAGGTTGGGATGTGTAAGAGTCAGAATATTTAGCACCCATATGGCATAGAGATGGAACAGTCAGAAAAGATGCTGCCTGTAAATTACGACTATAGCAGTATTAGTGCACACCAGCTGGATGTCAGCTATCACTGTCCTATGTTTGTTTGGTTTTTTGCTGGGGTGGAAAATACTCTAGAGAATTGGATGACATTAACGGAAGGCAAATAAAATCTTGATAAACATGCTGAGAAGCAGTCTATCCAAGGCTCTTGTGAATATATCTTTGCAAAGTATGTCTTGGATATAATTTTATTTATTTAGTAAGCACTTATTAAATGTTCATACTGTGTTAATTTATGAATCCACCTATTAAATTTTTACCATTATGTATTTAATTTTATTTAAATTAAATGATAAAGCTGGAGATAAAAGGTTAAATAATTTAGTCTTTTATTTTACAAATAAGAAAACTGAGGCTCAGATCAATGAATTTAAAAAATGGTTATTGGGCATTTACTATGTAGTGAGTACATTGTTGGAGATACAGTGGTGAATACATGACAAAGAAGAGCCCTCCTCTCATGCAGAGTGTATTCAAGAGCAGAGAGAGAGAGAGAGAGAGAGAGAGAGAGAGAGAGAGAGAGAGAGAGAGAATGAGAAGAAAACAAGATACTTTCAGAGAATAATGAGAACCAAAAATGAGACAATGGAATATGACTTAGTGGCTGCAATTGAGGACTGGCCACTTTAGAGTTGGTGTTTAAATCTAATCCTAGTACTTGGGAACCTGAAGCAGGAAGATCATAGGTTAAAGGGCAGTAGCATATGGCAACTTAGTGAGACCTTGTTTCAATAAATAAAATAGAGCTGGGGGTGCAGCTCAGGGGTAAAGTGCCCCTGAGTTCCATTTGCAGTATTGCTAATAAGTAAATAAATACATAATAGAGTCATCATGAAAAGAGGTGGTATTTACATAAGGCCATTTGAAAAGGTCACATTAAACTGTGACCTGAATGAGAAGGAGAAGCCCAACTTACAAAGCTATGAGGTAGAGCTTTTCAAACAGAGGAATAGCAAATGGAACAAATAAGTATTGAAATGTATGAAAAACAAAAATAAGACCTGGGTGGCAGGGGTATCGTAAGTAAGCATCCTCACTAGTTGAAGTTGAAGTGAGGGAGAGGCTAGAAAATAGAAAGCTCTTAGGTCTTGGTAGGTTGCTTTTTATTCTGTATTCTGTGGAGACATGTTTATAATTATACCTAACTTTGTCTCATAATGGCATGTTTATGCATGCATATTTCACAGTATGAGAATTATATAATTTGAATGTACCTTTGATATATCATTCTGGCAGAAGAAATGTCACACAAGCAGTTAATATATTCCATTTTTTCCTTCTTTCACTGTTCAAATGAGCTATGAGCAATAAAGGAGACCCCATGAGAAATATGTTAGGTGATTTTGTTGTGTGAACATTACAGAGTATACTTACACAAATGAAGATAGCTATGAGGTCACTAGGTGATAGGACTTTATGGAACCTCTGACACGTATGTGGTCCATCATGGACCAAAATGTTGTTACATGGTACACAACTGTAGTCAAGTGAAAGGTGATGACATTGTGAACTGTGTTAATAGATTTGAGAGGAGAGCCACAGGCTATATTTTGAAGGTGGACTCAACAGGACATACAATGAGTTGAATATCAGGAATGAATTAAAGAAAGATAGATGAAAGAAAGAAAGAAAAGAAGAAAGGAAGAAGAGAAAGAAGGAAAGAATGAAAGAAAAAATTTCTCCCTAGTTTTTTGGCTGATTATGTAGTTTTATGGTAATTCTGGTAAGCTGAGATGGGTAGCTTGGGGAAAGAATAGATGACTGAGAAGAAATTTAGAATTGTGTTTTGTACACAGTAACTATGACCTGACTGTTAGGTATCTTTCTAGAGATGTGAAATAGGCTACTAGTATATGAAGCTGAAAGAGGAGATAAGGCTTAGAGGTAGAAATTTGAGAATCGGATGCCTATTGATGGTATTATAAACCATAGAGTTTATAATCTCTATCCATTTTTAAGAGGGAGAATAGAGAAGAAGGTTGAAGATTAAGTTCTGGACTCTTCTAAAATTAAGATATTAAGATATTAATATATAAGTTAATGGCCAGGAATAAAGGCTGAAAAGCAATAGCCATGGCGGTAGAGAGGTGACCAGATGTAAAGGAAGCCAGGAAGTACACAGATTAGCTGCTGTGCTGACACAAATCCCTGTTTACACAAATCCCAACTCTCACAGAAATCCTGTTTATGATATCATGTTACACGCTACTCTTCTAATTCTTGTTTACAGTTCATTTCTTACTGTAAAATAAGTGAAAAGCTATTTCAAATGTGGCCAACTCCGTAAATTAATCTCTGGCCTGGCTCCATTGCCTTATAGTGCCTGTTGGATTTTGTTTTGATCATATTTTAATCATATTTCAATCATATTTTTTTCATGTATTTAAACCAAAGATTTATTGAAGTTAGAATGCATTTTGGTCTGTTTTTGATGTGCTGGGTAATAGCCTGGCTGATGTTTGAAGCCAGGGTAAGATATTATTTTTTCTTGTACATATCCTTTCTACTATAATTATCTTCTTAATAATATTTCACAGGGTACAGTAACTTCATGTTTCAGTCTTTCCATTTGACATCCAAACTCAAGCCCCCTGTGATAGCTTTTTATATCTGCCCTTTGCCTATCTCATCGATTGTCACATCTCCTTGCTTCCCTTTAAATTTACAGCTTTTGTTCTCTCCCTCTACACTGCCCTGGCCTACCTGAATGATTATCTTCATTGAAGCCCTCTGCCTGTAAACACTCTATCTGTTCCCTTTGTGGCTTCTGCCACCATTTAAATCATCCTTTCTGCACATCTGGCATTTTCATTCTTATTCTTGAATCCTACATAGGCTTCCCATTTTCTGGAGAGTCAAATTCACAGTCCTTTTCCATGTCATGCCTTCAAGTTCTGAATAATCATGTTTTCCTCATATATCCACTATGTATGACTTCCCCCGTTTCTTTTAGGTTTTCACAGTTCTTTCCTTCACAATTGTTTCAGCTGTTCCTGTAAGCCAGGACCATTGTTTTCAAGATCCATTTAACATGTAAGAGAAATGAGGTATTTTAAGATCATTTCTTGCAGAAGTGTAGTTCAGTTACCTATGGTACGTATTTTAAATGTTGAATGTTTAATAAACTTAATTGGCAACACACACATAAGAGTTATTTTATCTTGTAGTCCCTCTAAAATGTTTTATCCTTAGCCAAAAAAAAAAAAAAAAAGCCTATAGAAAACGATCTAATGCTGCCCTTTGGGCAAGCACAAAGAAAAGACTTGCAAAAGTGTCAGGCTCTGGAATGAGCCAATAGGGTGAAAGGAAAAATGTCCTCTTTACAGAATGCCTATTTTTACTTTGACCTTTAATTTTGTGTTAGACAGTATTAATGTATAGGCAGCAGGATGCTTAAAGTGAAAACTGGGAATGGAGTTAGTAAGCACTAGTTGCCATGTGAGCAAAGACCTGTTTATGTCACAGAACTTGGCAAAGATCAAACCTGAGATCAAAGGCTGCGATAAAATATAACTGAGCTCAGTAACTCATAACCACTTCCCACAGACATAGGGAGTAGTTTGTGACTGTCTACTGCCTGAGGTGTGCCTCTAACAGGGAGTCCACAGGAGAGCTGCTGCTTGGGACCGAGGTCAGCCTGGGTGGTTATGATGGTGATCAGGGTTGATAGAAAAGTTGAGGTGCCAGGTTCCAGCGGGAGTTAACATAACAGACACCAAGGTATTAAAGCAGCCAAGCTTGCTGTGATCTCAGACAGATGTGATGGCAGCTGGAGAAAGCCGTAGGAGCAAAACAAGCAGCAGTGGCTTCAAAGAGAGCTGAAAGATTCCAGCTTCAGGTCAATGATGTTTGGGAAACTCTCTGAGAGAAGAGAGGTTGGACATCTACTTTTCCATATCTGTTGTTATTTTTATAGGGTTAAATGTTAGCATAATCCAATGGTTCTTTATGCAGATACACACCACTTAAACCCATGCCTAAAACATGTGCTTACATAGTCCTAAGATAGTAAATAAGTAGCATTTGCTATAATTATTTGTTGACAGAAGAAAAGTAGGAAATTGGAAGGAAAAACTGATTGGACGGCTAAAACCTCCATGTAAATTTCCAACTAAGTGATTCTCATGAGAGCAAATTTGGTATTATGAGTATGTAGCAGACAGAATGGCATGATTTGAGGAGAAATACTTTTCTGTGTCCATGCTTTTTTGCCGATACTTGTCAGTCTGAAATTTATACCATTACATATTCATTCTTAAGTGTCATGGAGCTTTCAGACTTCAAGAGTTTCTTATCAGATATAAATAACTCTTGTTAGAAAATGTGCCTTAAGTGTATGTTTGCCTTGCACTTTAATTGACAACTAGTTAAGAGCAGGGCCATTTGGGAAAGAGATACAGACTAGATATTTGGGTAGGTGCACTTTAGATTTCAGGAAAAAACTAATTTAAATTCACTTAAAAGAGCCAGAAGCAGATCCTTTCTTCTATTTTTTATAATTCTTCATAAGGCTAGTGCTACCAAAGAGAATCTCAGTATCACTACATAAAATAACATGGAACTTGATTGCAAATAGAACATCTGATTCATTCCATAGACATACTTTTGTAGTCCTAATACAAAGTACACTTATGTAAGTAAAAGTATATATATAATACATATATATTTATATATATATATGCAAAGATAGATAGGCAAGTGTGTGTGTGTGTGTGTGTGTGAGAGAGAGAGAGAGAGAGAGAGAGAGAGAGAGAGAGAGAGAGAGTGAAGAGAGAGAGAAGAGAATATGAATTTGTACCTGGGAAAGACAGTTCAAAGGGGTTTCTTTGAGCTTGTTAGTGCTAACCAATAATTTTGTTCAGATACAGAATTTTAGACACTATTAGATTACCTACTCAGGAAATTTACATGTAAAATCTCCATCTCCAATGACATGATGAACTATTCATCCAGTCTCAGTTTCAATCAATCTTACTCTTACCATTTTATAATTGTAGAAAAAATTCGATTTCCAAAATGGATGGCAGGATCCTACTCCATTTCTTGATATGGTCTCTAAAGGAACATCAGAGAATCTGGCTGGATTTCACTGTCACTCCTTTTTATAAAAGCAGGTTGAGAGTTTGACAAGGTGTAGAAATTAATGTGCAGTGAATATAGATTGAAGTTTCAAATAATTAGCCTCCTGTGGAGCTATTTTTCACATTTAAAAATATTGCAGTATTCCTCCCATTATTCAGTGAAGGCCGATTGACTGAGACTTAGACTTGCTTTGAAAAATCCCTTCAGAAGTGAAATAAAAAAATTGGGAGAAATGAACCATTTTATTTTTTATTTTAGTACATATTTGTGATACAGGGCATTGCGGACTATTTAATCCTCTACCTAGTTTGTATTTTGGCTACTCTGTGACCTTGTCAGTTTCCTCATTGTTTTGCTAATGCCATGTCCTCTATGCCCCAATTTATATTCCTTTTTTTGCAAACTACCCGTTTGTTTTGAATGTCTGCCTAAATTATACCAGTGCTTGTGATAGGCTAGGCGATTCGGACTGTTTTCAAAAATAAATTTAGGAGAATATTTCATTAATACTTTTATAAGTCAAGGGAGGTAAATATCAATCAATCAATTGTGGATTGATTATGAAATTCGATGAGAGATAGAATGAGGTGTAAATCCTAGCTCTGTCACTAACCAGATGTGTCATATTGGGTAAAACATTTAATTTTGCTATTCCTTGATTTCCTCATCTATAAAACAGGGATAATACTTGAAGAATCTGTGGTGAGCATGTTAGTTATTGATATCTTTATATGTACTAAATGGTAAGCTATAGAATAGTATTGTCCATCAAGAATATAATGCAAGCCATATATCTAAAATAAATATCTATATTCCATATTTTTTCTCACACTAAGTCTTCAAAATTTAATATGTATAGCATTATATACTTACTGGACACCTTGATTTTAATGCTAACTTCTGAATGGATAAAGTAAAAAAATAGCCCTAGGAAAATAATAAAGTTGTATGTAATAAAAAATTTTACCTTGCTTTAGTTTCTAAATTTTAATATAAATGGATCAAAATGAAATGAAATGAAAAGGTTAGATTTTAGTCACAGTAGCCATATTTAAGGCACTTCATGACCAAATGTAGCTAGTAGGTATGGTATTGGGTATCTTGGGGATAGAAAGATAGGACATAAGAAAAAAACATGCCTAAAGCTGAGGCACTTGCTCAGTGTCAGTAAGACCTTAGCGTCAGCCCAGTGTGGTGGTACATGACTGTAATCCCAGTACTTGGGAGACTGATATAGGAGGATCACAAGTTTGAGGCTAGCCTCTGCATAGAAAGACTCTCAGCAACTTAGCAAAACTCTGTTTCAAAATTCAAAAATAAAATGTAAAAGCATCAGGATGTAGCTTGAAGATAGAATGTCCTTGTGTTCAGTCCCCAGTACCAAAGGGGGAAAAAAAAAAAAAAACCAACAAAACCCCCATCTGCCCACTCACCACTATCCTACTGCACCCTACTCATGTGGTAAAGAAGAGGGGGCAATACGCAGTGGGTTTCTTGATAACCACTTGGAGTCACTAAACATTGGAAGAGATGGCAAGAAAAATTGAGCTGTATGACAATATTTATTGTGTAGGCCAGACATCCTACCCAGATGGCTCCTATCAGGAAATCAGCCACATTAGTGGTACAAGGATGTTCAAAGATGGCATGTAACCCCAAGCAGAGCCATGACAAATAAAGTAGGTACCGAGTCATCCCAAGCCAGGACATTGCTGCAACTGTTCTCGAGTGTGAGATGCCACGCTCAGCTACAGAGGGTGATGGCTGTGAAGCTGGGAGTTCCTACAAGGTGGCAGTGGCAGGAGTGTAATAGATTCGGCCCTTTAGGAGAGCCTTCTACCACCAAATGACAGAAAAATGCAAATATCTCGAGGGCATCATCCCTGCTGTCCTCAATTTACATGTAATCTACTTAAGGGAAATAAGACAAATGGAAAGATTTTAATTATGTATGAGATAAAAGTGTGTAGCAACAGCATAAGACAAATGGTCAAAAACCTAAAATACTATTAATTACTAACTTAATGACATCTGTAGTAAAGGATGTTGGAGTTCACATTTCAAAAGGAGATCATTATGGGATAGATTCATATGAAAAGGAAGGCAAATTGAGTTGAATCTTGAAGAGTATTTTCTTCTGGAGTCAGTCTAATAGACTGAATAAAAGCACAAGGTTAGAATCCTATGAGATTTGTTTCCTAGCACTGAGAATTCCAAAGTGAGTGTTTGGAGTTAGGAAATGCACATTACTCTGTTTGAGGTGCTTTATTTTATCTTGACAATGAAAAGTCCTTAGACCTATGGAAATTTGAGTGATGGTTTTAAAGCAAAATTTAAAGAAGGTGGGTTTTAGAGGAACAGAATTGATACAATGACATACTGGCACAGAATTTTATAGTATTCTGTGATTTTTGAATTTATTGTTTGACTAAATCTCTATTGATACCTGTGAGAGAAATATAAGGTCTCATCTCATTATCTCTTCTTTGAGATACAGTGAGGATCAAAAGTTTATGCCATCTCTCCAAATTAAAATGGTCTCTAGGACTAGAATCCCAGTGTGACCTCATCTTTGGTATGGAGTTGTCTCTGTTATGTTTCAGTTTATCTTTTAGATGCGCATCTCCTTAAAAATGATAAATTATTCTTGGGTGATTCATATACTCTTTGATCTACTGGTCATACCAATGAAATAAATTATTTGATTTGAACTAGCTTTGATGATATTGTCAATATGCAAAGTTACTCTCCCTTCTTTCAGTTTTTCTATTTATCAAATTTTGACAAACACAAACTACTAGTGCTCTAATATTATAGCCCAACTGGTCAGGAACTCCTACTCTGCGTACAAAATTTTAGCTCTTAACCATCTTGCGTCCTTAAAATGTATCTGTCTCTTGTCTCATTATTTCTAAAAGTGCTTAACAGTTTATAGCACAATGTGGTTAATATTTATTTTATACTAAACTTGAAGAGTATTTAATGTTGCTTTCCTTCATAATTCTTGGACTTTTTTGATTCTAAGGATTAGGACTTTCTCATTTTAGATTGTGAGAATGAGTCAGTAGAAATACTTTTGATCCCTTTGCTCCGGCATGCGCCTCTTCTCACACCATGTACTTAATTCTAATTACCTTCTTGCCTACATTCATGTGCTGTTTAAGGAGCTCTACATATATTTATTTCTGACTCTCTCGCTATCTGATTTTTCTGTCCAAAATACCAGGAAAGAAACCTGGCAAAACAGAGCATTTTCATACAATAGCTTCTCTATACCAGCCACATATCACAGGTGAAAACAAACAAACAAAACAACAGTAACAACAAAAAAGAAGTCCTACTCCTACTCTGACAGCAAAGCCAAATTCAGAGAGCCTAGGCTTTTATACTTACGCTAATATAACTAGTTGGCTCTGACTGGTGGATACTCAGGTGAGTTCAAAGTCCAGGCTCTCCTCCTGTGTCAGGCTGCTCAGTAAAGTTTCCAAGCAGCTGAAGTTGGATCTTCTCAGCCTGATGATTTTAACTCAAAGGGGAACAACCCAACTGTCAATTCCTACTATCAGTCTGTCGAGGAATATTCAGAGCCATCAAATCCTCCTGTGGATTGATCTATTGTTATTGAAGCTTTCCCTTCATTGGGCAATATTCTCTGATGACATAAGCAAAAGGTCTTCTAGGCTCCCAAATGACAGTGTCCTGTGTTCATTATGCTCCAGTGCCACTGTGATGACTGACCAAGTCCATCCTCAGCCAAGTGCATTTGTGTTGATGCTGCTTGGCCATTAACGTCCATCACCTGCTAAGGTCCCTTTTGCTTTTACTCTGGGTTCACCACTGAAGCTTTCCCTCTATTCTCTTTCTTTTGTCTTTGTTCTGTTTGTGTGCATAGAAGTAGATTTGCAGGATTCTTGCTTTGTGATTATAATCCCACTGATCAAATCAAGAATAGGTTTTCACTTAGATCAAGTTCTTTGTAAATCAGAAGTGATGGAATCTTGTTACCGACATATTTTGTTTGACGCATAAAGTATTATGTATTTATTTTAAAAGATTAAGTCAGCCAGACATGGTGGTGAACACCTGTGCTCCCTTTACTTGGGAGGCTGAGACAGGAGGATGAGAGGTTGGAGGCCATCCTCAGCAATTTATAGACAGTCGTTCTTCAACTTAGTGAGACCCTGTTTTAGAAAAAACAACAAAACCAACAAAACAGGGGTAGGTGTGTAAGTCAGTGTAGATTGTCCTTGGTTTCAAACTCCAACACACACACACACACACACACACACACACACACACACACACACACACACAAAGACTAAAAATAGGTGAATTCACACAGCACTCCAAAGTTTTTACTTCTCTTGAAAAATTGATATATTTGGTTACAAAAGCTTATATTCTAAAATGGTAACATTTGAGTGGAGTAGAGTTTTGTGTTACCTTTCTGTCTCTCTGACAAAATATCAGAGATTATCAACTTAAAAAAGAGGAAAATTTTCTTTGGCTTATGATTTCAGAGATTTTAGCTCATGGTCACTTGGCTCCCTTCAGGGCCTGTGGCAAGGCAGGAAAACATGGCAGGATTTCATGGCAGAGGATGCCACTCGCCTAGTGCTTGGTGGAAAACAGAGAAACTGAGCTCAACCTCCAATACCCTAACTTTCTTCTAGTAGGCTCTACCTTCTAAAAGTTCTATCACCCCCAATTAGTACCATGGGCTGGGGGCTAAGCCTTAACACTGGGCCATTGGGGAACATCCCAGAATAAAACTGTAGCAAGTATTACTTTCCCTATTTCTTTGACTTATCAAAACTTCCATTACTCATACAATATATGCATTTCTAGTTATGTGAAGCCTATTTTGACCACTTTTACTCATGTGATTTCTATAGACATTTGAAATGTAACATTTTTCTAGACCTTTATTTATGTAGCAAAAAGAACACTTTGTAGTTATATAGACAATACCCAAATTGGGTTATATTCCTAATTGGTAGAGGCCCTTGGAAATTATTTTATTGTTTGAAATTTACTTGGGGTCCTTAATACAATGCCTGCTATGAAGAAAACATTCATTATTTGGTCAATAATTTTACTACCTCCACTAGTACTATTACTGTATTTATGGCTATTACTACTGTCACTATCACTATTACTACTGGGATCACATTCTTCAGATTCTCAACACTGGAAAGATATGTTAATAGTTCTCAGTGTTCTCTGTTCCTGGAAGGAATAGAAATCACCAAACTGATGAGGCTTCTGTGCTCAGTAGAGTCATCCTCTAACTTTCAGCTAACTTAAAATTACTCAGATGTAAATTTCTGAACATGAATATACTGGTGTCACTTGTCATGCTCTTTCACATGACCATGGAGAATCTTGTGCACATCTGAATTCACAGCTATGAGCTGCTGATCAGGAACTTTCTGCACTCTCTGAGGTCAAATCACATTTAGACTTAGAAAATCCTCTGCTCACACCTTTTCTCCAAATCATATTTTAGGGAAAGTTGAGAGTTGGCTTGATTGCATCTTCAAAAACAACTTTAAAAAATATCATCTGTGCCCATAGTTTCTCAGTTTAATGGGCGGGGTCATCCTTCAGTCTGCCCTTCTTTTTTTTCTTTTTCTTGAAAATGAAAAATATTTAATATACACAAATAAAAACCACAAAAAGGCTTTAGAAGCATTACAGTGGAGAAACCAAAAAGATATATGCTTATTATCTTTGTGGTACTTATAAAAACTAGGCAAGAACATATGGAAACATCTTCCTCTGTCCTCATTTAATAAGCCTTCTTCTAAGGCTGAAGTACTTTTCTTCTAGCTGCTGTGAGTGCTGCTGTCAGACCAGCTCTGAATGGACCTCAACTGAAGAGAGTTGCCTCTGCAAATCCTGTTTTATTACTGGGGAAAATTTCTACCTAGTTCCTGGTGTATGTAGGGTACAAAAGCCAACTCCTCCCCAGCTAGAAACAACTCTGAAAAGCCAGTCTACCTCTAGACCTCCTGTCCTTTCAAGTGAAGACTTTGTTGAGAATCTACTCCAGCATGTACGTTGACCAATCTTGCTTCTCTTTCCTCTATCTTTTCCTCTTATCCTGATATTATTATCTCTAGTACTCTCTGGGAAACTTCCTTTAGGCTAATCTCTGGATCAGAGTCCACTCCCCACAGAATTAAGCAGTGGCAATTGTTGATACTAAAAAGTTCTAATTGAGTGTATGGGTTACCTAGATTTTGTACATTTTAAGTATGTATATAATCAAGAGTTCACTAGATATTCTCCAGATCAAATAATTGCATGGTGATTGTAGGGATAGAACAAAATTGTATTGTTATGGCTAAATAGAAAACAACCCCTGAAAGAGATCACATATTAATGTTAAAAGTTCATGTAATGAGAGTTGTAAACTCATTAGTAGATACTGGGTGATAACTTAGGCAGGTGGTATGTTGCTGGAGGAGGTGGGACACTGGGGGTGGCTTTGGGGACTGTGCTTATGTCTTTGAATACCCTTGCTTGCTCTTTCATGCTTTGGATATTCATGATGTGAAAGCAGAGAACTTGCTCTTTCTCTTTCTCTGCTTCCCAGCCATTATGCTCTGAGCTCTGGCCTCACATAGTCTGAATACCTGAAATCTCCAGAACTGTGTGAGCAAATCAATCTTTCTTCCACTAAGTTGTATCATCAAGTGTTTTGAGTTATAGCAGTGAGAATACCGACTAAAACATGTATGTAGCAAATGACTCAAATAAACTAGAGCTATAGATAAGACAGATTATGAACAAATAAGATTCTAATATGTATCTCTATATATACTCACCACAGAAAATGTATATATATTTATAAAATGTTCAGTGTGTATTTTGTTTTGCATTTATTAATGAAACTCTTTTAAGATGAAAATGAAAACGTGGAAATCTAAACATGAAGTGAACTCTTCATGTGTTTGTGTGAATCATTTTACTAAAACCTTCAGGGAAATCTACCAAAAATATTTTGTTCCCTAACATTCATGTTGAATGTAGGTTTTAACCATTCACTGTCAATCTATTTTCCATGAGGGAATTGCTTTTTGCTCAAAACATTTGAATTTTCTTCTTCCAAAATAGAGACTAAATATGGTTAATAGGGCTTTGGTTTCTTAATAAAAATAGAGTTTTATATATAATAATGTTTTTCTTAATAGGAGATAATGAGTGACTTGGTGGACTTTGTTAGCAAGATTTCATTAGAGTAGTATTAGTTTTGTGGGAAGGGAATATAGTTATATGAATAATAACAGGGTTATATTTCCTGGAAATGTGGGCTTTATTATTCATGGCATTATTTGAAATAATTATCTACACAAACAATGTTGCAAATGGGAATTAAGTTCCAAGAACAACTTACTTTTATTATATCATAAAATAAAATAACATGATTTTACTTTCTTATTCACTATGATGATTACCTCATACTCACTTTCTTCAGCCTCAAATTACATCTCCTGTTCTTTACTAAGAAAACTATCAACAAATTTTTAAAATGTGCTTTCATGTTAACCCACACTATGACTTTACTTTTACTGAGTTTAATAAATTCTCTCTCCTTTCACCTATGGTCAATCTCTTTGCAGAGGCACAGGATTTATACACTCTTGGCTACTCAAAAGACATACCTTTTGTTGTTAAATATTCATTCTTTCCTTCTCTTTTCCTTCTTCTGCTTAGTCAGGCTCCACACCACCTGATTCCTGTCAGCATGTAGACTAGCTGTTATCTTTCATCTTAAGATATTATCTCTCAACCCATTCTCTTTCTCCAGCTGCAGCCACATTTCTCTGACTTGTTTAGAGCAAAACTTCTAGAAAGAATTGTCTTTCCTGGATGCCTCCAACATCTTGTCTCCAGTTCTCTTTTTAACATATTTCTATTAGTTTTTTAATCACTATCACTCCACTAAAACTCTACTGAAATAGGTATAGCCATTGACTTCATGTTGTAAAGTCCAAAGACAACTCATTCACTTATTTTTCCTCTCTCTACCTAAACTCTTAACAGCTCTTGATGTAGTCAAGCACTATTTCTATTGAATATATACAAATACAATCTTGAGGTTTGTCTTCCCACACCTCTGCTAATCTTTTCTCACATTTTCCCCCACCTGTTACCTGAATTAAAATCTTCAGTGCTAGACTTCAGTTGTTGGTCTCTTTGCTACGTGGGCTTTCTTCCAGGTAATCTTGTTCAGTTATATAGTATTAAATACCATAATTGTGCCCATGACTTCCAAATTATACATTCATTCTCAATGTTTTATTGGCTTTTTAAATGTTCAACTTTACTTGGATTTCTAATAAATATCTTTTTACACATGGTTAACTGATCTTCTAATTTCTATCTTTTTATTTATTTATTAATTTAATTTTTTTATTGGTGCACTGTATTCATACATCATAATGGGATAAAAAACTTATGTAGACATACATGGACACATCGCCCAGTTAGCCCCCACCCAATCCCCACACCATTCCCTCCCCACCCCTCCTTCCCATGCTTGGTTTAGTGGTTGACATCTAATATTATAGCAATTTATCCAATCCTTCTATGTCTAATCAATATCAGTAAATGGTGCCATCATTTATATAGTTGCAAAAGCCAAAACTTAGGAAATAAGGCTTCATTATTTTCTCTATCTCTCCCCTTTTTTCAATTTTTTTTTCTTTTTTAATACTTTAATTGGCATGGTATAGTATTAAATCATAATGTATTTTATTGTAATGGTGACATATGCACACAGCACTTGGTTCCCTCCCCAATTGCCTTTCCCCATGCAAGATATTGAGATTGACATCGGTATTCTCACATATGCTTGTATTGTCAATAGAAGTGATTCCTTTTTCCCTTCACAAGACCACCTCTTTCACTCTACTGGAATTTCTCTTCCAGTATTTAAATTTCCTCATATTTCCCAACTGCTCCCTAGCTTCTGCATATGGGAGAAAACATATGACCCTTAACTTTCTGTGACTGGTTAATCTCACTTAAAATAATGTTCTCCAGGTTCATTCATTTTCCTTCAAATAACATAATTTGTTTTTTCATTGCTGAGAAGAATTTCTTTATGTGTATATCTTATAATTTTGGAATCTGCTCAGCTGGTGGTAGAAACCTGGGTTACTTTCATAACTTGGCTATTATAAAAGTGGATATGCATGTATTGCTACAATATTTTGTTTCAGTTTCTTTGGAAAAATACCCATGAGTTGTATAGATAAATTATATGGTAGATATAGTTTTCTGAAGAATTTCACACTGATTTTCATAAAGGCTACACTAATTTGAAGTCCCACTAACAGTGTAGAAGAGTTTCTATTTCCCCACATCCTTACCAACATTAATTGTTGTTTGACATCTTGATCATAGCCATCCTAATTGGGGTTAGATGGACTCTCAGTGTAGTTTTAATTTGCATCTCTCTGATTGCTAAAATAATGTTGAAATTTTTTTTGTGTGTATTGTCCATTTGTATTTATTCTTTTGTGAAATGTCTATTTAGCTTCATGGCTCATTTCTTTATTGAGATATTAGTATTTTTAGGGTTAAGTCTTTTAGCAATTTGTGTATTTTAGATATTAGTTCTTTATTAGAGGAATAGCTGGCAAAGATCTATCATTTTGTGGGCTCTCCTTTTAGACTCGATGGTTTCCGTTGATGAGCAGAAAATTTTGGTGTAATGCTGCCCCATTTATTCTTGTTTTAATATCTTGAGCTTTGGGGGTCTTATTGAAGAAGTTTTTGCCTATGCCTATATGTTAGAATATTAGAACTATGACATCCTCTAGTAATTTCTAAGTTTCTAGTCTAATTTCCTGGTTTATCTATTTTGAGTTTACTCTTGTGAAAGGGGATAGGTAGGAACTTAATTCTATTTTTCTACAAATGGATAATTAGTTTTCCCCAAATCATTTATTGAAAAGATTCTTTTTCTTCCAATATATGTTTTTGGCATCTTTGTAGAAAATCAATTGAACCTACTTGTGTAGATTTGTTTCATTATCTTCTACTGTGTTTCTTTGGTCCCTGGGTCTGTTTTTGTGCCAGTTTCATGCTATTTTTATTACTATATCTCTGTAGTATAATTTAAAGTCAGGAATTATACTACCTATATGGTTATTATTGATGAGAATTGCTTTGGCTATTTTGGGTCTTTTGTTTTTCCATATAAAATTTAGGACTGATTTTTCTAGGCCCATAAAGAATGACGTTGGTATTTTAATAAAAATTGCACTATTTCTAAATTTGTTAGTCAGCTCTAGAGATATTTTGGTTGATTTATTTGTTCTTCTGTAGGATCTCTCATCTGAAGATAGAGATAATTTTAGTTTTTTCTATATATTTTCTTTTGATTTCCTTTTCTCACCTTGTCACTTTGGCTAGAGTCTCAAGTACTATATTAAAATGCAGTGGTGATAGTGGGCATATTTGTCTTATTTCTGATTTTCAAAGGAATTCTCAGTTTTTTCCCATTCAATAAGTTTTGGTTTTGGGTTTATCATAGCTTTTATGATATTGAGGTAAGTGTATTCAATTTAAATTTTGTGCAGTATTTTTTAATGAATGAATGTTGCATTTTGTCAATGCTATTTTAGCATCTATTTATATGATCATACGATTTTTGTCCTCAGTTCTATTTATGTGGTGAATGACAAATATTGATATGTGTATCTTGAACAGCCTTGCATCCCTGGAATGAAAGCAACTTGATCAAGGTATACATTTTTTATTCAGTTTTGAATGCATATCACTAGTATTTTGTTTATGATTTTTATATCTATGTTCATCAAGGATATTGGTGTGTAATTTTCTTTTCTTGAAGGATTTTTATTTGCTTTTGGTGCTAAGGTTAAACTGGCGATGTAAGGTTTCTTTTTTTATGCCATGAAATAATTTGTGAAGTATTTGGCTTAGTTCTTTTATAAAGATTTAGATTTCAGCTAGGAATCTCTGGACCTGGACTTTTTTTTAAAAAAATAAAAGTATTTTTATTGCTGTTTCTATCTCTTGCTTGCTATTGGTTGGCTTTGATTTGTATATCTTGTTGCTTCAATATAGGTAGGTTGTATGTGTCTAGAAATCTGTCAATGTCTTCTATACTTTTCAGTATACTGGAGTATAAATTTTCAAAATGGTTTCTGATTATCCTCTGAATTTTCCCATTGTCTGTGGTGATATCTCCTTTTGCATTTCTTATTTTAATTATTTGGGTAAATTTTTTTTCTTTTGGTCAAATTGGCTAAAGGTTTATTAATCATGTTGAGCTTTTCAAAGAACCTGCTTTTTATTTTGTTGATCTTTTGTATTTTTTATTCTGTTGATTTTTGCTCAGATTTTAATTATTTACTGCCTTCCATTGGATTTAGGATTAGTCTGTTTTTATTTTCTGAGGGCCTTGAAGTATGTTAGTATGTTGTTTTCTGGTCATTTTCTGTTTTTCTTATGGAGCACTCAGTGATATAAATTATTTTTTAAAAGCATTTTCAAACTGTTCTATAGATTTTGATATGTTCATTTAATTCTAGGAACTTATTTCTCCCCTTATTTTTTCTGTGATCCAGTCTATACTCAAAAGTGTATCATTACATCTCCATGTATTTATGTAATTTCTTTTGTTTTTTTTTTTTCTGTTGATTTTTACCTTTATTTCTTTCTAATCTGAAAAGATACAGAAAATTATATTACAGTTTTGAATTTGTTAATATTTGTTTTGTGGCACAGAATATGGTCTATTTTGAAAAAGATTTTATGAGTAGCTGAATGTTTATTCATCTGTTGTTGGTTAGGATATTCTATATATGTCCATTAAGTCCATTTAATTTAAAATGTTCTTTAGTTCTGATTTTTACTCATCTTTTTTATCTGGAAGATTGACCTAATGGTGTGAAAGGCATGTTGAAGTCTTCCAGTATTATTTTATTGATTTCTATCTGAGACTTAATGTACCATATAATTTTTTTTATAAGAGGGCACCCACTTTTGGGGCATGCATCTTTACCTACATTTTATCTTCTTGTTGAATTTTTTCTTTTCTTAGTAAGAAGTGACCCATTTTCTTCCTTTTGATAAATTTCGACTTAAAGTCTGCTTTGTCAGATATGAGAGTTGCTATTCCTTGTTTTTAGTTTTTATTTCCATAAAATATATTTTTCTATCCTTACATTTTTATCCCATGATTATTTTACTTGTCAGTAATTTCCCACTTTTCTCTGTTTTTTTTTTTTCCTACCTAATCTGGCAAGTCCTTTAGGCCCTCTCTCCAAAATGAACATTGACCTTGCTACATCTATCTTTTTACCATTGTTAAATGAGGATAATTGCCAGGCATGTGTGCTTGCTTATAATCCCAGCACCTGGAAGGCTGAGACAGGAAGATTGCACAGGTTCGAAGCCAGCCTTAACCACTTAGTGGGACTCTCAGCAACTTAGTGAGACCCTATTTCCAAATAAAGTATAAAATAGGTCTGAAAGTGTAGCCTGGGGGTAAAAAGCCCCTGGCTTCCATCCCAGTACCAACACACACACACACACACACACACACACAAAATGAGGACCATTCTCTCCCACTTAGGTTTTTACAAGAGCCTCCTAACAAGAGTGCTTTCACTTTTTCCTCCACAGTTAATGGGCAACAAAATTGCTGCAGTGATTTCTTTTAAACATAAATTAGATCAAATAAATTTTCCTTGAAACACTTCTGTGCTTTCAAAGTTCTTTGTTTGCCCTGTATATCAGACATACCTGGGTCTCATTTTTCTTTCTAACTTCTACCACTCTCCCACCTGCTCATTCTATTTTAGCTCTCCTGGTCTTCATGTTCTTCTAACCCTTTGTGCTGACACTGGCTTCATGGCATTTACACTTACCATGTCCTCCATGTGGAATATTTCCTACATTAGACTTTCACTTGATGACATCATTTACATCTCTATTATGGACTGACTAATGGCCCCTTCCAAACGGACATGTCAAAGACATTCATATCCAATGTCTTATCTTTGGAGGAGAATCCATGAGGGCTAATCATATCTTTAGAGTGTGACCCTTCTGATGGAATTAGAACCTTTTAAAGAAAAGATATCAAGTCTCTCTCTCTCTCTCTCTCTCTCTCTCTCTCTCTCTCTCTCTCTCTCTCTCCCTCTCCCTCTCCCTCTCCTTCTCCCTCTCCATTTCCCTCTCTCTCTTGTCATGTTAGGACACAGTATACTGTCATCTACAAAGAAAGGAGAGAGAGGAGAGAGAACTTACCAGAAACAGATTGTGCTGACACCCTGATAAGGATATCCAGACTCTAGAACTAGAACAAGTTTCTGTTAAGCTATCCAGTCTATGGGATATTGTTATAGGCCTTACCTGATCTCTGTTTCTAAAAGAAAAAGAAAAAATATTCCTACTCCATCTTTATTTCTAACTCTATATCCTTACTTTGTATTATTTTAAGTATCAATTCCCCAAAATAACACTAAGGTAACATCTCTAGGAGACTCTGGGAGTTATCTTAAAAAAAGGATTTTTTATAAAACCATTTGCCTGTTCAGAAGACACTAGTATACTAGAAAAAGATTCTTCACTCATCTTAAGAATTTTAGGACTTGAACTCTAACCTCTATTTAGTAGCAAGACAGTATTAGGCAAATCACTTTATTGTTATGAACCTGTTTCATTGTCTATAAAATGAAGACAGAATCTTTCTTATTTTTATTCAATCAACATTTGTTGAATGTTTACCTATGAGAACAGTGCTGTTGTGAGGATTAAATAACTCAGGAATGTGAAAGTACCTAACAACATTTTACATATGAAAAGTGATATATGTATATTTGATGGTGCTATAATACAAAAGTAATCATCAATGAACTAATAATTATCTTACTATCTTTTTCTATGATTGAAATGTACCTAGAATGAATAGTTTAGGAAACCCAGTAGTCCTGAGGACTAAAGCTAAAACTATTCTAAAAGATGAATCAACTCCTGTTTCTTTGCTGGATACCACATTTTCTGTTGCAAAAATATCTATTTTCTGTTCATTCCATTTTTCCTTTACTGTTTCTTTTTCTGTAGCAGAGGCCTCCAACAAAGTTAAAGTGTATTCCATCTGGCTTTTGGACTGTGAGAAAAATTCTTTCTCAACTTTTACTTTTATAGTGTTTACTTTATAGTGTTGTTAAAGACATGTGCTAGTTGTAAAAAAAAAGTGAAAATATCCTCATTGCTGTGAAAAGAAAAAGATAAAATGTCCTTATTGCTGAGGAAATAAAGAAGAGCATATAGGTCCAGAAAAATATACATAGTATGCCTATAGTTTGCAATTTGTCCAATTTTTATGGTTACAAAGGCCATCAGTTTCATGGTGAAATTTCAGCTGATTAACTGTAATGGCTGTTACTGAGTGTTAAATTGACCTCATAAGGACAACAAGAGATTGAGTTATAGAATGAAGGTCCTGACACTTTATGTATCTGACATTTTCAAGCTAACTATAGGTGGTCACTTTTTCTTAAGTTAAAAATTAAAAAATTCTAAGGATCATATAGTATCTTTGAGGTTATTTTTTATGATAATGGTTTACTGTATGGGCAAAACCATTGTTTTACTCCAAATGTTTTTTTTTTTTGTGTGTGTGTGTGGTACTGGAGATGGAACCGAGGGATATTCTACCTCTGAGATACACCTTCAGTCCTACTTTTTATTTTTTATTTTGAAACAAGGTCTCACTGAGGTGCAAAGGGCCCTACTAAGTAGCTGAGGCTGTCCTTGAACCGCGATCCTCCAGTCTCAGCCTGCCAAATGCTGGGATTACAAGCATGTGTCACCAAGCTCAGCTCTCCAAATAGTTTTGAGTAGGTAAAATATTAAGGCTTAACTAATAAGCACGAAGCAGGTTATAAAATGTATAGGTTCATTTATGTATAATGGCCTTGGATTTCTCTTGGAGTTGTGCATAAAAGGCTTCCTAAGCTATCACCTCACTTCTCCCTTTTGATTCCCAAAAGAGTGGATCACATATGTGAATAAGAAAAGAATTGATAGATTATTTCAGTATATAATACATTCACATACTTTATTACTTCATTTATTAATCTCCTCTAATTGATAACTGCTCCCTGAGAAATCTTATACAATACCAGATATAATACATACAATTTTGTATGTAGCTTTTACCAAAAAATCCTAAGTTATGATAATTACTATTTTAATCATAGCATTGCTTGGAGAGATGGGAGGTCTTGGCTATGTTATTTTCTGCAAAGTAGCTTACTCCATAATCCCAGGGTAGTTATATTTGCCCTGTTTTTCTCTTTTGCAAACCAGGGATAATGCCACATGCCTCCTCACCAAGCATGTGGTGAGGATTAATTAGATAAATATCAGCAGAGCCCTTTGAGCTCCTTGGGTTGAGGTGTTTATCCATATGAGGTATTATTGTCATTATAATTATCATATCATTTCACTTGGATCATAAATAAAACTCAAAGCTGTTAAAGATGGAAAAGATTTTGTTGGCTTGCCAAATCCCACCTCATGACCTCTCTAAGTAGCAGGGCAAGACCCAGTGAGTCCCTTGACAGAAGACATATAATGGATTAAACTGATACTTCACTACTTGTAGCCAAAAGGTTTGTGCTAATGAGCTTAATAGTATTTACTTGGTGGGTATCCAGAACAGCTGTCTTTTTTTTTTTTTTTTTTTTTTTTTTTGCAGGTGCCAGAACCAAAGCCAAAGCAAGTCTGGATTTAGCAAATCCAATTACTTCTTGGGATTTGCTCCCTTCCAAGACAGCACTTATCATAATCACTAGTTGATAATAGACACCCTGTTAAGTTGATACTAGATACTCATAACCAGATTCAGGAATCCATTTTCTTTCTTAAAGCACTATTTTAGCTTTATGTAATACAGCTTATCAGACATGTTTTACATTTAGAGTGAGAGTTTGCCTTTGATAATGATAACACCAAACAACTAATTCCAGATTCTCTTGATTTGATAACACCCCTATAAGAATTGCATTTTAATTGTTTCCGGGCTCACAAAGATATTTCTGATTAATTTTTCTTTTCTGCAAGAGCAAAAAGGGAATTTGGAGGACATCCTAATTAAAAACGAAAATGGATCATCACACAAGTAGCTTATTATGAGATGTAAAACCCCATGAAAAATGAATATAATCTTTCTCAAGCAGGGTAAGCTGTGTGTATGTTTTAATAATCCAGAACACCTGGATATTTCACAGCCAACTAGAAGGCAGAGATGTAAGGTGAAGGTGACCTTGTAATAAGGAAGAATTCGCGTATGGAAGGAGGATGCCTGAGTGAGCAGACTAAGCAGTGACTGAAATTAGAAAACTCTTCCAATCAGTATGAGCTAGGGACAGCATATATTGGCAGAATGACTGAAATGACATTGACAGCCAATAGCTCTCAGGCTGCTCACATCTTAAAAGAATTTATTTATTTATTTGCAGAGAAAAAGAGTTGAGTGAAAAAGTGTATTTGGTTTGGGAATGTGTAAATTGCATTTTAAGCCTATTTCAAGCCCGTTTATGTTGTCTGTCATTAGATTCTTTTCTCTAAATAAAAAGCCTTGCTCTGGTGGGTTAATTAGACAGTGCTTCATCTATAAAGAATATATTAATTTTCTTAAATAAAAGAAAACTCTTTTTCCCATATGCAGCACATAAAAAATATTTTAAACTGATTTGGTTACTTGTAGGTTTCATAGGGTAACATACTTTTATTTCATGGGGCACCTTAGAAGTATTTCTATGTATAACTTTTCATTCTGATGCTCCAAAGCTTTATTTTAAATTAATATTGTTTTTTCTAGGCAGTTTGATTCACAAATTTCCCTTTTTCTTTTGCCTCTCCTTCCTCTGGCCTCCAACTTTGTAATAGCCCATAGTTGTGAAGACCATATATTCCAGGCTTTTAGGGATTATTCCAACTTCTTTTTGCAGTTCCATAGGTCACTGAAGTGAATGCCTTAGGCATCTGAGTAACATTTCCTATACTGTCTAAGCCATCAGGACGCTGTACAAAATTCCTGAGTCAGGTGTGTTCTGATTGGTTTATAAGAAAAATAGGTGCTGTGTCTACATGAAAGGCATGAATTTGAAAATTTAAATAAATCCATTCATTTTTAGGTGGTAATTGTTTTACTGTAGCCAGTATATTTTCACAATACAAAAATGAGTTTGTATAGCATTCTCTTTAGGCAGGCCTTTAAAATGAAGTACTCTGGTAATAACCAGTTTTTTTTTTTTTCACCCTATAGTTAGTTAATTCTGTAAATATTTACTTCATGTCTACTTTATTTATATTCTTCTTTATTTCTTGGTTATAGAGTCAGCTCCAAACTCTCAGAAGAAAGAGGTTAAAATGTGAACTGAATATTTGATGTCTAACATAGTTATCTTAAATATTACATCCCCCCTCCCCCGAGAATATCAATAAGAAAGTTTGAAGGAGAGCAGATGACACTGCATTGGCATTCTCTTGTGATAAAGTCAAGGATTCTTTTAGGACTCATATATATCATTTATTTTTAAGGTTTTGTAGGCAAAATATAGTAATAAACATTTATTGTTCCTTATTTAATCAGGGGATTAAAATTTGGTATATAGAAAGAGAAAATTAATTACCTGTTAAAGTCTAAATATTCTTTTGATATATTTTTATTGGTACGCTATAATTAGACATCATAATGAGGTATAGAGTGTTCATGCCCACAACACTCGAATTGGAGAAACTCTTTTTAGATAGACTTTTTTGAGAGAAAGTAGGAGAGGGTAGAGAGTAGTGATGGTTTATGAAACAGAAACCTCCATTTTCTTCCTCATGTATGCCCCTACCCCTGGAATTTTTTCTTATTTGGCCAACAGTGTTTTTTTTAGGAGTTTAAATAAAGGGAAGGCATACTGTTAACAAATGGGAACTTTGTCAACTTTGATTTTATGTCTTTAATAAATAATTGTTGATCTGCACCCATCCTATTGTTTTTGGAAAGAACTTGTGAAGAAGACTATTTCCAAAGCAACCAAGATGTTCTGATCAATTTTATGATGCCTTTGATAATTTTTAATATCTGGCATATTTTTCTATGAATTTTTTTTTGTACTGGGGATTGTACCCAAAGGCATTCTACCCTTGAGGCTGATTCCCAATCCTATTTTTTGTTATTTTTTTTAGCTGCATAATTATTTAATTACAGTTGTGATAAGTGATACAAAGTGCAATACACAGGCCTTGAGAGTATTTTCACAGGGGAATTGCCACAGCTGGAGCTGGGGTTGGGGACACAGGGACAGCAGGTAAGACCCTAGGAGCCGTGCTACACAGGATCCAAGCTGAGTCTTTGCCCGGCAGGTCTGTGGGAACTTGAGATTCTACGAGCAGATGTAGGACAAGGTCATGATGTCCTTGTGGACATTGTTATTGTTATTTTGAAACTGGATCTCACTAAATTGCTGAGACCAATCATTAACCTGTGTGATTCTCCTGTCTCAGCCTCCCAAGTACTGGAATTACAGGTATACGCCACCATGACTAACTCGTCATACAGATTTTACTCTTTTAACCTTGACTGAACTGGACAATATGAAAGATTAGATACTAGGAATAAGAACAAATTTGCAAACCTATATCATGTAATATATCTATATGTGCTTTATAGAGATATATAGATTTGAAGATAGGAGGATATCTATCATCTACCTCTGGAAACACATTTGCTGTGGTAGTTAGATCTGGATTCTGATCTATGAGATTATCTTTGGTGAAGCAAAGAGTAATTTTCTCCTGTATATTACACTTCATCTTGACTAATGTATTTATAAAATTGACCTTAATGTATAATCTGTCATGTTTATCTTATTTAGGCAACGTGTATTCACAATTTCTTGAATATATTTGTCATTTGAATAGCTATTTAAAGACACACTGGTGATGGTAGAAAATGTTTAACTCTTGGTGAAATATTTCTGGGTGCCATTCTCCCCAGGATTTAATATTATTTTCTTACTAAATGATCACCTCCAAATTTTTACACAAATTTTAGTAAGTGCTTTAAAGATAAATTACCAAGAAAAGCCTACCTATTGAAGGCACTGTTTATTACACACTTATGCCTAAATGTATTTTATGTTATTTAGGGTTGGCAATTTAACATTCTTCTTTCACATTATAGCAATCCAAAATTGCAGAGAAGCAATGATTAGAATAATTGTATGATTCCCAACTTAAATTAATTTTCTATCCTATAAATTCTCTCAATTTGTTTTTATTAATTAATAACTAATTGTTAGTTCTCATATTTATTTATTTATTGTGGTACTGGGGTGTGGAACACAGGGGCTTTCTACCTCCAGGCTATACTCCCAGATGTATTTTATATTTTATTTGGGAACAGGGTCTTACTAGTTGTTGAGAGCCTCACTAAATAGCTGAGGCTGGCTTTGAACCTGTACAATACTCCTGTCTCACCCTCCCAAGTGCAGGGATTACAAACTTGCATCACCACGCCTGGCTTAGTTCTCATATTTAATATCAACAAAATATTAAACTGTCAATCAGAGCTTCTGTTCAATACTGATAGTTGATGTTACTATCAGTTTAATTTACTGATTGCAGTAAGTCAGTGAGTAGTGTTGCCATCATCTTTAAGGAGTCTAGTAGAAAAGATATACATTAATGTAAACTGACTTTATATGCTGTAATACCAAAGTTAAAAAACTAAGTTTTCAACAACATTGTATTGCATTAATCTATTATTTTTATTCAATGTTTTGAAATTAGGTAAAAATATTTCCATTCAGCTTCTCAGTAGGTTCTTGTCAGCACAACAGTGATGGCAAAAATCATTGACAGTTTTGGGATGACAAGATTAGAATAATATCTTTAACAAAAAAGCTTTTGCTTTTTAATTTGTCCTTTATATATAGCTAAATTAGCATTAAATTAAGTAAGCTGAAGTAGAGGGGAAAACAGCAAAGGTGATTTTTTTGTTTGTTTTTGATTTGGCTGCTTTATAACTTTATTTATAACCAGCCCTCAGTTATTCACAGTGACTGTAGATTTTTTTAAGTGGTGATATTACATTGGTAACCAATGTACAGAACAAGTTTGGTGCATTTTTATCTTTATTACATTTTCTGGAAAATAACATGGATATTATATAAGGTATTCTTATTCTTTAGATAATAGTTGAGGTTGGTATCAGTCTGTATATCTAGAATCTCCATCTCCTTCATAAAAATGTCTAGATTTCTGTGAGTGCCTCAGAGGTATGCTTTCTCTAGCCCACTCCATGGATGTGCTTGGGAATGTGGGTGGTATATCCTCTCAGGTTACCACATCTTTAATGGTAAACTGGCCTTTCTTGCCACACTTCTCTGCAGGACCATTCTGCTAAGTTCAAATTGGAAAGAAAGAGGGCGAGGGATTGTGTTGTTATTATAGTTTCTTATAAAATAGTGATATGGTAAAAAAAAGTTAGATTTGTCCCCAAACTGTCAAATATATCCAAACCATAAGAGGGAGAAATGAGTATTTTGTAAGAGGAAATCTAGAAGCATTCTCTTTTATGAATGTTGGTTGGCATTTTTGAACTTAGCACAGCCTTAAGGGAGGCTGTTTTCTAGTAAGCAAAAATACATAGATGAACAATGAAAATCTAGTATTTATTATTTTTGAGAAGAATGTAACCCTATGCAATACAGGCTTTGATTTCTTTTATGTACTGATACCAGAAGTTTAGAAAGGAAATATACAGTGTCTCACTCCAAGGTCTCTATTAATATACACAATTTGCTTTCTCACTCACACACATACACATGAACACACCTAAACACACACACACACACACACACACACACACACACACACACACACACACACATTTATATGCAGAACTTAAAATGATTTAGATGTTTCTGTTTATGGAAGAAGTAGATCCTGGTTTCTAAATCCTGCAGTAATTATTTTTTGAAGCATGAGATTTGATTATCCATTAATGATTATGCATACTTCATAACACTTTTTGCTGTCACTTTTTGCAGCCCTTACTGAAAAGAAGTTTCAAAAGTTTGCTTAGGAAGATCAAAGGGTAAATTAACTATCAGATTTGCCAAGAAATGTCTAGGGTTTTAGGGAACTCTGAAGTGAAGCCTGGGCTGATTGCTATTTCTAAGGGATACTGTTACAATGAAGAAATTTAGAGGCTTGAAAACATGAGTGAATTTGAAGAATGGAGCATGTAGGCACTAATTAAACAGCACATAAAAATGTGATATTTATAATTTAAGAATGGGTCCCTAATAATGAAAAGAAAATATAGGCTATTCATCTTCTTTGAATGACATCGAAGAATATAGTTATTGTCTTGGTAAAAATCTTTTACTGTTTTGAAAATTCCTGTAAAATATATTTGTTTGTTTTGGGGACCATAAAAATAGACACCAAAGCAAAGAGAGGGTCTATTTAATGTATAACATTGACAAAATTTGGCTTTATATACAGAGAAGAATAAATTTGGTTTCTGTTTTGCCAATCCAACAATAGACTTGAAGCATTAAAACTCTGAGCATGAATGGTTAAATGCTACTTATATATGATAACATAGTGAATTCTTTGTAACTTAGTAGAAGAGAAAAAAATTTTAGGTGAAAATTTAAAAGTCTAAATTCTAAAAGAATAAATGGTTAGGTTACCTCCAGGCTACACTCCCAGACCTATATTATATTTTTTTTATTTGGAAACAGGGTCTCTTAAGCCAGCAGGGCTGGCTTTGAACCTGCGTGATCCTCCTGCCTCCGTCTCCCAAGAGCAGGGATTACAAGCGCGCGCCACCACGCCCGGCTAAGAAACAGTTTTTACATGCAAAATAAAATAGGATCAATTATGAAAATATGAAATTAATTCTTTAAGAATAAGAAAAAGAAATTAAATGGAAAAATAGGCAAAGGGTATGAATTGGTAATTTAAAGAAAAGCCTGAATTGTCAACGAGTATATAAACTAGTAATCTAAGAAATGAAGCTGAACAAAATACTTAAATATTTTACATACATCAGATTAGAAAGAAACATGTTACCAAGATTGGAGAGAAGACTATGGAAGGGGAATTATCATTTTTATGTTTTATGTTTTATGTTGTTCTATTAAAATAAATGGTGCAACAATTACTTATGAGAATTAGATTGCCAGTCTTCAGTGGAAATAAGTATATGGATGCCTTTTTCTCAATTAATTTGTATAATTGTAATTAATTAAACAGATACTCTTGAAAATTAACCAGTTAGTTTGGTTGGATTGATGTTATGGTTAGAGTAATGGTCCTTCATTTCACATGAATTAGTCACACAATTTCTTCTCTTTTTAAAAATTCTGCCAAATATTTTGAAACTTGGCATATGAACAGCTTTTTATTTTTCCAAAGAAAAATAAGTTTTATTTAGAAAAGTGAGAGATTTGGGAGAGGAGGCAGGCCATCTTAAGAAGTGGATAGTGTCCAGGCAAGGGCATCTTTTCAACTTTTTCAGTTCTTTTATAGAAACCCCACAAGGGAGTGGGTGGGATTGCACAGTAAAGATTTGGACTTTCTCTTAATCTTTAGGTTCCCGGGAAATAGGGGTGGTAAGTGGTTGGTGTTCAACCCTTGTCCTCCTCCTGGACACTTTGTTTACTAAGCATCTTAGGAATCTCAGATGGAAAGAGAGGCAATTATGATTAAAAGTGTAGGCTCATTGAGGATTTTGCCTAAGACTAAACACACCCTTTGGAATGGAGCAAGAGGTTATGAACTTTCCAGATTTTAAAACTATATTTTTTGTTCATTTTCCAATTTGTCTTCTTTTTATCCAATATTTTATTTCTTCTATCCTACCTCATTTTGTCTCCCCCGAGACTTTGATCACTTAATCTTAAAGGACAAAATTCTGTCTTCTATAGCTTCTTAAGGGTTTAAAATTGCATTTTATTCATTGCTTCAGAAATTTTGTATAGTATCCCACTTTGTAAAATTGAAAATGACAGACTTTTCTTTTATAAATGAGTATGTATGCTAAATGTCTATGTATAAATAATCGTTGATAAGCCGGGCGTGGTGGCGCACGCTTGTAATCCCCGCACTTGGGAGGCTGAGACAGGAGGATCGCACGGGTTCGAAGCCAGCCTCAGCTGCTTAGTGAGGCTCTCAGCAACTTAGTGAGACCCTGTTTCCAAATAAAATATACAAAAATAGGTCTGGGAGTATAGCCCGGAGGTAGAAAGCCTCTGGGTTCCACCCCCAGTACCACCAAAAAAAAAAAAATCGTTGATACTATAAGGTAATTGCTTCTCCATCAACTTACTCTGTTATAGACATTATCTTATATATTTCAAAGGTTAATCAGTTGTTCACATCTCCATCTATCTCCTATACCAGAAAAGAAACTGCTAGTTTAGAATTTCCATTTGTACAGTTACTAATTACCCCTAATTTGTTTTTGTTTTCTTTAATTTTTGTTTTTGTATCAATTTTTTTCATAATTGTATTGTAAAGTACAACTTTTAGACTCCAGATCCTCTCTGATCTATGACCTACTACAGTTTTTGTGCTCTTATTTTCCTATCATGCCAGATGTTCTGTCACTCTCTATTCCAGAAAGTCCTTATGATTTCTTACTTGGGTGAAATTGTATAAAATTAATTTTTAATCTGCATTTTATTATTTTAATGGCATTTTGACAGAAATAGGAAACTAAGAAGTCACTCTTTCATTTTGAACTACATATGCTCCTCTATTTTTACAGGATGCCTTCCATTTAGTTAACAAATTTAGAGTTCTCACTAGTCAATCATATCTTGTACCTCTGACCAAACAACTTCAAAATTTCCATCTATGAAGCTATGAGTTTTCCTATTACTTTTGTGTCATCTTAGTAAAAAAAGAAAAAGTGCAAAAAGTCTCACAAATCACTACACTTGTTAACAATTGGACCTGGGGGCTCTCTGCTAATCTGTGCCTATTCTGTGTCCAACAGCAGACTCTACTTCCATCTTCCCCAGGGTGAAACACAAAGTCTCAGGCCCCGCAAATCTATCATTTGCCCTGTGAGTCCCTGCAGCTGTGCTGGGTGGTCTCCTGTGGGGATGGCTAGTTTACTCAAGGTGTTGTTGATCACAGCTCTAGATCTCTGGAGGATGAGGTTGGCTCAGTCATCACTGCTGGAGGTTCTAGCTGGGCAGTAGAATCTCTTTGGAGCAGAGTAAGGTGTCAACTGCTTTTAATTCCAATTAACTGCATCTGCTTACTTCAGATCAAGTCATTGGGTCTTTTGCTGGGGGTCTCTGGAGGCCAACGTGCCAGCGTTTCTGGCAAGGTTAAGCACGATGGTGCTGCCACAGCCCCTGCAGCTGCATCTGATTTTTCCCTGGGAAGCATGCAGGATACTTTGTGTCCTGTGTTCTGTCTTTTGGTTTTGTCTCAATCACCTTTCAATTTTTCATTGATTTGTTCAATTTTTTGGTGTGCTTTTCTCTTGTCAAGATGCTGGTTTTGTGGCAATAGAAACAGTAGCAGGACTAAGATGTGCTGCTTCCCTCAGTCATCATCTTCCCAGGATTATACACTTTGTACCATTAAGGCAAAGTTATTTCAATTAAGAAAAGTACCCTATGCTCACTCTATTCCAATTCACTCTTATATGTTCAAATTTATATTTCAAAAGCAGGCCTTGGTTTTTAGTTTGAGCCATACAAGAAATAAAGCAAATAAAAATCTTTTAAATATCAAGAATCTTAAGTTTGAATAATAAAACATTTTAAGAATATCTATTTCAATGACCTTCTCTATGGGTAAGAAAATTAAAGTTTAAATTCCTATTCTAATACAACCCTTTTCTGAAATCAAATGAGAAACTCAATGTTGAATATACAAGACCTACTCACTGTGCAAACCCTTATGCCATGGGAATATAGTTTCTAAGAGAACTGCTGCAACACTGATGACTTATGGCTGACCACAATAATGCTGTTACTGTCATGAACTATTCTGTACAATCCCAGGAGACCAAGCTTCCCTTTCCACATCAATCATTACAGAAGTATTGAATGGGTGACTAATAATGTTGCTGGCCTGTGGTTATATTCATGTCTCTTTCTGGGAGAACAATAATCTTCACATTTCTGCACTGGCCCTGGGCAGAGAAGACAATAAGAATAAAATTTTCTATTTTCTGTCCAAAGGATGAAAATGCTACCCCAGAGGCTGCCCATACTGAAAGTTGAATCTGCAGTTCATCTTCAAATGGTAATCACCTATTTACCAATAAATCCATAGTATCTGGTTGTGGGGTGCAAAGTTTAAAAGATGTTACTTGTTGCTGGACTCATCTCAATTTTGAATTAATTGACAATTAGATGATTGGGAAATTCTTGCATATGCCAATTGTATAATTACTTCTGCACAAAGAATGTCACCAGAGTGACTTCAAATCTGTTGATTATCATTCAAGAATAGTTGTATTGTCTGATTTAGATAAGATCCTGATTATCCATATCTCATATAGAAGACTGCCAAGTGACAACAGGTCACTAGAAGAGGCATCTCAATGAGATCAAACCATTTACATTAAAGATAGAGTAAGATGTCATGTAGTATAGATTGCGTGTTATTCCCGTAATATACAATAATTGTTTACTTCTACAGTGGCTACTTCTATCTTTCATCTTCTAAAGTGCTATATGTTCACATTTTTCATCATTCAAGAATATCCACTTGTTTGTTCTATTTTGCCTAAGTAAAATGCTGCAGTGAATTTAATCTTCTGACCCTATTTTGAGCAATTTAGATAAATGTTCATTTTCAGTCCATTTATTAACTGTGATGTTTAACAAGTCCTTCAACTTCTTTGAATCTGATGGGTACTTTGTATGTATAATATTGTTTTAGATATGCTGCAAATATAATTAAAAGGCATCTTCTATGCCCTTCATCTCACTAGCCCAAACAGCTTTGAGTATAATGTCTTATGCATAAGAAACAGATTGTGAGTTTATGATATTAACTAAATTAAGACATGGTCCTTGGCTTTCAGTTAAAGTATAATATGTGAGTTGAGAGCTATTCTAGCCTTTATTATCTAGATGACAATGGTGACTTGAATTCTCTAAATATGTGATTTATGAAAATGTAGAGCTTCCATTAGTACTTTGTTTATTCTTTATATAGGGAAGTTAATGGGAGATATAGATATGCTGCCATTCTCAGCTTCTTAGTTTCTTCTGTCCTGCAGTATATCACTTCAATGTGAATCTGGTTCCTTAGCTTATTTCAGTAGCAAAATATTACTCAGACAGGCATTTATAAAGTGTATAGATCTTATTTCTTCTTAATTTTAAAAATTAAAATATTCCCAATGTTATTTTTGACTCATATCTATTTTCTATCTATCAACTTTTATCTCTCTCTGTATATACATATATACACATATATACATCTGTGTGAATATATATTGTTTGTAAGATGTATAATATATATATTTTATATTTACTTAAAGCATTTTTATACCATGGCATTTTGATGTACTTATCATTCTATTCCTGATTTTTTCCACAAATGTTTTTTAATCTATTTTGATATGCATAATTTGTTTACATGGTTTTCTAGAATGGTTACATAAAGCTTTTATTAGGTTGATTTCTACATACTCCATAGATGTTATCAATATTTTTGAAATATATTAGTATGTAACTGGTAATTGCTATTGTAGATAAACTTTGATGATTATTTGAGTGCTGTTCATGTGTTCATTATATTGCCATAATGTCTCACTAATTTCAGTAGTTAATCTATTATTTCTTTCTTTTTTTGTGTGTGTGGCACTGGAGATTTAACCCAGGTGCGTTCTAGCTCTAAGTTACACCCCAACCCTATTTTTCACTTTTTAAATTTTTGAAACAGAGTCTCACTAATTTGTGAAAGCCTCAATAAGTTGATGAGGGATAGCTGCAAACCTGTAATTCTCCTGTCTTAGCCTTCCAAGTATTGGAATTATAAACATGCACCACCACACTGAGCTGATTTTGTGTGTGTGTGTGTGTGTGTGTGTGTGTGTGTGTGTGTATCTTTTTCAAATAACATTATGGCTCAGTTTGAATAGTTACGTTTTTGTTTATCTTACCCTACTGCATTGGCCAAGACTTCAATAATATAAGTACACATGAATCTTTCAGTTGTCAAAACTGGCAAATGAGAAATGGGAAATTGGTGGTGAAATGATTTTTCTCCTCTTATTCTCTTGCCCTTTTCATTTTACACTCTCTCAGTTCTAGATACTCTCCTGAACTTCGAACATCTTTTTTTGTTTTTGTTTTTGCATTGTGCCAAGATGTATCCCTCTACTGATAAACTTTTAATTCAGCTGATGTGATGATGGTCAGTCTCTTGAGGAAAGCCCTCATTCTTATCATCAATCAATGAGTTTTTCTTAAACCTTTTTCTTCTTTAAAAAGATTGGTGTATTTTATAATAATAAATTTATAATAATAAAATATTTTTGTTTTTATTAATGAGGTAATTTTATGCAAATAAGTAGAGTTAAAGGATAAAATCAATTTAAGTATTGTGGCAAGGCTCAATGAAAACTTGTGAGAAGAGTATTTACATATAAATTGATGATGATTTTGGGTATTGTTTTTAAAGTAAAGAGATTCTTATATATTCAATTTGATTTAACTAAATTGTATTCTATCAGAGATGAGAAGATGCTTATCTAGGGAGGTATTAATAATTCCTTTTGATAGAGACAAGAAATCTTTAGCATGTGTTTTTTGTATCTCTGGCAGATTGCAATAAACAATTTTGGAGAGAAAGTGAGAGTGATTGAAACATAGGAACCTACCAGTGAAATTTTTATGGATGTTTGTGGCCCTCAAATCAGTAACATAGAGTCTATATTTCTTAATAGGACTTAAAGGCTCCTGCTGAACTTAACTCTCAAGATTTCTAGGCCCTCCACTGATAATAGAAAATAGTGGGATAATTTCTTGCTCTAAAGACCTTTGAGATCTTTAAAAAGCTGTTCAGTGTGTGAAGTTAAAACACACACACACACACACACACACACACACACACACACACACACACACACCACACACACAGAGAGAGAGAGAGAGAGAGAGAGAGAGAGAGAGAGAGAGAGAGAGAGAGAGAGAGAGAGAGAGAATATACCTGAGCACATTATTTTTGGTAGTAGCTTTATCTCTTTCTGTATTATAATTTTTCAGAAACATTAGGATCCTTTTGTGGATTGCTTCTTTTTCTATGGAATTCTGGCTTTTAGCTTTCACCTGGGCAGCTTTTGAAAACAAAATGATAACAAAAGCAACATGCAGTCACTTCTTTGTTGTGTGGGCTTTTTCACCCTTATAGTCTTTTTATCTTTACATACTCCCTTTTGTCTGACATTTCTGCATTCATCACCCCACATCTAGTTGCAAAAAGGGTATTATGAGATGGATAGCTGAGGAGACGACTGGAATACAGACAATTCAAGTTTTTCATTTCCTTTGTAGCTGGAGTTTTAATAGTTCTCTAAATCTATATTTATGTTCTCATCAAAACCCCCCTTTAAAAGAAAGCAGATAGTAGTCTTTCTTTCTGTCTCATTTCCCAAATGCTTTCTATTATTCCTATTTTTACAATGTTAATAATTCTCTTTATTGCAAAAGATAAGATAAAGAGATTCACTTATATTCAATGCACTAACTAACTACCTTAGTGCTCAAAGTCCTCAGAATCCCCTCTTCCAAAAGTTAAGGTAATTGCACTCCTAGGCTTTCTTTTTCTAAGTCAATGAGCAGCAGCCTGTGGAACAAGAATTCAAAGGGAGATTTTCTGATGGGTGGTTTTGTCATTTTCAAATTGTGCGTATCCTGCTGGAGAGTTGGAAATGGGGCTTGAAGCGAGATTCTTAAATGGGTAAAACATCTTCTTAGAAAGTCAATGCCAATTACCTAAGAATTATCTTTGATGAGTGATATATTTGCTTTTTAAGACAATCCAGGTACTCTAATTTTGCTCATCATCAAAAACATTATAGCACAAAGCACTTTAAAATAATTGAAAATGAATTTCTATGTGTAGTTGGAAAGTTAATTTTATTGATTCCTAGGTGCCTTGTATCTTATATTAGAAGGAGGTACATTCAAATTGCTTGAGAGTGACACAATGTGTATAGTAGAATTACAGCCATGTAGTATATACTCATTAGTTATCTTATTGCATCAAAATGTCTAGCCCAACAGTGAAGGTTTAGTGTACCATCTGGCTACTGGTCAATCTTTGTTATATATACTTAGAAACATATGGATTAAATGAATATGCATTTCAAGTTGGTCTTATTTTTATGCAGGTAGAATAAACAACTTGGTAACCAATTTTTTCTTTTTAATATAGTTGATATGTTTGTACTTCATTTTCTAGCACTGCTTTTCTTAGCCCTTGCAGTCTCTGATATTTTTAGCTTGTGGATTTAATAATGCTAATTCCTGAATCAACCTTCCATCACTGATGGAAGTCAATACTTTAGGATCCCACAGCCAGTTACAGGCAGAACCTCGTATTTCTCATGCTGTCTTAAACCTGGTTTATACTATTCAAAGTTTGTCCTGGGTCAGTGTAGTTCCTAAAATTCAGGATTTTTAAAAATTTATTATATCAAGCCAGGTGTGTTGGCACATGTTTATAATCCCAGTACTTAGAAGGCTGAGACAGGATTGTGGTTTGCAGCCAGCCTCAGCTACTTAGGCCCTCCACAACATAGTGAGACCTTGTTTCAAAATAAAGAATCAAAGAAAGGGCTGGGGGTATAGGTCAGAGGTAGAATGCCCCTGGGTTCCATCCCCAGTACCACACATACACAAAAACAAATTCTATCTATCCAAATTATGTGATGATATTTCTTCCTTTTCCAGGGTGGCTGGGTCCATTACCATCTCTAGACTCTCTAAACAGTCATTAACAATTACCTTTCTAACTTTGAGTGTCTTTAGTCCTTAAAAAATATTTCTTGCTGCTTCCACCCACCGTATTTGATTCTCTGTAATGCAGACCTTGGAGATATGTAACTCAAGGTCACTATATTATTTAAACAGATTTGACCTCCTGTAATATATAGCTCTTCATGCATGACTATTGTATTATACTGGGTTTGCTTATTTATAGCTTTCTTATTATCTTTCTTCTGAGACTTCAGGATGTTTTAAAGCAAATGCACTAATTAAAGTTTTGTGATTTAATTCTTGGTTTTCAAACTAATTGCGATGAACAATTTAGTAATACATAAAAAGTATAAAGCTGAAGGAATGTATTATTAGTATGTGTTCTATCAGCCGAAATCCTACTTTAGTATTTCTTTATTTCTTTGGAATTTAGATATGCAAGACACTGGATTATTTTCAATCATGCTATCTTTTAAAGGGAAAATGGATGCTTGCATGAAAAGAAAGTTGAACACAGAGCATAGTGGTACATGTCTGTAATCTCAGTTCTTGAGAGGCTAAGACAGGAGGATCACAGGTTTGTGGCCAGCCTCAGCAACTTAGTGAGGCCTTCCACAAATTAGTGAGACCCTGTTTCAAATAAAAATAAAATGAGTCTAGGAGTGAGTACCCAGAGGTAGAAAACGCCTGGGTTCAATCCCTAGCACTGAAAAGAAAATTGAATATATAATACTTACTTGTAATACCTAGCTACATTCTATTCTCAGAATATTCCATGGTGTTTATCATTTCCATATTTTTGCTCTTAAATTTTCTATGACTAAAATATCTTCCTTTAATTCCTTCAAATGACTGACTGTTTTTCTTTGAAGTTTTCTGGTAAAACTAATACTAATTACTAATATTAGATGTTCTCCTTGGTGTTTCCAAAGGCCTCTGTACTGGCTGCTATTCTAGCACTTCAATCCCTGCCTAGTACCCAAATATAGCTTTTTATTTCAATTTAAGATTTAAATGTAGAAGTAAAAATTATGACTTTTTTAGGTGTGGTACTGGGAATTGAATCCTGGAGTAGTGTGCCTCTGAGCTACACCCCCAGTCCTATATTTTTCTTTTTCTTTATTTTGAAACAAGGTCCTACTAAATTGTTGAAAGCCTCACTGGGTTGCAGAGGTTGGTGGCAAACCTGCCATTCTTACCTTACCAAGTACTAGGATTACAGGTGTGCACCACCACACCCATCTATGACTTATTTTTAAATTTAATTTTGTGTATTGTTGGTTTTATTTGCTTTTGAATCAAAACCATGCATATTTTTATTATGACTTATAACAAGTCTTAATATTTGGTAAGATGGTTCACCTTTGAATTTTTTCTAAGTTGACATTTAATGTTTACCCTTCCTCATAAATTTGAGAATAGGCTCATAAATATCTGGTTATAACATTGATAAAAACTGAGAACCTTTTTCAAAATAAAGTGTTAAAAAATAGGACTGGAGGTGTAGCTTAGAGGTAGAATGCCCCTGGATTCCATCCCCAGTACTGCAACAAAACAAAACAAAACAAACTGCATTGAATATGTGGCTTAATCTTAGATAAATTTTCTAGGAATATTAAATCACACCTTTCCTGATCATGGTACACATCTATCATGCCTATTAAAGCACTTAAAATGCAACCCAATCTTCTGTTTTAGAAGATGTAAAAGATTGGTAGATAATTCTTTGACTATTTATAGATTCTATTGCTATTTTAAATGATATTTTAGATTGCACAAAAGTTTCTAGTTAGTGGTATAGAAAAACTATTCATTTTCCAAGTTGAACTTATACCTTTCAAGAATTAGAAGCATTCATATTAGTATTAATAGCTTATTATTAGCACATTTTAAGCATATGTAAAAAATGGGTTAGTATTTAATTTCTCTTCCAATCCATAAAAGTCATGCTTTTTTTAATACATTGTAGAACTGGACAAACTCTCTAATATTAACTGAAAATTATGTCTGTGGGCATATAGTGTTTTCTTGATTTTTCTTTTTTTGTGTACTTAGGGTGGAACCCAGGGGCTTTTCTACCTCTGGGTTATACTCCCAGACCTATTTTATACTTTATTTGGAAAAAGGGTCTCATTAAGTTGCTGAGCGCAGAATGCCCCTGGGTTCTATCCCCAGTACTGAAAAAAAAAAAAAAAAAAAGGAGAAGGAGGAGAAGGAGGAGGAGGAGGAGGAGGAGGAGGGAAACAAATCTACCATATACAGCAATACACTTCTGAGTATGTACCCAAAAGAATGGAAACCAAACTACCAAACTAATGCACGCATATCTGTGCTTATAACCACACAATTCATAGTTGCCAAACTATGGAACCAACCAAGTTGTTCATAAACGGATGAATGGATTTTAAAACTATGGCATATATACACAATGTAATTTTACTCAGCCATAAAAAAATTATGTCATTTGCAGAGAAATGGATGGAACTGGAGCTCATTAAGCTAAGTGAGGTTAATCAATAACTAAAAGTGAAAAATGTGATGCTCTCCCTAATATGTGAAAGCTAGGGAGAAAAAGAATTATAGTAAGAACTCTATATGAGGAAGGAGAAACCATAGATGAGCAAATAAACAATCTAACTGAAGGGGAAGGGAGGGGAGATAGGTAAATTTCTTAAAGTATATAATGTATATTCATAAACATATCAAAGTTAATTAGTAAGCCAAACATGAAAAGGAGATAGAGAAATAGGAATAGAGTAGAAAGTGGGGAGGGGCTAAATAAGTGATGTGTGCATGTATGCCTCTATCATTTTTACCCCATTAAGATGTATGACTACAATGCACCAATTAAAAATAAAAAATAAAAAAATTAAAACTAAATAAAAAACTAAAAAATAAAAATAAATAAAAAAATAAATAAAAATAAAAACTGTAAGAACACAAATATCTCTTATGGTTACTGGTATAAAACTTTGAGAAAATAACCAACTGAGTCTGGAACACAGAAAAATTACATATCAAGATAAAATGAAATTTATCTTTAGAATGAAAAATGATTTAACATCTAAATGTAATATACCATATCAACAGATAAAAATTAAAATTCTCACATGATAATTTCAATTAATGAAAAAAATTGGTAATTTTAGCACCATTTTTATGATAAGAATGTTGAGCAAACTAGGGAAATAGGATAACTTTCTTAACCTGAAAAAAGATATATATGAAAAAAGCAGCAGTTGAGATCATAGTGAATGGTAAAAGATTAAATGTATTCTCGCCAAGATCAGAAACAAGTCAAATATGTATGCTTCTGTCACTTTTACTTAACATTATACCATTATACTGAAGGTTTTATTGATTTATTTTTTATTTTTATTTTATGTGCTTTTATTGGTGTATTATAGTCTCACATCATAATGTAAATCATTTTGACAATGACATACATGCACACAGCAATTGGTGGCCACCCCCCCACGTCCCCATTTTTCTCCATTCAAATGCAGAGTACCGAGATTGATGTTAGTATATTCACATGCATACATATAGTCATTGGTAGTATTTTCATTAATGAAGGTTTTAATTTTGGCAGTTTTAGACAAGAAAAGGAAAATACACTCAAACTGGAAAAGATAATATAAAATTATATCTACTTACAGATGTTATTATCTAATATATACAAAAATATATTAAAAACTTTTTGACTAATGGAAGATTTTATAAATTTTATAGGATAAATGATCACACAAATCAACTACATTTCTATACATTATAAAAACAATTCAAAAATTAAATGAAGAAAATAATTCAAAATAGACCTGGGAATGATGGCATATGCGTGTGATTCTAGCATTTGGGAGGCTGAGACAGGAGGATTCAGGTTTGTGGACAGCCTCAGCTACTTAGTGAGGCCCTTTGCAACTCAGTGAGACCCTGTTTCAAAATAAAAAATAAAAAGTGACCGAGAAAAGCGGGGCTTAAGAGCCCTGCTAACAACCAATCTCCATTATCACAAAATCAGCGCCTTTCATAGCCAGAAAACACCATCACCAGAGAAACAAAAAAACCACCAGGCTCCAGAGAGAAAGCAGACTGAGAACAGAGCTCAGAGCCACAGAGGAGATACACCGGCCTCACGCCCGAGGACGCGGCAGCAGTGCCATACTGCCAGCGGCAGCAGCGAATTCATTGGACGGCTACAGCAAGCCAAGGTGAGCCACTGTGGAACAGCCAGGCGGGAGCTTTCGGGTGCAGAGTATTTAAAGCTCCCAGTGGCTGAGCTCAGCACACACTGCACGGACTCAGAGTGGAAATCAAAATCAGGGAAGAAAAAATACGCCAGCCTCACGGCCGAAGGCATGGCAGCAGCGCCATATTGCCATCGGTGGCAGCAGCAGTGAATTCACCGAGTTCAGTACAGCTACATCTGCGAACTCAAGAACAGTGAGTCAAATTGCGGACCACAGAGGAGAAATCACAGTACTCTACTCCCTGGGACTTGACCCAGTGGGGGAGTGGCAGTGGCAGAGATATCACACCATAGGAGAACGTGCAACCTGGCACCACCCATAGTTTAAAGCAGCCTCTATCGACTCCCTGGGTCAGAGACTCTGTGATACAACCCAGTAAAGGAGTAGTGGGGTCTGAGATACTACAGACTCAAGATCCAGAGCACCTTAAGCGGAGTCATAGTGATCCAAGGGAAGAACCCAGAGAAGGCACAAACTTCCGAAATCATGGGAAAGAGGAATAACACTGGAGCAATGAATGCCCACAACCCCACAACATCAGAACCCAATAAAACAGAAAATCAGAGATTTCAAGATCAATTCAGGAAAATAACTGTAGAAATAATAGAGGTGCTTCGAAAAGAATTCAGAGAGAGCCAAAAAGAGATAAAGGATGCAATTAATGAAGTAAAGGCCTCAATTAAAAGCACAAACAACCGATTAGACCACATGGAGAACAGAATCTCGCTCTTAGAAGATGATCATTCCAAAAATGAACACATAGTTTCTAATCTAGAAAAAAATATCCGACAGCAGGAATCTGATATTGAAGAAATATGGGCCCATTTTAAGAGAGCTAACCTAAGAATAATTGGAATAGAGGAAGGAAAAGAAAGTGAAACCAAAGGAATCAACAATCTCTTCAAGGAAGTAATAGCAGAAAATTTTCCAAACATAGAGCAAGAGGTTGATACACAGATCCAGGAAACTTATAGAACTCCCTTTAGACAGGATCGGAGAAGAGGATCCCCACACCACATAATTGTCAAAATGACCAATGTGGAAGCCAAGCAGAGAATCTTAAAGGCAACAAAAACAAAGGGCCAAGTGACATTCAGAGGCAAACCAATTAGAATCACTCCAGACTTCCCAAACCAAGTCATGAGAGCCAGAAGGGCTTGGAGTAACATATTCCAAACTCTGAAAGAAAACAACTTCCAGCCAAAAATTTCCTACCCAGCAAAACTTTCTATCAAAGTAGAAGGAAAAATAAGAAGCTTCCATGACAAACAGAAACTGAAGGAATTTATGTCTTCAAAACCAGCGCTAGAGAAAATACTCAAAGAGATTAACTTCAAAGAAGAAATAGGTAATACACACCAGAACCAGAGAAACAAGATTTTCCATTCAACAGACAACTAAGATTGGTTATCTGTGGAGATTCATTATTTATGTTAGTCTTTTACCTATCTCTAAATTGTATTGTTTGCCTTTATTGTTGTTAATTTTTAGGATTTCTAGTTGGAATATTAATATACCTTCAGATATAGCATTTGGAAATATTTTATCCCATTCTATTAGTAACTGTTAACTCTGTTTAACATTGTCTTTGGATATACAATTTTTTTTTATTTTTTAGGGAGTTTGTATAGTCTTCTGTTGCCTGTGCCATTGAAATCATATCCAAGAAATCACTGCCAATTTCAATGTTGTGAGGTTTTATGACCCAGATTTTCTTCTAAAAGTTTATAGTCTTAAGATTTATATTTAGGTCTTTTATCTATTTTGAGTTAATACTTGTATATGGGATTAGGTAAGGGTCCAATTTCATTCTTTTCCATGTAATTATTATTTTTCAACAATATTTAGTTAAAAGATTATTATTTCCACCACCAAATGTTTGTGGAAACCTTGTCAAAAATAACTTGACAATATAGGGAAGAATTTAGCTCTAGGCTTTTATTTAACTCCAATGGTTTATATATCTGCCTTTTGAATAGTACTACACTGTTTCAATTATTGTAGCTTTATATGGTTTGAAATCAGAAAATATATATCTTCTAGCTTTGTTCTTTTCCAAGATCGTTTTGGGTATCTAGAATCCATATTCCATATTAGGATAGATTTCTTTTTGAAAAATAAATATATAAATATATGATAGTTTCACCTAAAAAAATAGAAAAAAATATCGTCTGGTAAGAAAGAAAGCAAAAAGAAATATTGAAATGTTATCTTTAAGTCATCAAAAGCTTGGTATCAGACAAATGAAACTGTTATGTGAGATTATCATTTTTAATTTTGGATAAATTGCTATAATACTAGATGTCAACCACTAAGTCAAGCATGGGAAGGAGGGATGGGGAGAGAAGGGGGTGGGGATCGGGTGGAGGCAGACTGGGTGATGTGTGCATGTATGTCTACAAAAGTTTGTATCCCATTATGATGTATGAATACAGTGCACCAATAAAATAAAATTTAAAAAAAAGTGGGTCTGGGGGATATAGCTTGTAGGTAGAATGCTCCTGGGTTCTATCCCCAGTACTGAAAAAAAAAGGAAAATAATTTAAAATAACATTTAAAAGAACTAAATATTAGGAATATGTTTTTAAGGGTAAACATAATATTTATAATTTGAAAATGACAAAATATTGTTGAAAAAAATTAAAGATCTTTGCCAGTGGAAAGATTCCCTATAGTCATGAATTAGAAGATTATGGTAAAAATACTCCCTCAATTGATATGCAGATTCAGTACAATTCCTGTTAATATATGTATGTATATAGGGCAATTTTGTATGTATATATATGTATGAATGTATATACATGTAGGTATATATTATATATGTATGTATATGTACATACATGTATGTATGTGTGTATATATATATATATATAATATATTCTTATATAAGCTAACAAATTGATCTAAAATTTATTTGGAAGTTACAGAGTCTCAGAAGCAAAATAATCTTGAAAAATAAGAATTAAATTTGAGGACTCCACTTCAAAACTTACTACAGAATAACAGTATTCAAAACAGTGTTCTTTTAGCATAAGAATAAAAATATGGATCATTGGAATGCAATTGAAAATCCTCAAGAATTACTCAAAATTAAGCGTAATTGACTTTCAAAATAAGTGTCAAAACAATTCAAATTAATGGAGGAAAAATAGTTTTCTCAACAAATGGCGCTACAACAATTGGCTATCCACATACAAAAAAAATTGAAAATCATCTCACACTATATAGACATGCTGGAGATGGTGTGGAAAGAGAATGTGCACAGGTTGTCCGTAGAAATATAAATTAGTATGGGCATATGGAAAGCAGTATAGATAAAACAGAAATAACTGCCACATGACACAGAAACCTTATTACTGGGCATATATTTAAAGGAATTGAAATCAGTATGTTAAAGAGACATTTGAACTTTCATGTTTGTTGCAGAAACATTTATAATAGCCAAGATGTAGAATCAATCTAGGCATTGAGGAATTAATGAATGAATGGATGTTTAAAAGGTGGCATATATGCAAACTGGAATATTTTCCAATAATAAAAGCAAGTTTATTTTACAGCAGCATGAGCAGAACTTGAGGACATTATGGTAAGTGATGTAAGTCAAGAACATAAAAATAGCTACCATATACATACTGTCATTTCTATGTGGAAGCTAAGAATTTGTTCTCAAAGAAGTATAGAATGAAATAATGGTTATCAGAACCTGGGAAGGTGGTAGGGGAAGGAGTGATAAAAGAGGGATAGTTAACAGATACAAGAGTATAGTTGGATAGCAGGAATAACTTCTAATGAACAGTAGGGTAACACGGTTGATAACAATTAAATATTTTAAAATGTTCATAGAAAGAATGTTTCTAACACAATGAAATGATAAATGTCTGAGGTAATAGGCCAACTGCCTTGATCTGATCATTACACATTGTATACATATATTGAAATGTTACACTATACTCCACAAATATGTGCAATTATTGTGTGTTGGCAAAAAATTAAAACGTAATTCTAAAAGGAAATTCTCCAGATTGATTTGTACTGTTATTCAGGGATTCAACCACATTTTTATTTTGTTTACTGAATTTTTAAGCTTCAAGATTTTTCAGTTTTTTTTTCTTATAATATCTCTTTGCTAAGTAGTTCATCCAGACTACAAATTGTTTTCCTAATTTTGTTGAATTGTTCATCTGTATTCTCTTGTATCTTGTTGTGTTTCCTTAGAATGATTATTGCTAACTCTTTTCTAGGCATTTTATCAATTTTCTTTTCTTTGGAGTTTGTTGCTAGAGAGTATGTTCTTCTGGAGGCATCATGTTATATTGCTTTATGATGCTTGTTGTATTTCTCTCTTGATATCTGTGCATCTAGCAGTTGCCTCTGCCAATTTTACATAGTGGATTTTGTAGTAAAAGACTTTCTTCTGGAGATATGTCCTAAGGTTTTGGCTGTGTAGGTTATGTTGCCACTTATTTTAGATGGGCATAATAGTAATAGTGTTTATGTAGCTATAATCAGTATTGGTGATGCATGAGTGTATCCCAGAAGCCTGGAATCAGGGGTTTGTGCGATTGCTCCATCTGATGGGAAACTGCTGTCATAGGCAGAAAAAGTTTGTAAGCAGCTCTGGGCATGGGATGCATAGCTGGTGAGTGCCAAGTGCCTGCCAGTCTCTAGGAGTTGTGTGGGAGTAGGGCTGCTCTGGCACTTCTGGGTGGGCAAGGTACAGAATTGCTATCAGTAGTGGCAGGCTATTCTTTTATATTTAAGGGTGGTATGGGGGCCAGGCTGCACTGGCAGGACCAAACAGGCAGCTCCCTGGTGCTGCAGGCAGGTGCAGTGTTAAGATGGTGCTGTGTAACAGGAGCCGGATGGAGGATGCCTCAATGTGGCCTCAGCTCTTTCAATAGGATAATGAGTCATCCTGGATTCTTCAGCATCTCCATAACTGGATTCAGGGTTTGTGAGGGCCACAGGCTTCCCCAGTAGCAAGCACTTCAGGTGTCTGTGTTATCACTGGACAACGGTGAAGGCCTCCTGCTTATCCATTACCCATTGTGCAAGGCCTCTCTTGTTTAGGGTTGAGTTTTGACAGGATGGGAGGTACTGTGTGCTTTGTTCCCTTAATCATAAGGGCATCCAGTGTTGCCATGTTCCTTGGCATCTTTTCCAAGTCCCTGCTTTGCTTCAGTATTCTTCCTCAGACACTTGAGTGGAATGGCAGGCAGCTATTTTGACTCGATTGTGGACCTTCTTTATGGAGGGAGCACACCGCGTACCTCTAGTCAGCCATCTTGCTGATGTCACCTCCATACTCCATCACTTTCTTATATTCTAAATTATGCTGTATATTTTACTCCCCAGAGCAAAGCATGAATTATAGAGTAAGGAACACTTGAATTAAGTTCCAGTTGTACTAGAAAGCTCTATGACTTTGGGTCAGTTACAATACGAATAATAATTTCTGATTCACAGAGATTTTATAAGTATAGTTCTTGACACTTAGAAAATGCTTAATAAATATTGGCTTCATGTGATGATAACAATGGTTAATTATGTCTGTGATGACAAAGGTGGCAATCCTGGTCAACTTACCCTTCTCTCTTCTATGTACCTTCAGTTATAATGAAAGACAATCAGGTCTAGTAAATATGAATAAGTAGCATATATGTGTGTACATGTATAAAGTGTCAGAAACACACTTTATACATTTAGAGGAAATGTTACAGTATACATTTTTTTTCTTAAAAAGTGAACAAAGTGAACAATCTGGATCTGACAATATTATAGTTTAAACACTATTTTGTAGCTTATACTAATTTAGATTTTAAAGAAGGCAATAAGTTTCTGATAATTGTCATCTTTTAAGTAGAAAAATGCTTACATGAGGTAAAGAATTCTCATTTTAATTTAACTTATTTAATTTTTAATATTTATATTGGTACACTGTAATAGTACATCTTAGTGAGGATTGAGTTTATATAAAGAGACATGTACATAGGTCTTGGTATGATTCCTTTCAAGTCCCACCCCTCTGCTCATCTCTTCCTATATATAACAGCTAGATTGGTGACACCTTCATATATGGGTACAGCAAAATTTAAAGTGTGTATATTATTAGTTCTTTCTTTCCTTCCCTCACACCTTCCTCTATCCTCTTCTAGTATTCTACTGGTCCTTCTATCCTCAATTCTCTAAAGTTCCTTTTGTTTTCTACTTTCTCTCTAATTTCCACATATGAGAGGCAACATGCAAGTTCTGATTTTCGGAGATAGACTGATCTCACTTAGAATAATATTTTCTAGTTCCACCCAGTTTTCTGTAAATGAAATAATCTTGTTGTTCTTTATAGTTGAGTAAAATTCTACCATTCATATGTGCCATTTTATTATCTATTTATTTGTTGATGAACACCTATGTTGGTTCTATAATTTGTTTTTTATGAATTGTGCTGCAATAAAATGTATATACATATATTAATATAGTAATTTTATACCTATTTTATCCATCTAAAATGTGAACTGTATTTCAATTTTAGTTTTGAAATTTTTGTGAGTGTCCAATTTACATATTGTGCCTTTTCATACTGTGCTAATGTTTTTAACTGTATACTGCAGAGACTGGATGGAATTATGTCCCCAGAACTTTACTGGAATAAAGTTTGTCCATCTTACAAAGAGACTTTTACCTATTATCTAACACAGTTTGTATCTTCTGATTTCCCCCATTTTAGTAACTCAAGTTTTTCAACATATGGTCAAGGATTAGTACTCATTTGCTTACATCCATCTAAACAAGATATAGGAGAACAGGGCAGGCTAGAGCTGAAGGAAGAACAGCTGGTGGTGGAGATGACGCTCAGAGTACTGTTCACTGAATCCACATGTGATATGGTGATGCTGCCTTTCCTGCTTTCTAGCTTGCAGTGTGTGGAGATAAACTACTAGGAAAAAATAAGGATGTGACTTTGGTTCAAATATGAATTTCTGATAGCGAGAGTTGATTACTCTCCTATAGAAGAGGATATATCCAGTTGTAGAGAAGACTACTATACTTTAAATGCCCATACAATAGTTTAAAAAATCTGGGTTAATATCACATACTTCAATTGTGCTATATATCTATGACATATATTATAGTAAACCATGCCTTCTTTATTTTTCTCCGATTTTTGAACAGAGCTGATAAATTTTTACTCATTTACTCAACATATATTTATTAAATGCTTACTATGTAGTCCTTTATACTTGAAAATCAAAATTAACTTCAGAAAACTTAGTCTTACAGAGTTCTCGGATGGATCCAGTTCTTTCCATTTAATATGGTAACATGAAACACAACACAAAAGTTGTTCCCAATGGGTAAGTTACTATTTAACGTTTTCTATATTTTAATATTCTAAAAATAATCACAGGTTTGAGCTTTTTCATCCATACTCCTTATGACCAACAATAGAATTTTTTCTGAGTAGGTACAGGGAAAAACTTCATGGCTATGGAACAAAGAACAAAGGCAGCTTTGTGTAATGACACATTAGTACTGTGTTCTCATCAACTGAGCTAGACATAAGACCTTGAAAAGAGATGTTCCTTGCATTGAGAAACAAACTCAACATATTTTAAGATTCCACAGATTTCAACAACCAAGAATCTCAAGGTCAACCAGGAAAGAGGTTTATTTGTCTCGAGGCTGTTTAATCTGAGCCTGAATTTAGCAGGCGGTTTTATGTCTTAAATTTTAGGGATCTGACCTGTTTTCCTTTCCCAAAGCAAACATGCTAAGAGTTTGAAATGAACTGTCATCATTGCTGGTAAACATGCACTCAGACCTGACCTGGCTGTACAAATAGAGCCCATTCTCCAGGGTGATCAGAAGCAGCAACGTCTGGCCAAGGAAGGTGGCTAGCCTCATTTACAGACTGTACAATCTAATTCCTCCTTCTGCAAATGTTGATTAAGCTCAGAGAGGATCCTTTGCAAAGCTAATTCAATAGTACCGTCTCCTCTCCCGAAAGGCTACAGGATGATCTCACCATCACATGAGGCCATTAGCTTCCCCTGCAGCAAAACCCACCATCTGGCCATTTGGCCTGGACTCTGCTGATTGGGCTGGGAGCTTTTTTAGCACCCTTACTCTTTTGGTGGGAGTGGGAAAGGTAGACGCTGGGAGGGGAGACTGGATAGCATAGGACTGCTTTATCTCTTAGGGGGCCAGGTGAACTCTAAGTGCTGCTTGATAGCAGCAGGACCTGCCTGACACTGATTATCTATTGTCCAGCATTAGTCACAGATGACTTAATCGTTTATGATCAACATGACATGGTGGACAGATAAAAACAACAACTACTCTTTTTTAAGAACCGAGCAATCTTTGACTTCTAATCCTGTCATTAGACAGCTGATCTATGAAAGTTACTGGAGCATTACTTTTATTAGCAGTGGATAAAGCATTTTCAAAATATCAACCCAAACAACCTAAGCCTGGAATCAAATCTCAGTTTATTCCATTATTAGTCTCTTATGTGACTTGTGATGGTAGTTTCCGTTTTAGCCTCTCTTGGCATTAAAGAGTTAGCATTCTGACTGAATCATTGGTAACAGAGGACAAAATTGAGTATTGTGCTGCCTTCTTGAGTCTCACTCTGGGTTAATTGCTGATAATTATGCAGCTGCTTTTGGTGTTCTATTCAGTTCTATATCTGAACACAGGGTAAGAAAGACATAGGGAAGTTTCAAAGTAAGACCGCAACAAAAAAGCTGCTCATCATCTACCTGATAACTTTATTCTTTGTGGTATGTATTTGCTAGCTTGGGGGTCAAATCCAGAGGCATTTTGCAATTGATCTACTACCTTTTAATTTTTTAATTTTGAGATAGGGTCTTGATATATTGTACAGGCTGGCCTTGAACTTGTGATCTTCTTGTCTCAGCCTCTCCAGTACTGGGATTATAGATTGCACCATCATGACTAGAAATTTTATATTTTTTGAAGATTTTTGTCTAATAATAACTCAAAATAAGCAAAAAAATAGCAATATTCTGTTAACATCTATGAAAAGTTGATATGGCCACGGTTGGGTGGCATATTTAAGAATTACTTTTGAAAAAAAGTGACTTCAATCACTGAATACATAAAAGAAAAGTTAATGAGAATGAAAAAGAGCTTTTTGGCTAGTCCTGATTAGTGCTAAAAGGCCACGTGGTCAAATCAGGATTCAATATCATATGTTTTACATTTAAAATATCACAAAGTAGTTTAGCTTACCTTGTTGAAAGAAGCAGTAAGTCTTGCTTGTTTGAAAAAATAACAAATGTTTTCTTTCTCTTTCCCTCTTTATTTTTTGGGTCATATATTATTTATGTACTTTTACATGTCAAGTGCATTAGAAATAAAACTTAAAGTACTATTAATTAGTGAACATATTGTAATTAAAACAGCATTCAGGGTAACATATCTAACCTAAAAAGCACTGTGGATTTTAAGACATTAATTTACAAGAGGAGGAGAAAAAGGATGTGTACATAGAGTAATATACATGCTGTGTTAGCTAGCTTTGTAACAGAGGGGCCAAAGTACTGACATAAAAAGAGAACACAAAAAAGACTTATTTTAGCTTGAGGTTTCAGAGGTCTCAGTCCATGTTCAGCCAAGTCCATTGCTCTGGGCAAGAGGTCAGGCAGATTATCATCATGGAAGGGCATGGTAAAGGATTGCTGCTTAGGTCATGTTAGCCAAGAAACAGAAAGAGGGACAGGGAGATGGAGGGAGAGAGAGAGAGAGAGAGAGAGAGAGAGAGAGAGAGAGAGAGAGAGAGAGTCAGCAAGAGGCCAGAGGCCAGGGACAGACAGTCCCCAGGGTCACTCCCGGTGACCTACTTCTTCCAGCCATGCTCCATCTGCTTAGAGTTTTCATCACCTCCCAGTAAAGTCCACTCAAATTATTAGCCTATCAGAGGAATTAATCCACCGTTGAGGTCAGAGCCCTCATGATCCAATAATTTCACCTTTGAACTTTGCTTCATTGACTAACACATACATTTTGGAGGGGACATTTTATGTACAAACCATAACATATGCCTATTTATGGATGGAGGAAGGGAAGCTAAATTGGCTTCATTCACCCAATTTCTTCATTTTACCCTCACTCTAGCATAGCCTCAGGAAATAGATTCAGCCCGTTCACATGAAAAAAGCATATCATGGGAAGGAACCATTTACATCTATTTCTCTGTCTCCCACCCTGAGCCAAGCAGGGTGATCATCATGCCAAAGTTTAGCCATGGACAACATTCACTTATATCCTCTTTTTTATATAATTTCTAGATGAGTACATGCCAGCAACTGACAAGAAATTTAGCTTAGCTTGTGGTTTGGTTGGAATGCATGTGGATGACAGAACTGAAGGTCATTCACAGGCAGATATTTCACCAACTAGAGTGAAGTGCAGTGGGTCCAGCTGAAAAGCTATGAGATAAAAGAACGTGGCATTGACGAGAGCAGCAGATGCTGCATAGCTACTCACAGATAGTTTTGAGGAAGGAGTGGATGTTAAATGAGTTTTTATAGGAAGGTCAACAATCTCAAGTGTGGGAAAATGGTTTTCCTATAAATGAACAAATGTGCATTTATTGGGTGATGCCCATACACTAGGTGTTAGGTGGTTTTCTATGCGCCAACACTTTTTAATCTTTGCAATCATCCTATCATAAAGGGATTATTAGCTTCACCTTGCAGAGAAGGAAATTTATACCCAGATATCCAGTGACTAGGTCAAATAGCTAGAGGATGTTGGAAACCGGAGCCCAGGTGTTTGTCTTTATAACCCTTCTACTTCCATTGCTCTTCAGTGGTCTGTCCTACTAACACCCAACAGAAGCAGTGCCAACCCTGGGAAGTGGAAGGCTGAGGCATACTTCCCGACCCCATAGCACCGGCACCTTCCACAGCATTTGCTGGCATCACCACTATGGCCTGCCCGTTCTACCTCTGCTGGTTACAGACAAGTCATAAAAGGATGCATTTCCTTGTGTAGGTGTTGATGGTTCTTGATAAGTTGATTCACGCTCTGTAGTTCTCTGCACAGCAAGCAGCTCATCTTCCTCTCAGCTTTCAACTTCTATGCCCTGCACAGCATGCTGTGGCAGATCTGCTACTCAGCTGTCAGACAGAGAAGGAGAAAAAAGTAGGGCTTTGACACAATGCTTATATTAGGCAAACTTTTCCCCAGCTAGTCCTTTCTACCCTGGGATTATTTTGTGAACACAGATTTCATTAGAAAGCAATTGATCTGAACATCTGGGGGCTCACAAGCTGACATTAGCTCCTTCTAATTGCTGTAATGTGGTTCCACTTTCGTTTTATGCAAGCCATGCAATCTCCTTGCACAAACTATTGATTAATTGCACATAGAAGGCAATGGAGAGTGTCGGTCATGTGCATTTGTGGTTCCCTAGAACTTTCTGTTTTATTTTCCCTATTGAAGTTTTCGTTTCTTATTTCACTCCCTCTCTTGTCACCATTCCATTTAGTCTCTAAAGATTTCACTCTGCAAATAGAAAATCAGAATTATGTTTTAGCATTTATCTGTTAACTCACCCCGGGATTTGGAAGGCTGTCTGGTGTGAATGATGACTCATAATAACATTATTTTTTTGTCTTCTGTACTGAATAGTCTCATTGAAACACATTTGGATATGAAGACAGTACTTATGAACATCCAGACCAGTTGGGTTAGCAGATTGTTTACACGTGGCACAAGCATGTGTCTTGTTATTGCTGGGCTGCACATTCCTCCAGGAGAGGTTCTGTTGTTATGTGTGCTATGAAATTTCAAATAAAAGAAGAACAACAGCTGTAATGGGCCCGATCCAATGATAGCAAAAGGTGAATAAAATTACTCCCTTTGGGAAGTAAAATGCTCATTTAGTGGAGGGAAATTATCATTTCCAAGTTGAACATTTGGCTTCCTGAGAGTGAAAATGTCAGCACAGCTTGATAATAACACCTCAGGCTATAATAGTACCCTTTCCCCTCTGAAAGCTAGGCTCTTTTCCCCTAAATTTATCTTTACAACATCCTTGAAAGTAGATAGGCTCAGGTGTTATCTGCTAGTTTTTTAAGGATGGAGAACTTGAGAGGCTGAAAAATTCAGCGGTTTGTCCTTGGAAGTCCAGAAATCAATCTAGATCAGGGTTTCTCAACCTTGGTGCTACTGACATTTTGTGACCAGTTTACTTATTGCTAGGATGCTGTCTGTGTACTGTAGGATTTTAGTAATATCCATGGTCTCTATCCACTAGATGCCAGTAGTTCACCCAACTGTGACAACCAAAATGTCTCCAGACATTGTCAAAGGTACCCTGTGGGGCAAAATCTCCTCCAGTTTGAAATAGTGATCTAGACCAGTCAGCTTGAACAATTTCCTGTAGCCTATAGAAAACCTTATTAAAAAAAAAAACTGAAGTAAAATACTAGTCATCATGACACAAGCCTGTAATCCCACTACTTGGGAGATTAAAACAGGAAGATTGCAGGTTGGAGACCAACCTCAGCAAATTAGTGAGGCCCTCCACAACTTAGTGAGATCCTATTCCAAAATAAAAAAATAAAATAGGGATGGGGGTGTAGCTTAGTGCTAAAATGGTTCTGGGTTCAATCCCTAAAACTGTAAAAAAAAGGTTTGTTTTTATTGAAGTAACAAAAGTTTGCCATTGACTTTCAGAGTTTCTATCTGCAATTGCTGTACTTACATAGGATATATTATTATAAGAGTTTTATATGTTAATTTATTTAATTCTCACATTAATTCTATTTCAATCTCATTTTACATGCAAGAAAGGAGAAACAAAGAAAGGTTGGCTTACCTGCCCAAGTGTATACATCTTAGAAACAAGGCTGGATTTATGGGCATGCAACATATGTAGCTGCAGAAGGTCCAATGTTTAGAAGGGCCTCCACTTGGTTTAATGCTACACTTTTGCTATAATGAAATTCATAATTATTTTTATACAAGTGGACCACATTTTTAATTTGCTTAGGAATCTATGAGTCATAGAGTCCTATTATTGAGTAAAACAGCCAGGAGTTATGTTCAAAGTCTGAGAAAGTGTAAGACCATAGCCTAACATTTTCACCATACAATCTCTCATTTTTTCACTTGTTCACTCTTTTACTCAGTACATTGTACTGAATTTATTATAAACCAGTCGCTAGACTTGGTAGTGAGGGAACAACAAGGCCACAGCAGATGCCGTCCTTCTTCTCCTGAGTCAAACAGTCTCAGGAGGGATACAGACCAACAAGCAGGCATTCACAATTCAGTATGGTGTATCTGATGAGAGAAAAGTCCTGGTTTCTATCAGAGCATATAAGAGGGCACTTAACACAGTCTAGGGGGATCCAGAAAGTTTACAAGCTGAGGTATAAGGACTGGGTAAGAGTTGAACAATTAAAAATGGAGAACAAGAATGATCCACGTCAAAGAAAAAGGCAGCACAAGTGCCATGAAGCAAGGGGAGGTGTGACGCAGAGAATTAAAAGTGTAGTTCACTATGAGAGTGCGGGTGAAGCATGGAGTTCACTTGCATGGTTGTGGTACAGGACCAACAACACCATTCCAGTGGATTATTATGAGTTTATTTCTCACTCATATTGCAAGCGACATGCTGTAGAGGTATGGTGCTGCTTTCCAAGTCTCTATTTTTAGGGTTAAGGCTGGAAGAGTAGTTCCTAATTGGTATATACCATTCTCAGGACAAAGGGAAAAGAGGAAAATGACTCAACAATAGTTTCTCAGGCGCCTATTTCCTTGATCAGTCTTGCATGTGGCCAAGCTTGTCATGAGTGGAGCAGGGAGGTAGTCTCCCTCTGCAGGGGAGTGGTCTCCCTTTGCAGGGAGCACAACAAGTCACAGAGCAATGTTCAAGGGTTGTAAAGAGAGGGAAGAATCAACTGGGAACAGTTAACATGCTCTATTTTTTGTGTAATGAGAGGATAGTATCTCAGAAATAATTAGGAACTAGGTTGTTTGAAACCATATAGATCATATCCAAAGGTTTAGGCACAATCCATTACTCTTTTTCATTAGGGACTCATTAATTAATTAATTAATTAATTTATGGGTCTGGGGATGGAACCCAGAAGGGCTTCACTAAGTAGCTGAGGCTGTCCGCGAACCGCGATCCTCTGGTCTCAACCTCCCAAATGCTGGGATTACAAGCGTGTGCCACCACGCCCGGCAGGGACTCATTATTGAGTCCTAAACATCCCGTTCAAAATATTCTTTGAGAAAGCAGCAATTACAGTGACAACCAAAACCAAAACCAAAGATGATAAAATCAGCATATGCTAAAGTAAAAATTATTCTTATAGAGTACTTTTGGTTTTACTGGAAGATAGGAAAGACTCACTGTGAGGTGTCACCTGATAGTATACTGGTGCAGGGTAAATTTTTATTTGTGGAAGAAGGACTTTGTGGCATCTTGGAAATCATACCTTTTGATTTGCTGACTTGTATGTTTGTGTTTATTCATTAGAACCAATCCACTAATATTTATTGGTTTCATTATACATTTTAGAAATGGTGATAATTTCTGAATTTACATCTTCAAAAATACAATAAAGATTGAGGAGAGCTAGCCTGATAGAATGGATTTGATATACTTGAATTAGACCCTAAATTAATTCTGTTAATACCTGTATACATTTGGGCAATCTATCCAACACCTTTCATCTTTGGTTTTCTCATGCAAAAATGGAATTATTCTTGGATGGATTATAGATCATAGCCACAATATAACACTAGCAACTAACTTTATTCAGTAATTTTAGGCATAGGCATAAGTTGAAGAACTTTACATTATGATACTCCAAATTTGTTGCCACCATAGGTGAATATTAGGACTTTAAAAGGATGAAACTAGTGGTTAAAGCCATTTGCCCAAACCCAAATTTTTAGTAGAGCATAAGATTTGAAAGAGATCCCAGCTACATGATTACCAAAGCTCTTCTTACCATGTACAGGAATCATAACGATAACAGTAATAGTAAACCAAGCACCATTCCAAGATCCAAACATAATTAACTCATTTAATTCTCACAAATACTCTTTCCAGAACATGCAAGTGATATGGACTCTTGGGTTTAATATTATATGCATATAGCCATGTATCTACCTATTGTATATTTCTTTATTAATTAGGCATCTTTCTATGTTGAATGTAATTATAAGTGTAGAACATAAGTGGCTATCTTATTTATTAATCCTTACAGTAGTCTCAGAGGATAATGCTAACCTGTAAGTTAGAGAAATGGGAATGAACCCACCATATGACATAGCTATACCACTCCTGAGAATCTACCAAAATGAACTGAAACCAGATTACCATAGTAATGCATACATATCTATGTTTATAGCATCACAATTCACAATTGCCGAACTATAGAAACAGCTGAGGCACCCATCAAGAGATGAATGGATTACAAATTATGAGATATAGACACAGGGGAACAAAAATATGTCATTTGCAAGAATAAAACTGGAGAAAATTATGCTAAGTGAGGTTAGTCACAAAAAGTGAAAGGCTTAATGTTTTCTCTCATATGTATGTGGGAGCTAAGGAGAAATTGGGGCACAAGAAGGACCCCAGACAAAGAAGTTGAAACCTTAGTGGAGTGAGAGAAAGAACTTAACTGAGGGAGGCAGGAGAAGGTAGGAAGACCTGAAGAGAGAAACATTTCAATGGACATGATGTGCACACAAAAATTTATCAGTGCCAATCACAGTGCCATGTGTGGGAAAGTGGGAAGGGAGAGGGAATGGGGTGGGAGCTGATGGAGGATCAATGAGTGCTGTGTGCACATATGCCTCTCTCACCCTCAACTTCATCGCAAAGTATGGTTACAATGCACCAGTGAAGAAAAACGTGTTAGGAAGCCTGTAGCATTGACTACGGTAAGAGTAAATAAGGATTGAAGGTTCTCACTCTTAAATACAAAGTATAAAATATAACAAATGGACTTTATTACATATTTTGACTCATTATAGGGATCTTTTTACTCCCTCTGAGTTCCGACTAGATTTGAAATATTTGAAATATTAGGTTCGATGACTCATGAATATGTGAATTATCAATGTAAATGTAAATTATCTTACAATCCTTTCCTAGCTTTATTTCACCAGAATTCAAGTTACAAAATATGTTTCTTTTTATCCTTTTATTTATATTCTCACACACAGAAATCAGTCATGGATCTTATTTGTTCTAATCCCTGGGTCATCTAACAAATTGAGGGATGTCCTTCATTCTGCTTGGCATTGTTTGAGATATTGTGTGTACAGTTTCTCTTTTATGTGTGTCTTTTCCCCCTAAAATCAAATTAAAAGAAATTACAAGTTGAAAACAACCAGTCTAGAAATGCTATTTATCCTTCAGTTCAAAATATGACTGTAATTTTCTAATTAAAATCAGGCTTCTAGAATGGTCCTGTAATGCCTTTAGCTTGTTGGCTCTTGCAAGCTTCTTTTATAATACTTTAATAAAATCTGAAGTTTAATAACTAACAATTTTAAGATTTAGTTACTAGGCGAAATGGAGTATTTGCTCTACCCTCAGGCAGCCCTTTTCCTTTAAGAAAGAGCATTAGATTTCCAATCCAAATAGTGGAAATGCATTTTGGTGGCATTTTTTAATCCATGTTAACAAAAACGATTCTCCACAATTGAGTGCATATTTACTTAAAAACAATTCTGTAACAGCTCAAAATCTTAAAAGTCAATGAGATGATATAGACTGTTTTCAACCAAAATTAAAAGTCTTCTCACTGGGGCGGGGGTGTGGAAAGAATAAGATTAATAGGTATATGGATGCAGTTGTATAGGATAGATGATTTTTAATGGTTTATAGCACAGTATAGTTATCTAGCTATAGTTCACAGCTATTAATTGAATGTCTCAAAATACCAAGTAGGATTTTGAACATTTTTAACACAAAAAAAATGATCTGTGTCAGGTGCCGGTTATCCTGATCTGATTATTACACTATATATATATAGTATATATATACTATATATATGCATATAGTGTATATACATTGTAACTCATAAATATGTAGAATTATTACATGTAATTGAAATTTTAAGTTGCGGTAAAAATGTCTTTTGGATGGTGCAAAAATATTCCATTACCACATGGTATTATTTCCTAGAGTGGTCTGCTTGCCACCTATGCAAGTGCCACGTAAGTAGTTTTTAAAAATCTAGGTTCTCAGACTCTCCCTTATTTCTTATTTGTATTGGGAGTTGGGGCCTTGCAATTTTCGTCTTAACAAACTCTTAAGGATATTCTTGTGTACACTCTTATTATTATTATTTTGCAGCACTGGGGATGGAACCCAGGGGCATTCTACCTCCAAGCTCACCCTCACCCTAGTTTTTATTCTTTAGTTTGAAACAGGGTCTCACTGAATTGCAACGGGCCTCACTAAGTAGTAGCTGAGGCTATCCTCAAACCACAATCCTCCTGTCTCAGCCTCCCAAATCCTGGGATTATAAGCGTGTGCCACCATGCCCAGCTCTTGTGCACACTATTATTTGAAAAGCTAACATATTATAACTTTGAAAAAGGAGGTAAAACTTAATTTGTCAGCAAATAGAGATTTAGCAACTATATGCTATTTGCAGTGTTTTCATTTTTTTTTTTTTTTAGCATTTAGAGTATATTTAGCAACTAGTATGCTATGTGAGGACTTTTAATTTAGTGGTTCATAATCACTAGACCCAAACAACTTCCTCAATATCTGTCCTTGACCTAATTTCATTATTTAGCAAGTAAGATCCTAATATTGGCTACTGTGTAATATTCAGAAATAAGTATCTAAGAATATTCCATGAGTTGGTTTCATGCTCCATTAAAAATATAGTTGCTAAATTTAGCTTAGAGTTAAAAGGAAATCTGAAGTCTTAGTGTTTAATATCTAGGTTAGATTAGTCTACAAATTCAGTACACCAATCCTATGGAGGAAGGGATGCTGACCTTTCAAAACAGTGAAAAATTATATTGTTTATGCTTTTAACAGGTTGCATCTCAAAGTGCAGTTCATATACCAGTATCATCATTATAACCTGTGAGCTTGTTAGAAATTCAGGCTCTCAGGGTCTACCCTTAATTTACTGATAAAATCTGTAGTTTAACAATATGCACATTAAGTCTGAGAAGCAGCACTTTAAAAAATACTGTTTCTAGAAATTGTAGTTTAAATATAGACTGATGACTGTTGACACAAGACTTGAGGATTTTTTCTTTGTGGTTAGAACATTAAAAAGTACATTTATCAGGAAATAGCCCTTGCAATAACTAAAGGACAAACAATGAACTTTTGAATGTTAACACGATTGATTTTTAAAGACTGTAGCAATTACTATGTAAATGAGAAAAGTATTTGAGCATTGCCAGTGGTTCCATGGAATTCTGATAGTTACTTGAATGATTATTATTTTTTAAAAAGAACTTTCTGTTGTGAGTATACAAAAGATAATGTATATTAAAAAGAAGAAGAATCTGGGCTGGGAATGTAGCTCAGTGGTAGAGTGTTTGCCTTGCATGAACAAGGCCCTAGATTCAATCCACAGCATCACTCTACAAAGAGAAAATCACAGATGTATATGGTTAGAAAGTTGGTAAAGCGTAATGCATAATGTAATCACCAGATTTATGTTAACAACTCAGAACTAAAATATTCTGCAAGTTATTTTTGTCTGGCATATGGAAAACCAAAATAGTTTCAATATGTGATATATAATGAGAATGAGTATTGTGGGCCTACGATATTGGTATTATTCAAGACACATATCACTATTAAAATTCAGATCTAAATACAAGGAAAGTGTCATGAGTCCCCTGAGAAAAGAAAGAGAACCCCTTGGAATTATTCAAATGTGAACTGAAAAATCAGTTACTTTATGTATCTGGGGTGAACTAAATGTGTTCTGATATGGAAATTTTATTCCATTTCTAAACATCTCAGATTGCAGGAACTGAGCAATGCTATTATTGGTGACTCTGTAGCTAAATTGCCTGGATTAGGCTCCGATTGAACAATGTATTCATTTACCTTCTCTTGAGCCAGAGAAGTCTATATGAGAAATGAAATGTAGGCTTTGTAAGTCAGGCCTATAATCACTAAGCTCCCCCAAATTTTTGGCCATCTGTCCTTGACCTAATTTCATGATTTAACATGTAGGACTGAAATATTGGCTACAATCCAAAATTCAGTGATAAATATTTGAGAATATTTCAATTTGGTTTCATTTACAAGTGTTTTGTCTTTTAGTGAATCATTTTCCTTAAAAATAGGCTATTTTAATAGGAGCTCCTTTTCTCCTATTGGTACATTGTACTCAAACATCTTAATGGGGTATAAGATGGTAGAGGTATACATGCACACATCACTCATATAGAGTTCTTAGCATTTCAAATATTTTAAAAGCAAAAAGTTCCTAATCCAGCCATTAATAGGCAAAATAAAATGTAAGTTAAAAACTAAAGTAAAATACATTAAGATTCTATTTTATTAGGCTTGTGACGTTTTTGGGGAAAAACTGACCCTTGGAAGAACTGACATAATGATACTGCAAAGCACTATTGATTATCACTAGTGGTAGACTATAGTCTTAGAATATTAGTACAGTATCTACTTACTCATATAGGCATTTAGCATCAAGACACAAATATTTTGACATGGTAGATGCTTATACATATTCTGTTACTGGTTCATTACAGGAAGGAACAATTTTAAATATAGAATAGGGAAGAGAGAGGCCGGGCGTGGTGGTGCACACTTGTAATCCCCGCGCTTGGGAGGTGGAGACAGGAGGATGGCACAGGTTCGAAGTCAGCCGTGCTGGCTTGAGAGACCCTGTTTCCAAATAAAAAAAGTAGGACTTCCGGGAAGATGGCGACCGAGAAAAGCGGGGCTTAAGAGTCCCGCTAACAACCAATCTCCATTACCACAAAAAGAGCGCCTTTCATAGCCAGAAAACACCATCACCAGAAAAACAAAAAAACCACCAGGCTCCAGAGAGAAAGCGGACTGAGAACAGAGCTCAGGGCCACAGAGGAGACACGCGCCCGAGGACGCGGCAGCAGCACCATATTGCCGGCGGCAGCGGCGAACTCAGCGGACGGCTACAGCAAGCCGAGGTGAGCCGATGCGGAACAGCCAGGCGGGATCTTTCAGCGCAGACAGCATTTAAAGCTCCCAGTGGCTGAGCTCAGCACACGCTGCAGGGATTCAGAGTGGAAATCAAAACCAGAGAAGAAAAAATACGCCAGCCTCATGGCCGAGGGCGTGGCAGCGGCACCATATTGCCACCGGCGGCGGCAGCAGCAGTGAATTCACCGAGTCCAGTACAGCTACATCTACGTACTCAAGAACAGTGAGTCAAATTGCGGGCCACAGAGGAGAAATCCCAGTATTGTGCCTCCTGGGACTTGACCCAGTGAGGGAGTGGTGGTGGCAGAGATATCACACCATAGGAGAGCGTGCAACCTGGCACCCCCCCATAGTTTAAAGCAGCCTCTATCGACTCCCTGGGTCGGAGACTCTGTGATACAACCCAGTAAAGGAGTAGTAGGGTCTGAGATAATACAGACTCGAGATCCAGAGCACCTTAAGTGAAGCCATAGTGACCCAAGGGAAGAACCCAGAGAAGGCACAAACCTCCGAAATCATGGGAAAGAGGAATAACACTGAAGTAATGAATGTGCACAACCCCACAGCATCAGAACCTGATAAAACAGAAAATCAGAGATTTCTAGAAGATCAAATCAGGAAAATAACTGTAGAAATAATAGAGGTGCTTCGAAAAGAACTCAGAGAGAGCCAAAAAGAGATAAAGGATGCAATTAATGAAGTAAAGGCCTCAATTCAAAGCACAAACAACCGATTAGACCACATGGAGAACAGAATCTCGCTCTTAGAAGATGAGCAATCCAAAAATGAATGCATAGTTTCTAATCTAGAAAAAGATATCCAACAGCAGGAATCTGACATTGAAGAAATATGGGCCCATCTTAAGAGAGCTAACCTAAGAATAATTGGAATAGAGGAGGGAAAAGAAAGTGATACCAAAGGGATCAACAATCTCTTCAAGGAAGTAATAGCAGAAAATTTTCCAAATATAGAGCAAGAGGTTGATACACAGATCCAGGAAACTTATAGAACTCCCTTTAGACAGGATCCGAGAAGAGGATCCCCACGCCATATAATTGTCAAAATTACCAATGTGGAAGCCAAGCAGAGAATCTTAAAGGCAACAAAAACAAAGGGCCAAGTGACATTCAGAGGCAAACCAATTAGAATCACTCCAGACTTCCCAAACCAAGTCATGAGAGCCAGAAGGGCTTGGAGTAACATATTCCAAACTCTGAAAGAAAACAACTTCCAGCCAAAAATTTCCTATCCAGCAAAACTTTCTATCAAATTAGATGGAGAAATAAGAAGCTTCCATGACAAACAGAAACTGAAGGAATTTGTGTCTTCAAAACCAGCGCTAGAGAAAATACTCAAAGAGATTAACTACAAAGAAGAAATAGGTAACACTCACCAGAACCAGAGAAACAAGACTTTCCATCCAACAGACAACTAAGATTGGTTATCTGTGGAGATTCATTATTTATGTTAGTCTTTTACCTATCTCTAAATTGTATTGTTTGCCTTTATTGTTGTTAATTTTTAGGATTTCTAGTTGGAATACTAATATACCTTCAGATATAGCATTTGGAAATATTTTATCCAATTCTATTAGTAACTTTTAACTCTGTTTACATTGTCTTTGGATATACAATATTTTCTTTTATTTTTTAGGGAGTTTGTATATTCTTCTGTTGCCTGTGCCATTGAAATCATATCCAAGAAATCACTGCCAATTTCAATGTTGTGAGGTTTTATGACCCAGATTTTCTCCTAAAAGTTTATAGTCTTAAGATTTATATTTAGGTCTTTTATCTAGTTTGAGTTAATACTTGTATGTGGGATTAGGTAAGGGTCCAATTTTATTCTTTTCCATGTAATTATTATTTTTCAACAATATTTAGTTAAAATATTATTATTTCCACCACCAAATGTTCGTGGAAACCTTGTCAAAAATAACTTGACAATATAGGGAAGAAGTTAGCTCTAGGCTTGTATTTAACTCCAATGGTCTATATATCTGCCTTTAGAACAGTATTACACTGTTTCAATTATTGTAGCTTTATATGGTTTGAAATCAGAAAATATACATCTTCTAGCTTTGTTTTTGCTTCGAGATTGTTTTGGGTATCTAGAGTCCATATTCCATATCAGGATAGATTTTTTTCTGAAAAATAAATATATGATGGTTTCACCTAAAAAAAAGAAAAAAATATTCTCTGGTAAGAAAGAAAGCAAAAAGAAATATTGAAATGTTATCTTTAAGTCATCAAAAGCTTGGTATCAGACAAATGAAACTGTTATGTGAGATTATCATTTTTAATTTTGGATAAATTGCTATAATACTAGATGTCAACCACTAAGCCAAGCATGGGAGGGAGGGATGGGGAGAGAATGGGGTGGGGATCGGGTGGGGGCTGACTGGGCGATGTGTGCATGTATGACTACAAAAGTTTGTATCCCACTATGATGTATGAATACAGTGCACCAATAAAATAAAAATTAAAAAAAAAACATTAAAAAAAATAAATAAAAATAACTGCTGTGAAAAAAAAAAAACAAATAAAAAAAGTATAAAAAAATAGGTCTGGGAGTGTAGCCCTGAGGTAGAAGGGTTTCCAGGAACTCCAGTACCACAAAAAAAAAAAAAAAAAAGAAAGAATAGGGAAGAGAGAAAAATTTTTCTCTCTTTTCACTTCATACCCTCTTAAGTGAGCAAAATTCATCTTTTCAGAATATATACTTAAAGCTATAATAAGTAATGCAGTCTTAACTCACAAAGTAGATGGAATAGGGAGAGTACCATTATTGAAAGATGCTTAGACTGGAAAAATAACTCTCAATGTTTTCACAGGTGATGATATGAGATCTTTTCTAGCCCAGTGAAATGTTCTTTCATCTCTTGTACTTTCTTTCAGTCCAACTGGGGAAAAATGATAAAACAAAAACCAAAAAACAGAAAAAGCAGAACAACAAAAAAAACCAAAAACCTTCTGAATTGTTTTCAGAGAATAAATCATCTTTCCAGCGACATGAGATGAATAAAAGCTGGCATTTTTTGTTGTCACTTTGGGTACAGAGGGCAAGGGTCATTATCTAACAGGTATCCAAATGGAATCAATCAGTTCCTCAAAGATCCTGTCATATGCACCTGAGCCTCCCTGGGGTGTGTGTGGAATGGTTCATGGTCAAAGGAAGAAATGGATAGCAGCACTCCAGGGAAGCTATATTTTTCTGTCAATATACAGGCTATTGCAGTGTCCTAGACAGGTAATCAGTTATCAAGCACCACAATCAGTTCACATTTAAACATTAAACAGGTGGGGTAGGTGACAAGTAAAATTTATCATGTTTACTAGTTTTCCAACAACAACTCAAAACAGTTTATCCTTTTTAATCAGTCCTAATATGTACTTCTTGTTACCAATTTTTCAAAGAAGTTGAATATTTTTTTCTGTTTCTCTTTGGCAAATGCTTGGTGGATTCTCAAAGAGCTAAAAGTTCACATTTCTATAAGTCCTAAGTATGTGTGTATGTATGTATAGGTATACATGCAGATATAGATGTACATATGTATATGTATTAATTTATTTTAAAATACCCTATTTTTCTCTTTCCTTCAGTTAATTGAATGTGTGTACAAGTCAGGCTTTGGTTCTATGCCAGTTAGAATGATAGAGAAAGAAAATAGAAAAGCCTGAAACAAACTCTTCTTGAAGATTAAACAATATGTGGATTGTTAAGATTTTTTCCAAGCCCACCTGAAAAGTAAAGGAGAATGGCTTTTTTTTTTCTCCCTGATTAGAGGGCTTCACTGGATTTGTGGCAAATAAATTGACAAGCGAGGGCGCCAATGACAAGTGAGTGATAATTGATGGTGGCAGGTGGGGGGCCGGGTGTGCTGGCATGTCCTGTGGAGGGTGAGCCAAGGACATCTATCAATCACATTGGTGACAGCAGCCAGGGAGACTTAATTGGAGATTCATTGAACCTTTAATGATGTGACAGAGAAAAATAAGGATGCTTAAAAGGCTTCTGGGCTATTTCTTTTCCTTCATTCTACAATTCTCATAGAAAGTGTGGACTATGAACATCGCTCCAGGGTGGAGCATTACTTGTTTCCATCAAAGTTAATCACATTGGTTGGAGAGCCACCCTAGTAAAAGTATTTACAATTTGTCAAACATGGAATGAAATCTATACATGGAGGTTTAGAGATCTGATTGTCCTGTGGCTTTAATATAATCAAAGATCCTTAGCAAGTGCTAAGATTCTAGTTGCTTAACATATTTCAACTATAGTGAGGCTATTCCCTATCAGAGTATGGGGCTATGTACAAAGAAGTCCTCTCTCTAAACAAATGATCTCTACCTCAACCCCACCCATATCTTCTAAAGACCTATCTGTACTATACAATTGTAAATTTTTTTTTCTTTTTTTGGCAGAGGCTCAAAGTAATTTTATCTCCTATTTGTGAAAGGAAAAAGCCCTACAGAAATATGTGCCCTTTAGTCACAGGGAACTTTTCTTAATGTTAGCAATGCAGAAAAAAAAATCCAAGAGTTTCAAGGCACCGTGCATAAATATAATTTGTGTTAATACGGTCTTTGCTATCTAAAATCTTATATTGTCATTTTTAATGATTTTTCATATTTATTAATTTCAAGTTACTGTTCTAGATATTTACTATGCTTAAAAAGTCCAAAATCAATAGGACTTGTATATTTCTTTGAATAAAGTTGTGGTCTAGTATGTCAAATATTACAGTGGAATAGGTAAGAATTAATGGAGATCATAAGGATGCAGTCCAGGAGGGAAGAGGCTGTGGGTATATAGCAATTTAAGTGGCATGTTTTGTGTCTCTTGAAAATCACTGTATTTTCTAGAATCCTTATTATAAAAAGGTGGAGAAGAAGAAATATTCTAGTTTTGCTATGGTAGACATTTTATACTTAATGTCATCCTAGTTTAGCTGAATCTGAGTTATTTTATTAACAGGCAAGATTATTCACTTTTCCTACCCATTTTTTCGGGTTTGAAATTGGCATCTTTCCATATCTTATTTTTTCTCCACAAATAAATGAACACCAACATGACTTATTAAGTGCTCAATGGAGCAATAGGAACTAATTTTGTAAGATACTAAGAAGGTCAATATCCTGTTCTACTCAGGCAAAATTTGCTTTTTCCTATTCATATGCTGGAAAATTATCTGAGAAATACAAGTAGTCTATAAACTATCAATAAGACAATCAGCTACCTCAAAATCTCCTTAGAGATGGAAATATAAAGGCCAAGGTTATACGTATTTTGATCTAATCACCAATGTGGTATCTGAGTCTTCCTAGGACATTTCACCCAGTATTCATCCATTTTAAGCATGTACATGTGTGGTAGGATAGACTCTACTTCTTAAAAGCTCATCCGACCTTCCAGTGACCTTATCTGTTAAATACTTGGGGGCAGAACTTAAGCTTCTTATAGCATCCAATCTCTGAAATAGATTCATTTCTTGTCTTTGGATGTTAAGATTATATAGAGCAATTTTATATGAGAGTTATCGAACTGTTTGAAGATTATATATATATATATATATATATATATATATATATATATATATATTCTTTTGGTGGTGGTGGTACTGGGGTTCCTGGAAGCCCTTCTACCTCTGGGCTACACTCCCAGACCTATTTTTACATTTTTTAAAATTTGGAAACAGGGTCTTCTAAGCCAGCACATGCGGCTGGCTTCAAACCTGCGTGATCCTCCTGTCTCTGCCTCCCAAGTATGAGGATTACAAGCATGTGCCACCACGCCCGGCCAGGTATACTATTTTTTTTTAATTTAAATGTTCTCCTTTCCCTGAGCCCTTTTAGTCATGTTATGGCTTGAAGTACCTTCATCATCAAAATTGCTTTTCTTTGTGATGACCTGATAATGATATAGCATCTCTAGGTTATTTTAAGAACATCTTCTCAAGACTTGAACACAGCTCCAGAAAACGTCTGACAAGTTTGAACAAAGTTAGACAACTTCTTGTCTCACAGGTTTGAAAAGAACTGAACAACTTGTCTTATAGGTTTGAACAATTGGGTAACTTCTATAGCAAGTTGCATCTCTCTTAAATTTTTTCTTGCTATATTTGGGCCTTGATGTGTCTATTCAACTATGCCATGGTGCAGAAATATTTGGTTAAACATTATTCTGGATATTTATGAGGTTTTGTTTCTCTTGATGAGGCTGATATTTAAATCTCTAGACTTTGAGTAAAGCAGATGACATTCCATAATATGGACGGGACTCGCTGCATCAGTTGAAAGTCTTAATAGAACAGATTGACTTTCCTTTAGGATGCTTTTTTGCCAGTTGAAGGCCTTCAGATTTCAACATCAGCTTTTCTCTGGATCTCTAGGCTGCCAGCCTATTCTGCGTGTTTTAGATTTATTAAGTCTTGACAATTCTGAGACAATTCCTGAAAACCTTTCTCTTTACACACACACACACACACACACACACACACACACACACACGGTCTGTTTCTATAGAACCTTGTCTAGTATGTCTCTATGGCAGCCTGAATATTGTGCTGTCTTGATTATATCACTTATATATTTGGTCTCAACAACAGCTTTGTGTAATTCAAATTTGATGACAATAATAACAAAACTAAGTGTATTCTCATAAGCCTAGGCACAAAAAATTTTCTTCATTTTTATGCTATGTGTGTGCATACATATGTATGTATTTGTACACACACACACACACACACACACACACACATATATATATATATATATATATATATATATATATATATATAATGACCTTATATATATATAATGCCCTTGATGAAAATAGTTCTTTATAGAGGAACTTCTACCAATAATTGCTGTTGTTGCTGTTGTTGCTTAACAGGTGAAGAACTAAAAATAGGACACTATTTTTAAGCTCCCTCTGGTGCACACAGATATTCTTCAGTAATCTAAACTGCTGTATGCAGTGGTAATATTATTGGTAGAGTATAATGGCACATGACCTACTGTAATTCTTTCAACTGCTCTCCCCTAATAATCATGGACTACGGCAGTTCTTTTGAAAGTTTAGCTATCTGTGCGACTCTGAGGCTCCTTTTCCCCATGCATGACAGTGCATGATAAATTAGGGTAAGTTGTACTATGAATAACGAAAATATTTGTGAAAAAATTGCACAGAATTAATGTAAAAATTACAATGAGAATTTATGTAACCTGGAACTATAAAATATCATTCATAAGCACAAAATTTAGTGTAATAGGCAGTAGTAAAACATCTTAGATTAAAATTTTCTAATTTTATTAGAAATATAATTCTAACAATACTTGTTATCAACTATAAAATTTTAAAATATTATAAAAGAAAATAATTTAAACCAAAAATATTTTAATAAAATAATATTATTATAGCTGCTTGTTGACAGTATATTATGGCCCAACATAAAGCAATTTATGTAATTTAATATTGACATATTTCCAACAACTCTATATACTGTTTTGATCTTTAGTTTATATTTCAGGGATGAAAAACAAATATTATTTCTGCTTAGACACACTTTATGTTCAATAAGTTTAGATTGATTTTTATATTTTTAAATAGTTGGAAAAATTCAAAGAAGAATCTCTCAACAGCTCTGTGGTTGTCAAATTTGTAGATGAAACAATGACATTATATAAAGTTAAAATTTTTGAAGGCTTATTGGAATTTAGCTACATTCATTCATTTATACATTTTCTTTTTTTCCCTGGTACTGGGGTGGAACCCAAGGCGCTTTCTACCTCTGGGCTACACCCCAACCCTATTTTACAATTTATTTGGAAACAGTCTCACTAAGTTGCTTGCTGAGAGCCTCACTAAATAGCTGAGTCTAGCTTCGAACCTGTGTGATCCTCCTGTCTCAGCCTCACAAGCGCTGGGATTATAAGTGTGTGCTGCCACGTCTGGCTTCCTTTATACATTTTTCTATAGCTACTTTTGTGCTATAATAACAGAATTAAATAGTTGCAACAGAGACAATGTACTATGTAAAACCTAGAATATTAACTATCTGGCCTTTTACAGAAGTTTTGTCAGTGCTTCAATGGCTAATGAAAGTAAGGCTTCACATCTTTAAATGATTTATTTAAGAACTATTAGGTCAATTAAAGCAACAATTTCTTTGTTAATTTTTATTTTTCAGTACTGGGGATGGAACCAAGGGACATTATACCTCCAAGCTACACACCCGGCCCATTTTTTTGTATTCTTTTTTATTTTTTAAATTTATTTATTTATTTATTTATTTATTTATTTATTTATTTATTTATTTTGTGGGTCTGGGAATGGAACTCAGAGGCATTTGACTTCTGAGTCAGAACCCTTGCCCTGTTTTTTATTCTTTATTTTGAAACAGGATCTCACTAAGTTGCAGAAGTCTAAGTATCTGAGGCTGGACATGAACTGTGATCCTCCAGTCTCAGCCTCCCAAATGCTGGGATTACAAGCGCGAGTCACCACACCTGGCTTGTATTCTTTATTTTTGAAACAGGGTCTCACTGATTTACAAAGGGCCTCACCATGTAGCTGAGGATATCTGTGAACTGTAATCCTCCTGTCTCAGCCTCCCAAATAATAGGTTTACAACCGTGTGCCACCATTTCCAGCTTTGTTAATGGTTTCTTTATATCCCAAGTAATTCTAAAGTGAAGTCACAGCTAAATATAAAACTATAGAAAACTAAGTTGGAAATAAGAGAAGAAGTTTATTGACAAATTTTAAATCTTGTAATTTACAAGTATTTTTGTATGTTTATACAACAAGGAGGAAGACATCTATATTGACAGAAAGAGAAGTGACTTAAAACAGTGAGAAATACAATATAGGCAAAATAGACAGATATAAACAACTTTTAAGATTTCATAGTTTGGTCTTCTTTGCAGTAAAAATGCTTATTTTCCTATCTTGGATTTATGTTTTTCCATTTCTGAACCTCACTGATTGAACCTCCATAATATGAAATTAACGATGACATTTGCGATGAATCAGAAAGGGAGACTTAGGAATGAATGACTCCTGTATTTGTGAAATGGTATCTGGAATTAAATAAAATAATGCATGTGATGTGCTAGACAGAAACCCAAGTAGAAAGTCGGTAAATAATAGCCATCACCTTAAATTGTTAGAAAGTCATGATTGGAATATATACAATTCATCACAGAAATCCCAGAAACCTAGATGCTCTGCAGGTAAATTTTCAGAATCACAATATGTTTCATTTTATGTTTTCTTGTTCAAGATTTTGAAGATTCAATATAAATAAAGAAGAAAAGTTATGTATTTGTTGAAAAATGTTGATGAAATAGCTTTCCATCTTACACAGGCTACCAGACAACTAAAACAATATGTAAACATTTGCTCTCCTTCTATCCATGCCCTGGGGAGCTAGGCAGGATTATGAAAGGAAGAGTTCTAGGCAAGTGTGGTGGCACATGCCTGGATTCCCAGGACATGGGAGACTGAGACAAGGGAATCTCAGGTTAGAGGCTAGCCTCAGCAACATAATGAGGCCCTCAGTAACTTAGTGAGACCCTGTTTCAAAACAAAACAAAACAAAACAAAACAAAACAAAACAAAACAAAACAAAACAAAATAGGGCTGTCTGAAGCCCAAACAGGTAATGTCATTGCCACAGCAGAAGTACAGCAGCTGGGCCTCCGGTTCTTCCATTATGGGATGATGCCAGTCTCTTCCAAGTGCAAAGATTGTACATTTTTCTTCTTATAAAGAGCAAATTTCATTTATTCTTCTGATTTCCTTCCAAAGACACATTCCTTAATTTCCCATGGATAATTCACTTTAAGATCTTTGAGGCTCAAGTTACTGGAAGCACACATTCTTTCACACTATAATATCTAATCCAGAGCTCTTCCTGAGATGTAATGTTCTAAATGATGAAGCCTGACTTTGGAGGAATAATAGAGAAAAATTTACTTTTACTGGTAATATACACTCAAATGATAAGAGGAGCCACAGAATAATAACCGTTCATATGTTAGTAAAGGAACAGGAGATGAAAAACAGGGAATTGTGGGTAATGTGCTCAACCAGAATGGATATTGCCAACAAAAGGGACAGCTTTTGATGGTGGCCATGCATGTATGCCATTTTGAATTTTCTAAATCCTCTGAAAATTTGAAGAAGCTGAAATCCATATTTTTAAGCGTGAAAATGTTTTGCTCCCTTTATTACTATGTAGGTCAAGCAAAACCCATCTGTGGCCTAGTTTGGACTTATAAGAAGCATCTTTAGCATTAGAAAGCATTATACTTTATAAAAATGAAAGTTTTATATGCAGGTTGTAGAATTCCAGTTTAATATTTTATGATTTTCCTGCCTCTTTTTTTTTTTTTTTTATCCTGGGAACAAGAGCATGCCATGATTGGCCTGTAGATTCAGTGTGGCTTTGTGGTTCAAACATTAGATTGCATAAAACTGTTCTGCTTTTGTTTTCTGCTTGAAAAAAACTGACACTTGTTATGTTTATGCTCACTGTGTGAGCCATACCCTGTTGACTTCTGGGCAATCACTATAAATCTCTATTATTCTGCTGTTATTGTCTTGTTATACTAGCGCTGTTGAGGCATCTTCTCAAGGGATGCAAGCCCAGGTGTGCACATGCAGAGCAAGGAATTCTCTCCTTTTAAAACATAAATAGCGATTTTATTTGGCACAACACACATAAATGTTAGTGTAGCCAAAGGAATCTTGAACAGTTATTTGCATTGCAAATATTTAAAAACTCAGAGCAAAAGTGTCAGAGCTCAATCTGCTAGTCATTTGAATTTTGTTAGTTGAGAGTTATCCATCTTCCATTATTTTTTCCAGTAATAAGAATTGAAAGAGTTGAAACACAGTGCCTTACAATCTGGCTCCAAGGCATAAGAATTTCTCATAAAAAAGAATGTATTCTTGTTCTCCCATGAAATTCAGTTATATAGACTTCCTTTTATGGGTACTCTTTCTTTATGGCCTTGTTCAGAGCAAATGTGTAGGGCTAACCTCTCTTGTGCTATACATTCATTGTTTTGGCATCCAAACTGATGGAAGACTAAAATAGGGATTGCTCAGATATCTGGGCATAATGGCTTAAAAGTACTGAAAGCAAAGTTTATGCTAACTTTGTTGCTTGCATGTGTGCACCCATTCTGTCCCATAACTCTATATAGAATTGAAAGTTTGGGATTTAATAGGTCAAGGACTACCTTTAATTTGGTAGCTTACCAATTTATGATGTGGCATAATTATTTAAAGAACAAAGTTAAGATAGGAGGGCATATTTTGAAGATATGTTATAGTTTCTATCTGAAATATCCCCAAAGCCCAAGTGTTGAAGGCTAGGTCCCCAGTGCGGCAATGTTCAGAAGTAGGAATTTTGGGGATTGGTTGGCTCTGATCTCATCAGTAGATTAATTCATTGAGGTTTTCACATGTGGTGGCATTATTTGGTGGTAGAGATTGTAGGTGGTGGGGCCTTGTTGTGAGGAGTGATATGAGAGGATCTCTAGGTTTTTCTTTTTCTTTTCTGGTACTGGGAATTTAAACCATGGATATTCTGCCCCTGAGTTTCACCCCCAGATATTTTATTTATTTTGAAATGGGGTCTCATTAAGTTACTGATGGTCTTACTAAGTTGCTGAGGCTGACCTCAAACCTATGACCCTTCTGTCTCAGTCTACCAACTAGTATAATTACAGGTATGGGCCACCATGCCCAACTCCTAAAGAAGTATTCTCTCTCTCTCTCTCTCTCTCTCTCTCTCTCTCTCTCTCTCTCTTCCTCCCCCTTGGCTACCATAAGATAAACCCTTCTCCTTTGCCACACCATTCCATATGATGTTCCTGACTTGCTACATGCATACCTGCTTCAAAGCAACAGAACCAACTGACCATGGACGGAAAGCCAAAGCAACAGAACCAACTGACCATGGACGGAAAGCCATGAAGCCATGAGCCAAATAAGTCTGTCCTCCTCCAAATTGTTTATGTTAGTATTGTGGTCACAGTGATAAAAACTAACAAAAAAATAGGTGCAGGATCCTTGCTATATCTGACCATATGTTGTAGAAGCTTTTGAAATTGCTTTTCAGGAGTTTGAAAATATTTGGAGATATAGGCTAGAGAAGCATTAGAATGTAAGTGGAGCTTAATCGGCACTTCTGGTATAGGTTAAAAAGACCAGAATTCTCATAAGTACGTAGATGGTAAAGATTATATTCATGAGGATTCAGATGGGAGCAGCTGAAAATTGCAAGGCAGCATAGAACTCAGGCTGTGGCATGGAATTCCAGGTTGCTTTAACCAGGTGGATAGTGAGAACTGAAAGTAAGAAGCAGAGTGGAAAGATTTGAAAAACTTGCAGTTTGTCAAGATAATTGTATTTAAACAGATGCCACTCCTTGAATCCCCAATATTTCAACAAACAAACAAACAAACAAACAAACAAACACGTAGAAAAGAAAGATGTGGTTGATGAAGAGATTAGCACCACTAAAAAGAAACCAAGTTTTCTCACTGTGACAGTAGGAAAGATGCCTTGAGGCCATTTCAGTAATTGGCACTGAATCAAAAAAGCTTGTAGAGCCCTTCTTATTCTTCTTATTAAAGAGAAAAAGTCCTAGAGCTCCAAAATGAGACAGCCATAGTGGGTCACACCCAGCCGTAACTTACCCATTTCTTGCTGCAACCTCTCAAGAAGCCTTTTTGTTCTTTTTTCTTTCTTCCTTCCTTTCTTCCTTCCTTCCTTTCTTTCCTCCTCCTCCTCCTCCTCCTCCTCCTCCTCCTCCTCCTCCTCCTCCTCCTTCTTCTTCTTCTTCTTCTTCTCTCTCTCTCTCTCTCTCTCTCTCTCTCTCTCTCTCTCTCTCTCTCTCTCTCTCCCCGCCCCACCCCCCGGCACTGGGGATTGAACCCAGAGGCATTTTACCTCTGAGCTAAACCTCCAGCCTGATTTTTATTTCTTATTTGGAAATGGTCTCACTAAGTTTCAGAGGGTCTTGTTAAGTTTTCCAGGCTGGCTTCAAACCTGAGATTTTCCCATCTCAGCTTCCCAAGTACTGGAATTACAAGTGTGTGCCACCATGCTTGGCTGGCTTTTTTTCCATAAGTACAGGGAGCCCCTGGTAGTGACCCATCAGACTCAAAGATAGTTATCTTGTTTGGCATCTTGGTGGCTTTGGATCTATTTGTTGATTTGTGTTTTTGGATTTGTTGTTTTGCATGTGTGTTTGTTAGTTTGGGTTTGTTATTTTGTTGTATTCTTGTTTGTTGTTTTTTTTCTAGCTGGCATTGTTAGTTGCTATTGTAGAATTTGATGTACAGTATTAGGAGAAAGAAAGAGTAATGAAATCAGGCCAGGCCTCTCAGGCAGCTCTACCTCTGAGGATCTCATGGACAATTATATGATCCTAAGGGACATGGCAAGGGTGGGTTTTCCCAGGTCAAAGAGGCCCATCATATCTTCACTGAGATTGAGGTGGCTATAAAAGTCTTGCCTATGTTTAGTGACAACCTTCCTTCAATCTGAAATGGATATCACAAGAAGAATGGAACACTTGAATGTGGTCCAGCTATTTGAGATCATAGACATGGCTCACTATGTCTACCTGAAGATGGAGCATATGATTGGAGGCTGCTGCTGCTGCTGCTGTGCCAAATCTGGCATTTGGCTGGCATAGAGGAGGAGAAGGCCCAGAGAGTGTCCAGGCAAGTTGTAAGTGTGGTGGACTACTGCCACTAGAAGGGCATTGTGCACAGGGACCTGAAGCCAGAGAACATCTTCCTAGACATAGAAGAGAATGTCAAAGTTATTGACTTTGGGCTGAGCTGTAGCTTTATAGCTGAGCAGAAGTTGATCCCCATCTGTGGCACTCCCCACGACTATGCTCCAGAGGTCTGCCAGTGGCAAGAAAATGGCCTTGAGGTATATGTCTGGGGCATGGGTGTCATCCTCTACTAGATGCTTGTAGGCTGCCTCCTGTTCAATGGCACCACTGTGGAATAGCTGAGGGAGCAGGTGCTGAAGGGAAGGGACTTGGTGCCAAGGAGAGATGCCTCATCACCTGCTTCTTGACTGTTGACCCAATCCTGAGGCCCATAGCTGCTGAAATCTTATGGCACCTGTTTCTGAGGAAGGGTAAGAAACATTTGCCTACTCCTATCAAGCTGCTCCCCAAACACATGAACCCTGCAATCCTGAGCATCATG